>NC_092382.1:107813481-108113481 GCF_030028105.1 Mobula birostris | reverse complement strand
AAAAGGACGCGACATGTTTCCCCACCGGAGGTGCTACCCCTCCCTGACACCCCATACACCCCACAAATATGATTACATGATATACAAATCCCATTTCCAGAAAAGTTGGGATATTTTCCAAAATGCAATAATAAACAAAAATCTGTGATATGTTAATTCACGCGAACATTTATTTAACTAAAAAAAAGTACAAAGAAAAGATTTTCAATAGTTTTACTGACCAACTTACTTGTAATTTGTAAACATACACAAATTTAGAATTTAATGGCTGCAACAAACTCAACAAAAGTTGGGACAGAGGCATGTTTACCATTGTGTTACAGCACTTTTTTTCTTTTAATAACACTTTTTAATCGTTTTGGAACTGAGGATACTAATTGTAGTAGATTTGCAATTGGAAATTTTGTCCATTCTTGCTTGATATAAGACTTCAGCAGCTCAACAGTCCGTGGTCTCCGTTGTCTGATTCTCCTCTTCATGATGCGCCATACATTTTCAATAGGAGATAGATCTGGACTGGCAGCAGGCCGGTCAAGCACACGCACTCTTGTCTACAAGGCCACGCTGTTATAGCCCGTGCCGAATGTGGTCTGGCATTGTCCTGGTGAAATAAGCATGGATGTCCCGGATGATACGTCGCCTTGATGGTAACGTACGTGTCCCTAAAATCCTAATATACGCCTCAGAGTCAATGGTACCTTCACATACATGCAACTCACCCATCCGTGGGCACTTATGCACCCCCATACCATCACAGATGCTGGCTTTTGCGCATTTCGCTGATAATAATCTGGATGGTCGTTTTCAACTTTGGCGCGGAGAACTCGACGCCCGTTTTTTCCGAAAACTAGCTGGAATGTGGACTCATCTGACCACAGCACACGTTTCCACAGTCTTTCGGTCCATCTGAGATGAGCTCGGGCCCAGAGAACTCGCCAGCATTTCTGCATAGAGTTGATGTTTGGCTTCCTCCTTGCGTAATACAGTTTCAAGTTGCATTTCTGGATGCAGCGACGGACTGTGTTCAGTGACAATTGTTTTCCGAAGTACTCCCGAGCCCAGGTGGCTATAATTGTCACAGTAGCATGACGGTTTCTTAGGCAGTGCCGCCTGAGGGCTCGAAGATCACGCGGATTCAACAGTGGTTTCCGACCTTGCCCTTTACGCACTGAGATGTCTCTGAATTCTCTGAATCTGTTCACAATATTATGTACTGTAGATGTTGAAAGACCAAAATTCTCTTCAATCTTGCGTTGAGAAATGTTCCTTTTGAACTGACTAACAAGTCTCTCAGGAATTTTGGCACAAAGGGGTGAGCCACGACCCATCCTTGCTTGCAAAGACTGAGCCTTTGATTGACGCTACTTTTATACCCAGTCATGATACCTCACCTGCTACCAATTAGCCTGTTTAATGTGGAGTCCTCCAATCCGGTGTTACTTGAATATTCTGTGCATTTCCAATCTTATTTTGACCCTGTCTCAACTTCTGTTGAGTGTGTTGCAACCATCAAATTCTAAATGTGTGTATATTTACAAAATACAATTAAGTTGGTCAGTAAAACTATTAACAATCTTTCCTTTGAACTTTTGTCAGTTAAATAAAGGTTCACGTGAATTAACATATCACAGATGTTTGTTTTTATTGCATTTTGGAATTATCCAAACTTTTCTGGAAATAGAGTTTGTATATGTACAGTATTTGAAATATATCTTATGGAAACGTTTGATGATGAAGTTCTATATAAAAAATACAAAAAGTGCTGAAGATGAAAAAAGAATGGCTTCTACAACAGGAGGATGATCCTAAACACACCTCAAAATCCGCAACGGACTACTTCAAGAGGCGCACGATGAAGGATTTACCATGGCTTTTACAGTCCACCGAACTAAACATCATCCAAAATCTGTGGATAGACCTCAAAAGAGCAATGCATACAAGACGGCCCAAGAATTTCACAGAACTAGAAACCTTTTGCAATGTAGAATGGGCAAAAATCCCCCAAACAAGAATTGAAAGACTTTTAGCTGCCTACAGAATGCGTTTAGACGCTACCACACTTGCCAAAGCGCCTGTTACAAAGTACTGACCATACAGGGTGCCCAAACGTTTGCTTCGGGCCCTCTTCCTTTCTGTTATTTTGAAACATTAAAATATGGAATTAAAAAAAGTAATCTTGCTTAAAATATTAAAGAAATGTGGCATCTTTAACATGATGCCTTTTGGAAATCAGGTCATCTTTTACTCGGTTATCTATTCACAGTAACAGAAATTTTGAGCAGGGGTGCCCAAACTTTTGCATACCGCTGTATATGCATCAGGACCTCCGGCTGCTCACTCACCCACTTAAGAATCATTGAGAAGGAATGGTGTGCTGAGAGAAGAGGAAGGAAGGGGAGGAGAGTGGAGGCGACAGAACGGCTGTTCAGCTTGCAGCCGTTGGAGCAGAACGTGTGAGTCGCCATTTTCTTCCACCCTGTTTCTGACTGGAAGCTGTTTAAACACCAAAATCCCCTAACTATGACTTTGAATCAGACACAGAGTAAATCTCCCTCCACACCGACCCATCGCACACACCCGGAGTAAGACACAGAATTAAGCTCCCTCCACACGGTCCCATCACACACTCCCGGGCTCAGACATAGTGTGAAGCTCCCTCCACACTGTACCATCACACGTTCCCAGGTGTCGGATACAGAGCGCAGCTCTCTCCTCACCATCCGAAAATCCACTCCCTTGTTTACACAAACAGTGAAGCTCACAACATATTGTCCCATCACCCTCCCGCGGTCAGATATTTGAAGTACACCCGCACCATCGCAGCACACTCTGCTGGTATCAGAAAATGTGCGCAGTTCCCACCCGCCGCCGCTCTCCCCACTCACCAATACCCAGCACTTCGGCGTTCCAGTAGTCTCGAACTGTGTGTGTCTCTCGGAGATGGTGTCTGTGTGTGTGTGACCGGATGGTGTGCTGCGTGAACGGGAAGGGGAAGGAAGGGGAGGAGAGAGGAGGCCAGGGAAGGGGTTGTGAGATTGCAGATACTGATGCAAATGGTGTGGAACCACGTGACCGGCCTGTGCATGCAGAGCTTGGAGAGGCTCAGAGCCTGGCGATAGATATTCGGTGGAAGGGGGAAGTGTATCACCACACGTCATTTCTCCCTCAGACTTCCCACAATTGCCGCTGAACACAGAAAGGGAGGCGCGTGGGACGGATTGAAGGGTTTTACTGGATGGATCGTGTCATGGCGACGGAGTGGGCGGTAAGGAAGGTAGGGAATGTGTGCAGGAGAGGCAATGGGTCACGGAGTATGGTACGTTTAAAGGAAGGGAGGAGTGACGGAGACGGGAGTAGTGTAGTGCAGGGAGTATGTGAGGGGGACGAGGAGTAGTGCAGAAGAGGGAGAGTTGGACAGATTCCGGGTGGGGGGTGTTTGCCGAGGGAGGGTTCTATGCATACAGGGAGGAGGGTTTCCGTATGACTGTGAATGGCCTGACTCTGGGTCAGTATCTCTCAGTGGTGAGGTTCTGCTACGGTGCAACGTCTCGTTGTGTCGGTGTCACGATGCGGGCGTGTTCGTGTCACGACGGGGGAGGGGGGAGGGGTGATGAACTGAGAGCTTGGATACATACATGGAATTGTGACGTAGTGGCCATTACCGAGCCTCGGCTGGCACCAGGGCAGGAATGGGTTCTCAATATCCCTGGATTTCAGTGCTTTTAACAGGATGGGGGCGGGGCGCGGGGATTGAAGAGGAGGAGGGGTGGCATTACTGGTCGGGATACCACTACAGCTACAGGAAGGGTGGGTAATAGAGCACGATCCTCTTTTGAGTCAGTATGAGTGGAACTCAGGAACAGGAAGGGAGCAGTTACTCTATTGGGAGTATTCTATAGGCTCCCTGTTAGCAGCAGAGATACCGCGGAGCAGATTGGGAGACAGATTTTGGGAAGGTGCAAAAATAACAGGGATTTTACCTTGTGTGTCTTTCACTTCCCGAATATTTGTTTGGCACCTGGTTAGTTCCAATGTTTAGACGGGGCAGAGTTTGTTGAGTGTGTCCAGGACGGATTCCTCTCACAGTATGTCGACAGCCCGACTCGGGTGAATACCGTACTAGATCTAGTACTAGGTAACGAACCGGGTCTGGTCACAGATCTCTCAGTGGGTGAGCATCTGGCGGACAGTGAGCACCGCTCGAGGCCTTTAAAATAATCATGGAAAAAGATAGAATCACAGAGGGCAGGAAAAATCTTAATTGGGGAAGGGCACATTATGAGGCTATAAGGCTAATCCTTGAGGCTGTGAATTAGGATGATGTTTTTGCAGGAAAATGTACGATGGACACGTGGTCGATGTTTAGGGATCTCTTTCAGGATGTTAAGAACAAATTTGTCCCGGTGAGGAAGATAAAGAGTGGTAGGGTGAAGGAACCATGGGTGACAAGTGAGGTGGAAAATCTAGTCAGGTGGAAGAAGGCAGCATACATGAGGCTTAGGAAGCAAAGCTTAGATGAGTCTATTGAGGAATATACGGTAGCATTAAAGGAGCTTAAGAAGGGGCTGAGGAGAGCAAGAAGTGGGTATGAGAAGGCCTTGGCGAGTACGGTAAAGGAAAACCCAAAGGCATTCTTCAATTATGTGAAGAACAAAAGGAGGACAGGAGTGAAGGTAGGACCGCTGAGGGATAAAAGTGTGAAATATACCTGCAGGCTGTGGAATTGAGCGAGGTCCTCAATGAATACTTTTCTTCGGTATTCACCAATTAGAGGGAACTTGATGACGGTGAGGACAATATGAGTGAGGTTGATGTTTCGCAGCATGTTGATATTAAGGGAGAAGAGGTGTTGGAGTTGTTAAAATACTTTAGGACGTATAAGCTACCGGGGCCTGACGGACTATTCCACAGACTGCTCCACGAGGCGAGGGAAGATATTTCTGAGGCTCTGGCTAGGATCTTTGTGTCCTCGTTGTCCACAGAAATGGTACCGGAGGATTGGAGGGATGCGAATGTTGTCCCCTTTTATTAAAAATTTAGCAGGGATATTCGGAGTAATTATAGAGCAGTGAGCCTTATGTCTGTGGTAGGAAGCTGTTGGAAAAGATCCTTAGAGTCAGGACCTATAGGTCTGGTAGAGTCCTTTGAGCAGGTGTAAAGGCAAGCAGAGGAGGGGAGAGGATGTGATATACATGGACTTTAGTAAGGCATTTCACAAGTTTCCACGCGGTAGACTTATTCAGAAAGTCAGAAGGCATGGGTTTAGGGAAGGTTTGGCCAAGCGGATACAGAATTTTCTTGCATGCACAAGGTAGAGGGTCGCTGTGCATGGAGTGCATTCCGATTGGAGGTTTGTGACTAGTAGTGTCCCAAAAGGTTCGGTTCTGGGACCTCTACTTTTCGTGATTTTAATTAACGACCTGGATGTGGGGGTAGAAGGGAGGGTTGGCAATCTTGCAGACGGCACAACAGGTTGGTGGTGCTGTGGATAGTGTAGTGGATTGACGAAGATTGCAGAAAGAAATTGATAGAATGCAGAAGTGGGCTAAGAAGTGGCAGATGGAGTTCAACCCAGAGAAGTGTGCGGTGGTGCACTTTGGAAGGACAAACTTCAAGATACAGTACAAAGTAAATGGAAGGATACTTGGTTTTGTGGACGAGCAGAAGGATCTAGGGGAACATGTACACAGATCCCTGAAAGATGTCTCACAGGTAGATAGGGTAGTTAAGAAAGCTTATAGAGTGTTTTATTTAATCAGTCGAGGGATAGTGTTTAGGAGTCATGGGGTAATAATGCAGTTCTATAAAACTCTGGTGAGGCCACACTTGGAGTACTGTGTCCAGTACTGAACGCCTCACGATAGGCGGGATATGGAGGCAATGGAAAGGGTGCAGAGTTGATTTACCAGGATGCTGCCTGGTTTAGAAAGTATGTATTATGATCAGAGATTAAGGGAGCCAGGGGTTTACTCTTTGGAGAGAAGGGCGATGAATGGTGACATATTAGAGGTATATAAGGTATTAAGAGGAATAGGTGGAGTGGACAACCAGCGCATCTTCCCCAGTCCACCACTGCTCAATAAAAGAGGACATGCTTTAAGGTAAGGGGTGGGAAGTTGAAAGACGATATTAGTGGTAGTTTTTTTTTACTCACAGAGTGGCTGGTTTAAGTAATGCACTGCCTGAGTCAGCGTGGAGACAAATACACTAGTGAAATTTAAGAGACTGCTAGACAGGTATATGGAGGAATTTAATGCGGGGGCTTATATGGGAGGTAGGGTTTAAGGGTCGGCACAACGTTGTGGGCTGAAGGGCCTGTACTGTGCTGTACTATTCTATGTTCTATGTTCTATGAAAACGGAATACTATGAGCTGTTTTTCAGCATCAGTCTAAAGGCGGTGTCCGTGTCACAGTGAGGTCCGTGTGTCTCGATCACCACCTATACCGTCTGTTAAGTGGTGATTCCCTCCGTTTATCAATGCATCTTCAATACCCCTGATCTCCCCACCCCCCGTTTTTTTCCCATCAGGTGAGCTCAAATCTCTCTCTGCTCTTTCTACAGAGTAGAAAACTTTAATCACAGAACAGAACAGATCATTCGGCCCAAAGATTGTGATGTACCATTTTAACTGAATACCTTCTGCCTACACAGCGTCCGTCTCCCTGAAATCCCTGCTCACCCACGAGACTGTTAAAGAGTCAGTTTTAAGCCTCTGTGGATCTCCCTCCACTACCAGCGCTGGGAGCACCTTCCAATCACCCAGCAGTCTCTGTGAAAACAAAAATCTTGCCAAACTTATCTCCTTTGAACCCACCCCCTCTCGTCTTAGTCTGAGTCATCTAGCATTAGGCATGTGCACCCTGAAGGTAAATGTACACGCTGTCTGGTCTATTTGCGTCTCATTGTGATGTAAACCTCAATACGAAACTGAACCCGAGGTCAGACCTATGCTCTTCTCTAATAACGACGTATCCAATGGTATTACCAGCACTAGATGCAAAGCAGTGCAAAGCATAAACTTCTGTCCCCTGCCTTGTCCCATTCCGGAGGATGAGATCAAGTATTGCACTCTCTCGTTGTGACTTCATACGCACTGATTAAGGAAACCTTCTTGAAAACATTTGACAAAATAACCCACTGGTTCTTTCACAGTATGAGGATCACAGTCAATCCCTAGAATGTTAAAAACACCCAATGGACGAGTTCTTCAGTCTGTCCGAACTGAGCACCGCCATGATGTTTTCTCCAACAAGTAAAGCAGCCCCTCAGCCTAAATTATATATGCTTCAGCACGGCTCTAAACAGCGGTAAACTGGAGGGCTGAGTTAACAGACCTGCCCCTCCTGCACTCAAGTCTTACTGATGGCTAAACGATCGTGGTTCCAGGCGTTGATCCCGGCCCTGAGCTCATCTGCCTTGCGTGCAATGCTTCCTGTATTGAGACGTAGGCCGCTCAGAACACGAGTCACGGCAGGCTTAACCTTTTGCTCTCTGACGTTGTTGAGCTTTGACCAACATCTGTCCCATCTGACTCCACCATCTGTGATGCCATTCTGGTTTTTCATCCCCTGCAGCTTCACACCGACCCCTTTCTAATGGCAAACCCTCCCACTGGGATATTAATTCCGCTGCAGTTCAGTTCAGGAAACCGTGGAGCTGCACAACGTGGGGGTGATGCGTCGCGGCCTCCGGACCTGAGTCTGTGCTGCCCCCCAGTGTTCGTTCGACAGATGACACGCTCTGGTTTGGTAGATTTGCTCGATTTCGGAGTCAAATTACGTAGGGCCTCAAACAGCTTAGAAAAACAAACCAACAAACAAACAAACAAACAAACAAACAAATAAATAAATAAATAAATAAACACGTGCGTGCGAGTGTGAGCGTGTGTGTGTGTGTGTGTGTGTGTGTGTGTGTGTGTGTGTGTGTGTGTGTGTGTGTGTGTGTGTGCGCGCGCGCGCGCGCGCACGCCTGTGCAAATATAGCGGGAATGTATTTACCTGATCTCCTACATGTCCTTTCAATCTTTCTTTTTTTTAAATTCTATATTATTTGTGATTTATGATTTGTGCCGTGTACGACTCTTGGTATTATGTTTTGCTGCTTTGTCCTGGCTATATTCATGGTTATTCATGTATAAAAGAAATACAATTAAACAGAAATTGAATTGAATGAAATGCAATGAAATGAAACCGTCTCGTCCTGTAGAGGTCGCACCATCCTTGGAAGAGAGCCCAATGATCCACAAATCTGAAGCCCTCGTTCCGACAGCAACTCTTTAGCCCCATGATAAAATAAATTGTGTTTCTATTTCTGCAACACCTGGACATACATAACTGTACTGAACCGCCTCCCTCTTTCTACTGGTATTACTGATACCCATAATGACCACTTACCATCGAGTAATCTCGCTCTCGTTCACAGAACCACTTTCTCTGTTCCCGTAACAAAGAAAACCCCATTCGCTACAGCTCGTCACATTTTCACCTTCCGACTCCCTATTCCCTTCTGAGAGACAGAACCACACTCAGTGCCAGAGACACCAATCCTCAGCACTCCGCCGTTCTAATAGTCTTGAATTGTGACTCGGAGATTGCCCGTGTGTTTGTGTTCAGATGATGTGCAGGGAAGAGGAGAGAATGGGAAGACGGGCAGGGTGGTGTTAGTGGGAGCAGGGACGTGGTGGTGAGACAGTAGTCACTGGGAGGAAGCACCGTCGAACCAAACGAGCGGCCTGTCCACACCGAACAGCGAAGAGGCGAGGAACCGAGAGATCGACATCCGATTCCGGGGGCGGGGAGGGTGGGTGTGGTTGATGTAACACCACACGTCACCGCTCCCCCTTGTCCCCACAATCATAGGTACTCAGAGAGGGAGGAGTGTAGAAGACGGAAAGTGTTGATGGAAACGTTGAGGGCTGCCGGAAATGGAGTGGGTCAGGGAGACGAGGAAAATGAGTTGGGGAAGGAAGAGATAGCGTAGACGACGAGGAGTGTAGGGGACGGATCGGTGATGGAGACGGGTTGTGTTGAAGCGGAAGATGATGACGGAAACGGGGCGGGGTGTATGGGGATGTCGTAGCTGCCGATGACGAGGTTGGCCGCTGGGGAAAGAGGATTGACAACGAGGGGAATTGTAGCGCACGAAGAGACTGCTGGAGACAGGGAAGGGTGAAGTGACTCCTGGTGGCGACAGAGACTGGCGGTGTGTAGAAGAGCGAGAGTGTCATGGCGACGGGCAAGGGTGAAGGGATGAGAAGGTTGACTAGACCGGAGAGTGGTGCAGAGGAGAGAGGGATTGATAGAGACTGTGGAGGGGGAGAGCAGGGGATAAAGGAGTGTCTGACACGGGTAGCGGTGCAGAGGAGTGAGTGAGTCAGAGAGGTGGGGTGAATTTTACCTGTCGGATGGGGTGACGTAAAGCGGTTATGCTGTCGGGGTGGGAGGAGATGACGGAGGCGTGGAGGGATGCAGGTGAGTACGTACACGAGTTGGGAAGTCACATTGCAGTTGAACAAGACGTCGGCGAGGGACACATTGTTCGGCACAGCTCGCCCCCTTCTCTTCTGTGACCTCTGTTCGAAGTTAGATGTACGAATCATCCTTTAGGTTGGTAAACCCTCGCAAGGCATCAGGTTCCGAAGGTGTATCCGGTAGGACACTGAAAACATTTGTCGATCAACAGGCTGGATTGTCCACGGAGTCAGTAGTGAGGAAGGAAATGCAAAGGCAGCACTCAATTCCAGAGCAAGAATTTAATTTTACGGCACTGATGAGACCTTATTTGGAGAAATGTGAGCAGATTTCCGCCTCTTACATAATCCAGCCAGATGTGCTTACATTGGAGAGGGTTGATAAACGGTTCCGGACAAGGATGTCAGCACCTCAGTGGATCTATCTTGGGCCCAACATATTCATGCAAAAAATAAGGTGTCAAGAGGCCATTCCCCGGAGTGTGGTCAGCTGCTGCTTTCCCTTTAAGCCTCAGACGGCCAATTATTGCCTGTAACATACCTTAACCGAATGTCTGCAGTTAAAGGCCTGCGCACCATCCCAAACATCCATAGCTCTCTCCGTACAGAAGGGATTACAACGTCAGGAGTTTGAGAAGATTTGGTCTTTCATTGAAAACTCGCAAATGATCGCTGGGAGCATTCTGGCTTGTCTCATCGCCGCCTGGTGTGGAGGCTGCAACGCACAAGGTCACCAGAGGCGGCAGTGGAGAGTAAACTCAACCAGCTCCATCACGGGCACAACAGTCCCCAGCATGGAGGACATCCTCAAGATGCGATACCTGGAGAGGGCGGCATCCATCAATGAGGCCGAGCACCCCGGGACAAGCTCCCTGCTCTTTACTAACAGCCCAGCGGGGAAGAGGCACAGGAGTCTGAAATCTCACGGATTCAGGAACCCCTTTTCACCCTGCTCCATCATAATCTTGAATGGATGAGCACCAACTCGACATTTTTAGCGGCATTTAGCGTCTTTTTTTTTGCATTTTACAAACCTTGTACATTAATCTTACAAATTTGAACCCCACTGATCCTGCAAAACATCAAATCTCATGTGGTACACGTCACAGAATATATAAAAGCAGACCGTGAATCCGGTGGAAAACACGCGATACAGGTGGACAGACACTTGACACGCTGGCCGTCATCAGTCAGGACACTGAGTACGGGAGTCGGAGGTCACGTTGCAGTTGTACAAGACGTCGGTCAGGCCGCACTTGGAGTACGGTGTTCAGTTTGGGTCGTCCTGCTGTACAGAAAGATGCCACTGAGCTGGAAAGACTGTAGAGGGAGATTTCCGAGGATGCTGCCGGGACACGAGGGACTGAGTTATGGAAGCGAATAGGTGCACTCTATTTCCCCAGGGATGGGGGTATTGAGAACATTAGGGCACAAGATTGAGTTGAGAGTAGCTGAAAAGAAAAAAGGTAGAGAGAGAGGGAGTAGCTAAACCAAAGAATGGAATGGGGAGGGAGGGGTAGAGAGGGAGTAGAGAAATACGGGAGAGAATGTGAAGAGATGGGAGAAGAGTTGTGGGGAAAGGAGCCAGGAAGCGAGGAGAAATAAAATGGAGATGCAATAGGTGAGGTGGGAGGGGAGGAAGATGAGAGAGAGGGTTTAGAGGGACGACGGTAAAGGGATAGAGGAATGTCGAGTAAGAGTGCGATAGAAGGAAATAAGAGAGTTGGGTTGGGGCGAGGGACAGAGAGGAAGCAGTACTGAGAGTCGGGAACAGAGATCGGCGAGAAAGAGGATGTTCCCATTTGATTGAAGTCGGCCCCTTGGGCTGTTGACAGAGGTCCGGTATCATACCAGGAATATCAGGGTACAAAGGTGCAGGCTTCTCACAGATGCAACGGTGTTGATCATTACTGCAACTCTGAAACCAACCGGGTTTCCATTCACTGCATTCGAACTTTCCAGCGTTCATTTTGTACACGACACCAGAGGCCACTTTCCTGTCAATGAGGGGTAAACATCTTCAAAACGGACAACCCTCTGTCAGTCCCCAAAATCACTGAACACTCCCTTACCGTTGACCTATGGCAGACCCCAAAATCTCCGACTACTCCAACGTCCCAGCACAGTCCTGTGTCAGTCTCCAGGAAACTCCCACTGACCCTCTCTCTCCCTTCAGCCCTGCTTCAGTCCCCATATTAATCCCTTGCCCCAGCCTGTCTCCACAGACCGGTGTCAGACACCAGAATAATCACAGTACCAGTATAATCACACACCCTTACGGTTGACCTGTGGCAGACCCCAAAATCTCCGACTACTCTAATGTCCCAGCACAGTCCTGTGTCAGTCTCCAGAAAACTCTCACTGACCCACTTTCTCCCTGCAGACCTGCATCAGTCCCCAAAGTAGTGCCTTGCCCCACCCTGTCCCCAGAGACCGGTGTCAGACACCAGGATGATCACAGTACCCGACCTTCTCCCGACGGTCCCGTGCCGTTCCCCAAAATATCCGTACAGCGCCACTCTCTTCCCAAGGCCCTATGTCAGTCCCCAAAATACTCCCACTGTCTCACCGTCTACCACAGGCCTGCTTTATATCGTAAAATAGTCAGACTTCCCATTCTCACCCCACAGATTTGTGTAAATCCCCAAAGTACACCCACTGCCTCACTCTCTCCGCACAGCCCAGTGTCGTTCCCCAAAATACTCGCACTTCCCACTCTCACCGCACAGACGTGTGCCAGTCCCCGACATAATCCCACTGCCCAACCATCTCCCTATAGACCTGTCAGAAACCAACACACTCCCACTTCCCACTCTTTTCCCACAGACCTCTGTCAATGCCCAAATCAATCCCACTGATAAATTCTGTCTCCACAGATCTGTGTCAGTCCTAAAGTATTCCCACTACCTTATCCTCCCCCACAACCGGTGTCAGTTCCCAAAAGAGCCCCGCATCTCCACCCTCTCCCCACGGCCCAGTGCCTGTCCCCAAAATAATCTCACTGCCCAACTTTCTACATACAGATTTCTGTTATCACCAAAACACTCCCGCTTCCCACTGTCTTCCCACAGTCCACGTCAGTCCCCAAATTCATTCAACGACACACACTCCACCGACAGCCTGTGTCGGGTCCCAAAATAATGCAATTGCCCACTCTCCCACCACAGACCTGTGTCTCCCAAATTAATCTCAGTACCGCATTCCATCTACACGGTGTTACACTGACACATCTCCTCCCAACAGACCTCTTGTTGCAAAGGTGGGCGTTCATGGCGGACCCAAATGCAAGACACAGACACTGAAGTACTAGGAATAGGACCTGACTAGAGTAGGGACGTGACAGGGTGCAGACACGGAGCAGGGACAAGAGCGCAGATTTGGGCTAAGACAGGGACAAAACAGGGAACCCGGATAACGAACTGTGCACTAGGAGACTGGGCTTAGGCTCCGAGTTAAAGCCTGGACAAGGACACAGAACCCGGGACTTGCCGCGGGCTCGGGCCCCTGAACTGGGCAAGGACATGACATGACTGCAGGACACAGGCTGGGGTCTTGAAGCTGAGCTAGGAGACAGACTGGGGTCTTGAGGCCTGAGCTTGGAGACAGGCTGGGGTCTTGAGGCTTGAGATTGGAGATAGGTTGGGGTCTTGAGGCCTGAGCTTGGAGACAGGCTGGGGACTTGAGGCCTGAGCTTGGAGACAGGCTGGGGACTTGAGGCCTGAGCTTGGAGACAGGCTGGGTTCTTCAGGCCTGAGCTTGGAGACAGGCTGGGGTCTTGAGGCCTGAGCTTGGAGACAGGCTGGGGTCTTCAGGCATGAGCTTGGAGACAGGCTGGGTTCTTGAGGCCTGAGCTTGGAGACAGGCTGGGGCCCTGAGGCCTGAGCTTGGAGACAGGCTGGGGTCTTGAGGCCTGAGCTTGGAGACAGGCTTGGGGTCTTGAGGCCTAAGCTTGGAGACAGGCTGGGGTCTTGAGGCTTGAGATTGGAGATAGGTTGGGGTCTTGGGTCTTGATGCTGGAGGCTGCAGCCTGTGGTCCTGAGTCTTGGAATGTGGAGGTCGCTAACTCGGAGGCCACAGCTCGGAGACAGACTGGGAACTGTACATCAACATAGAGCCTGGAATTATCCTCCGAAAAGCCGGGGATCATCTTTAACACGACACTAACATGAGACAGGGCAGTATACAGACTTAGAGCTGGGACTTATTCCTAGACAAGCCGGCACTCAAATTTATCTCCACGCCAATGTGGAACAGGTCCATCCGTAAGTTAACTGTAGAACGGCCGGAGTTACCTAACAGAGGCAAAGCCAAGACAAGACAAGACCGGAAAACAACACCCCACCCCGCCCCCCACGTATGGCAACGGCAGAATGCCTCACTTACCCCACGAAAGCGAGGACAAGACAAGACAGATCTCCCTGTCGCGCACGTCAGAACTGCCTGACTTACCCCAGTCCGACGGGCACATCCCTCCCTACCATCGAGGACATTTAAAAGAGGCGATGCCTCGAGAAGGCGCCGTCCATCACTGAGGACCCTCCCCACTCGGGGAAACTCTCTGCTCGTTACTACCATTGGGGAGGAGTCACATGAGTGTAAACACCCACACACAACATCCAGGAACCAGCTTCTGCCCCTGCGCCGTCCCATCTTTGAACGCAAGAACATTTTTGCTGCGTTTATTAAAATTTGTAATTTACATTAATTGTGCATCATTGTGGGATAGAGATGCTGCCAAAGAACATAATCCAGGCTGCAATTTTTTTTCAGATAATAAATCAAAATGCGATTCCGGTGGAAAACATCCGATACTGGTGGACAGGACACCTGGCACGCTGGTCTTTACCAGGTAGGGCACTGAGGGAGACGGAGGGTTTTGAGAGGACGGGGACGGAAGGGAGAGAGAGCTGTAGGGGTGGGGAGAAAGTGAGAGAGAGTTGGCAGAGGAAGAGTAGAAAGAGCGAGCGGAGAAAGGGCGAGGCAACAGAGGGTGCACGGAAAGGTAGAGGGAGTGGAGAAGTGTGGGACGGGGTTGGAATGGCGAGAACGCAGGGGATCGAAGGGGACTGACATCTGTTGGTGTGTGGTGGGGAGAATCTAGTAGGACGAAGAGGTAGACAGCGTGAGCAGGGAGTTTGAGAGGATGGAGGCGTGATAGTTGACGAAGAGAGAATTGGGAAGTAGAGGGGTAAATACTTGATTCAAATCGACCCCACTGGCACAGACGGCACATGATTAAGTTGATAGTGGGTGAAAAAGAGAAAGAGAGAGAGAAAGAGAGAGAGAGAGAGAGAGAGAGAGAGAGAGAGAGAGAGAGAGAGAGAGAGAGAGAGAGAGAGATATCAGGGAGACGGAGGGTTCAGATAGAACGGGAAGAGGGGAGTTGGTCAGTTGGTCACTTGTTTTCTGTCGCCTCCACTGGCTGCTGACAGAGATCCTGAGTATGTTCAGGAATATGCGGGAACAAAACTGCCGACTTCTCGCAGATGAAACGCCGAGCATGATTGCAAGAACTCTTCGCTGGGTACGAGTGGCAGTCTCTGCAGTCTGAGGTCCCCGAGGACACCTTGTACAGAAGATCCCAGTCTACATTCCTGTCCAAGACGGTTAACAATTTTAACAGAGACAAAGCAGCTCCAGCAGAGAACCCGAGGCGAGACAGTCTACAAGCTAAGCCCATGAAATCAATCTCTCCTAACAGCCTGTGCCAGTCCCCAAGCTGATCCCACTCATCCACTCTCTCCCCACAGCTCCGTGCCAGTACCCAGACAAATACAATGGTCCAAATGTCTCCCCACAATCCTGTGTCAGTTCCCAAACTAATCGTGCAGACCGAATGTCACCCCACAGACCCATGTCTCCCCAAACTAATCGCACCGTACCGCTTTCTCGCCACAGTCTTCTGCCAGTCCCCATACAAATCGAACAGGACCACGCTCTCCCTTCAGATCTCTTTCATTCCCCGTACAAACCCCACTGTCCCACCGTCTCCCCACAGACTTATGGCTGTCCCGAGATGAATCCCTCTCGTCCACACTCTTGCATCATCCCTGTGTCGGTCCCAGAATAATCCTGTTTCCCCTCACTATACCCAGAGCATCGTGTCAGTCTCCGAACATATCGCAGTACACGGCGCACTCACCATAAACTCTGGTCCGCTCCCAGACTTGTACAACTGGCACCCTCTCTCCCACATCCGTACGTGAGTTTGCAAACCAGTCCCATTAGCGCCCTGTATCGGCCTCCAAACTAATCCAGTTGTCCTACTCTCGCCCCTCAGATCTATGTCATTCACCAAACAAATGCCGCTGTTAATCCCTCTCCTCACAGCCCGGCGACTATCTCCAAAATAATCCCACTCCACTGCGCTTTCCTCACCGATATGCGTCAGTACAAAAAATGAGATAATTCCTGTGTCCTGAGCTCTCCACACTGTCCCCAGGCAGTTTCCGAATTATCCCCACTGCCCGGACATTCCCCGACAGACACGTGTCGGACTTAAAATGTCCTCATTGTACCACACTCTCCTGAGAACCATGTATAGTTTCAGCGTAAACTAATCCCACTTTCTCCCGTCAGGGTTATGTCAATACCCAACTCTCACACCACAGAGTAATCCAAATCTCACCCGTCTTCGCATTTTCCAATCCAGTATGCACTGTTTCGGTACACAATTTTGTCGGATACAACGCTCTGTGAAATTAAATTTATTTGATTAATGCCAAGAATCGAAAAGTATGTACGGAGTTTCTCTCAGTTGATTACAACATGAACCTGTGATTGGACGGTGTGGAGGGAGCTTCACTGTTTGCCATATCCTGTGAATGTATCATGGGACGGTGTGTAGGAAGATTCACTCTGTGTCTGACCCCGAGAAAGTGTACTAAGAGTGTATTGTGGGAGTAACTCTGTGGTTGAACCCGGGGGTGTGATGGGGCGGTGTGGAGGGAGATTCACTCTGTGTCTGACCCCGGGAGTGTGTGATGGGACGGTGTGGAGGGAGATTCACTATGTGCCATATCCATGAATGTGTCATGGGGCGCTGTGTAGGAACATTCACTCTGTGTTCGAATCCGGGAGTGTGTGATGGGACAGTGTGGAGGGAGCTTAACTCTGTGTCTGACCCCGAGAATGTGTACTAAGAGTGTATTGTGGGAGTAACTCTGTGGTTGAACCCGGGGGAGTGATGGGTCGGTGTGGAAGGAGATAACTCTATGTCTGAACCCGAGAATGTGTCCTGGGAGTGTAGTATGGGTGTCACTCTGTGTCTCACCCCGGAAGTGTCTGATGATTCTTGTGAGATCTTCTTGTGATGTGACACATACCGCTTCATCTCTTGAATTGATTTCAAGCAGCCTTGCATCACGGTTTGAACATTCTTGCATCGCTGTTGGGAAAAATGTTTCAGACGTGGATACGAAATAACACCGGTCTTTATTTGTGATCCAGTCCTTGGAACACGTATGCTCTGGAAATAGGAATAAGGAGTAGTGAATATCACTGCACACCGTCCAATCACGCACATCGGGGTGAGAGATAGAGTGAATCTCCCTCCATTCCGTCCCATCTAACACCACACGGGATCAGACCCTTCGACCGTCATCAATGATGCCCTCACCCGCAGCTCCTGCATTCCCGGACTTCAGCCCTCACCCCATCCTCCCGTCACCACAACAGGGACAGAGACCCCCTTGTCTTCACCGTCCACCCCACCAGACTCCGGATCCAGCACCTTATCCTCCGCAACTTCAGCCAAATTCAATAGGACCCACCGGGAAACACATCTTTCACTCTCTACTCCTCTCCGGTTTCCGAAGGGATCGTTCCTTCGGCGACTCCCTAGTCTACACGTCCCTCCCAACGGAGCAGGTCCTGAAGAGTGAGTATAGAGACCTTGGTCGGAAGTTAAAAAGCAGGACCTCCAGGGTGGGTGGTAATCTCAGGATTGCCACCTGTGCCACGTGCCAGTGACGGTAAGAATAGGATGCTCTGGCGGATAGACACGTGGCTGAGAACTGGTGTAGGGGGCAGAGTTTCAGATTTCAGGATCTTTGGCACCTTTTCTGCGGCAGCTGTGACCTGTACAAGAGAGACGGGTTACACCCGAACTACAGGGGAGCCAATATTCTTGCTGGGAAATTTGTCTGTACTATTGTGGAGGGTTTAAACTAAATCTGCAGGGGGATGGGGATGGTAACCAGAGTGCCAGAGCAGATAGCGGAGCGGGGGTGAAAATAATTGGTGTTAAAAGTTCATGGAAAGTCACAAACAGAAGGGTTATGTGTGGTTGTAATAATCATCTGATGTGTTCTCTATTTCAAAGCGAGAAGTATCCTGGGGAAGGCTGACGAGCTGAGGGCGTGGATTGACACATGAAATTACGACATAATATCAATTAGTGAAACTTGGCTACAGCACGGGCAGGACTGGCAGCTTAATGTTCCAGCGTTCCGATGTTTCAGACGTGATAGAGGCAGAGGAATGAAGGGAAGCGGGTGTGGCATTGCTGGTCAGGGAAAATCTCACAGCAGTGCTCAGTCAGGACAGATCAGAGGGCTTGTCTTCCGAGGCCTTATGGGTGGAGCTGAAAGACAGGAAAAGTATGACCATATTAATGGGGTTGTATTACAAACCACCCAATAGTCAGCGAGAATGGGAGGAGCAAATCTCCAAAGAGATAGCAGACAACTGCAATAAACATGAAGTTGTGATAGTAGGGGATTTTAGTTTTCCACATACTGATTGTGAGTACCATACTATTAAAGGTCTAGACGGGTTAGAGCTTGTAAAATGCGTTCAGAAAGGTTTTCTAAATCAATATTTAGAGCTACCAACCAGAGACGATATAATATTAGATCTCCTATTTGGAAACGAGTTAGTACAGGTGACGGAAGTGTGTGTAGGGGAACACTTTGATTCCACTGTTCATAACACTATTAGTTTCAATTTGACCAAGGATAAAGATACCTCTGGTCCTCGGGTTAGGGTTCTAAACTGGAAAAAGGCCAAATTTGAAGAAATGAGAAAGGATCTAAAAAGCGTGGATGGGACAGGTTGTTCGCTGGCAAGGATATGATTGATACGTGAGAGGCCTTCAAAGGTGACATTTTGAGAGTGCAGAGTTGAATTTCCCTGTAAGGATTAAAGGAAAAGTGAGTAAGAGTAAGGAAGCTAGGTTCTCGAGGAATATTGGAACACTGATAAAGAAGGAGAGAAGATGTTTTACATGTATAGGAAACAGGGAGTAAATAAGGTGCTTGAGTAATATAAACAAGTGAAAAAGTACTTAACAAAGAAATCGGGAGGGCTAGAGGAAGGCGGGGTTGCTTTGACAGTCAAGGTGAAGGATAATCCGAAGAATTTCCGCAGGTTTATTAAGAGCAAGAGGATAGTAAGGGATAAAATTGGTCCTAATGAAGATCAGAGTGGTCGGCTATGTATGACACCAGACGAAATAGGGGAGATTTTATTTTATTTTATTTTATTCTTTTTGTGTGTCGTTATGTACTAAGGAAACTGGCATGGAGTCAATAGAAATCGGGCAAACAACAAATGAGGCCACGGAACCGATACAAATTCAAGAGGAAGAGGTGCTTGCAATCTTGAGGTATATATCCCCAGAGCCTGACAGGGTATTCCCTCGGACCTTAAATGAGAGTAGTGTTGTAATTGCAGGGGCCCTGTCGGATATATTTAAAATGTCGTTATCCACAGGTGAAGTGCCGGAGGATTGGAGGATAGCTCATGCTGTTCCCTAGTTTAATCGAGGCTCAGAAAGTAATCCCGGAAATTATAGGCTGTTAGTTTTGACATCATTAGGAGATAAATTATTGGAAAGAGGTCTAAGAGACAGGATCTACAAGTATTTGGATAGACAGGGACTTATTAGGGAGAGTCAACATGGGTTTGTGCGTGGAACGTCATGTTTAACAAATCTATTAGAGTTTTTCGAGGAGGTTACCAGGAGGGTGGATGTAGGAAACGCAGTGGATGTTGTCTATATGGATTTCAGTAAGGCCTTTGACAAGGTCCCGCATGGGACGTTAGTCAGGAAGAGTCAGTCGCTAGCTATACATGCAGAGGCAGTAAAATGGATTAGACGTTGCTTCAATGAGAGAAACCAGAGGGTGGTAGTGGAGGATTGCTTCTCTGAGTGGAGGCCTGTGACTGGTGGTGTGCCACAGGGATCAGTGCTGGGTCCATTTTTATTTGTCATCTGTATCAATGGCTGGATGATAATGTGATATGTTGGATCAGCAAATTTGCTGATCATACCAAGGATGGAGGAGTAGTGGACAGTGACGAAGCTTTTCCAAGCTTGCAGAGGGATTTTGACCAGCTGGAAAATGGGCTGAAAAATGGCAAATGGAGGTTAATACAGATAAGTGTGAGGTATTACACTTTGGAAGGACACACCAAGGTAGAAGATAGAAGGTAAATGGTTGGGCACTGAGGAGTGCGGTAGAACAGAAGGGGTCTGAGAACACAGATGCAAAATTCTCTAAAAGGGCGTCACAGGCAGATCGTGTCGTAAAGACAGCTTCTGGAACATCGTGTTATAAATCAAAGTATTGACAGAGGATTGGAATGCTATGGAGCGGTTGTACAAGACATTGGTGAGGCCGAATTTGGAGTATTGTTTGCTGTTTTGCTCACCTAATTACAGAAAGGATATTAACATGGTTCCAATATGCAGAGAAGGTTTACAAGGATGTTGCGGGGACTTGAGAAACTCAGTCACAGAGAGAGGTTGTAAAGGGCAGAACTTGATTTCCTGGAGCGTAGAAGAATGAGGGGGGATTTGATAGAGGTGCATACAATTGTGGTGTATATATATCCATGTATCTTAATTATGACGGGTTATGATGGGTATAGGTTGGGTGAATGCAAACATGCTCTTTTTTTCTACAGAGGCAAGGGGAGATAAAAAAAAATAAAATAGAGAAGACATGAGTTAAGGGTGAAGGGGGGAAATTTCAAAGAGAATATTAGGGGTCGGTGGCTTCTTCACTCATAGAGAGGTAGGAGTGCGGAATGAGCAGCCAGATAAAGTGGTAAATGCCGGCTCATATTTAACATTGAAGCAAATCTTGCACAGGTACAATGATGAGAGGTGAGGTGTATTGAGGGATATGGTCCAGGCGCAGGTTAGTGGGACCACACCAAAAATGATTTGGCACAGCCAAGAATAGCCAGAAGGCCTGTTTCTGTGCTGTAATGTTTTTATGGTTTCTACAAGCTGTGATTCTTCCCAAAGGTTGTGTTACTAAGTACTGACATGCAGGGTGTCCATATTTTTTCTTCATGCCTTTTCATTGTTTGCTATTTTGGAACGTAAAAGATGGAAATAAAAAAGTTCTCTTGCCTAAAATATTAAAGAAAACTGTCATCTTTAACTTTATGTTTTTTGGAAATCAGTTCATCTTTTACTCGTTTAGCTATTCACAGTAAAAGAAATTTTGATCAGGGAATCCCAAATGGTTGCATGCCACTGCAGTGTGAAACTCCCTCCGCACCATGCCGTCACACGCTCCCGGGGTCAGACACTGTATGAAGCTCCCTCCACACGTCCCATCCCACACTCCCGGGGTCGGGCACAGAGTGAAATTCCCTCCACACCATTCCATCAAACCCTCCCGTGGTCAGCCAGAAAATGAAGCTTCCTCTGAATAGTCCACTGTCGCATCACACGCTCTTGCGGACAAACACAGAGTGAAGCTCCATCAGCACCGTCCCATCACACACCCGGGAACAGACACAGAATGAAAATACCTCAGCAAAGCTCATCACACACACGGGAACAGACAGGGAATGAAACTCCCCTCAGCACCGTTCCATCACGGTCTCACAGAGTCAGGCATCGCGTGATGCTTCTTTCACACCGTCCCGTCACCGAATACAGATTTCAAAAACCCAGCAAAGATCCCTGTACAAAATCCTGGGGTCAGACATAGAATGAAGCTCCCTCCACGCCGTCCCATCACACATTCCCGGGGTCAAACACAGAGTGACGTTTTCTCCACACCCTTCTACCATAAAACAGAAGGATGAGGCACAGAGTTAAGCTAGCCTCACAGTGTCCATTCGCACACCGCAGGGAAGTGGTACGGTGTAGCTCCTTCAGCACCATCCGACTACCGACAGCCGAAGAAAGACATGAAGAAAGCTCTTGCCCACTCTCCCAGAACACACGCAAGGGTCAGAAATGGTGTAAGGCTCCTTCACCAGCGTCTCATCACACTTTCCCCGAATCAGACACAGAGTGAAGCTCCCTCGACACCGTGCTGAAGGCGAGCTACACTCCAAGTGAGGTAAGGCAGGGTAAGTTCCTTTAAAAGTAGAACGGTATGCAGCGGTATTTTATTTGGAGCAAGGAAGGCGGCGAGGCTGTAGCGTATTGGGTAGGTCATGACAGCTCAGATCGGCCCCATGGTTTGTTCATCTGCATGTGCGAAATCAGGCACTTCCCCTATCCCTGACGACTATGTGTGCAGGAAATGTGTCCAGCTGCGGATTCTGGCAGACCGCATTGAGCGACTGGAGCTGCGATTAGATTTATACTGGAGCATCCGCGTTGCTGAGAAAGTCGTGAATAGCACGTTCAATGAGTTGGCCACACCGCAGGTAAAGGCTACACAGGCAGAAAGGGAATGGGTGGCCGCTAGACAGCGTAGCAGTAGGCAGGTAGTGCAGGAGTTCCCTGAGGTCATCTCCCTCCTAAACAAATATACTGTTTTGGATACTGTTGGGAGAGATGTCTCATCAGGGGGAGTTAGCAGCAGCCGAGTTCATGGCACCATGGGTGGCTCTGCTGCACAGGAGGTGAAGGAAAATGAGTGGGAGAGCTATAGTTATAGGGGACTCGATTGTAAGGGGAATAGATAGGCGTTTCTGCGGGAGCAAACGAGACTCCAGGAGGGTATGTTGCCTCCCTGGTGCAGGGGTCAAGGATGTCTCTCAGTGGCTGCAGGACATTTTGGAGTGGGAGGGTGAACAGCCAGTGGTGGTGGTGCACATAAGTACCAAGGAAAGAGGTAAAATAACGGGATGAAGTCCTAGAAGGTGAATTTAGGGAGTTAGGAGATAAATTAAAAAGCAGGACCACGAGGGTAATAATCTCTGGATTAGCAGCAGTGCCACGTGACACTCAGAGTAGAAATAGCAGGATATATCAGATAAATACGTGGGTTGAAAATCGTGCAACGGGGAGGGATTCAATTTTCTGGGGCATTTGAACCTGTTCTAGAGGAGTTGACACGGGTACAAACAGGACGGTCTGCACCTGGGCTAGACTGGAACCGATGTCCTAAGGAGAGCGTTCGCTACTGTTGTTAAGAAGGATTTAAACTAATGTGGCAGGGGAATGGGAACAAGTGCAGAGAGACAGAGGGGTGTAAAATGAGGGTAGAGCAAAAAGTAGTGAGGTGAAACGCAAAAGTGGCAGGCCGGCAAATTCAGGGTAAAAATCAAAAAGAACCACTTTTCAACATAATTGTATAGGGGCTAAGAGTGTTGTAAAAGCAAGCCTGAAGGCTTTGTGTGTCAATGCAAGGAACATTCGTAACAAGGTGGGTGAATTGAATGTGCACATAGTTATTAATGAATATGCTGTAGTTGGGATCACAGAGACATGGCTCCTGTGTGACCAAGGATGGGAGCTCAACATTCAGAGATATTCAATATTCAAGAGGGATAGACATGACAATTAATGAGGTCGGGTAGCATTGCTGGTTAGAGAGGAGATTAACGCAATAGAAAGGAAGGACATAAGCCGGGAGGATGTGGAATCGATACGGGTAAAGCTGCATAACACTAAGGGACAGAGAACGCTGGTGGGAGTTGTGTACAGGCCACCTAACTGTAGTAATGAGGTTAGAGATGGCATTAAACAGAAAATTAGAAATGCGTGCAATAAAGGAACAGCAGTTATAATGGGTGACTTGAATCTACATATAGATTGGGTGAACCAAATTGGTTAGTGTGCTGACGAAGAGGATTTCTTGGAATGTATGCCCGATGGTTTTCTGAATCAACATGTCCAGGAACCAACTAGAGAGCAGATCATTCTAGACCGGGTACTGAGTAATGAGGAAGGGTTAGGTAGCAATCTTGTACTGCTAGGCCCATGCGTAAGGGTGATCATAATATAGTGGATTTCTTCATGAAGATGGAGAGTGACATATTTAATTCAGAAACAAAGGTTCTGAAATTAAGGGTAACTTTGAAGGTATGAAAAGTGAATTAGCGAAGATAGACTGGCAAATGATAATTAAAGGGTTGACGGAGGATATCCAACGGCAAGCATTCAAAGATCGCATGGAGGAACTACAACATTTGTTCATCCCAGTTTGGCACAAGAATAAACCAGGGAAGGTAGTGCACCTCTGGCTGACAGGGAAAATTAGGGATGGTATCAATTCCAAAGAAGAAACATACAAATTAGTCAGAAAAAAGCGGCACACCTGAGGACTGGGAGAAATTCAGAGTCCGGCAGAGGTGGACAAATGACTTAATTAGGAAAGGCAAAAAAAGCTGATGAGAGAAAGATTGCAGGGAACCTAATAACTGACTGCAAAAGCTTTTATAGATATGTAAAAAGAAAAAAAAATGGATAAGACAAATGCAGTTCTTAGAGTCAGAAACTGGTGAATTGATCATGCGGAACAAGGACATGGCAGACCAATTGAATAACTACCTTGGTTCTGTCTTCACTAAGGAGGACATAAATAATCTTCTGGAAATATTAGTGGACCGAGGGTTCAGTGAGATGAAGGAACTGAGGGAAAATACATGTTAGTAGGGAAGTGGTGTTGGATAAATTGAAGGGATTAAAGGCAGATAAATCCCCAGGGCGAGATGGTCTGCATTCCAGAGTGCACAAAGAAGTAGCCCAAGAAATAGTGGATGCATTCGTGATAATTCTTCAAAACTCTTTAGATTCTGGATCAGTTCTTGAGGATTGGAGGGTGGCTAACTTAACCCCGCTTAAAAAAAAAGAGTGAGAGAGAAACCGGGGTATAATAGACCGGTTAGCCTGACATCGGTGGTGGGGAAACTGCTAGAGTCAGTTATCAAAGATGTGATAACAGCACATTTGGAAAGCGGTGAAATCATCCGAAAAAGTCAGCATGGATTTGTGAAAGGAAAATCATGTCTGACGAATCGCATAGAATTTTTTGAGGATATAACTAGTAGAGTGGATAGGGGAGAACCAGTGGATGTGGTATATTTGGGTTTTCAAAAGGCTTTTGACAAGGTCCCACACAGGAGATGAGTGTGCAAACTTAATGAACACGTTATTGGGGGTATGGTATTGATGTGGATAGAGAATTGGTTGGCAGACAGGAAGCAAAGAGTGGGAATAAACGGGACCTTTTCAGAATGGCAGGCAGTGACTAATGGGGTACCGCAAGGCTCAGTGCTGGGACCCCAGTTGTTTACAATATATATTAATGACTTAGTCGAGGGAATTAAATGCAGCATCTCCAAGTTTGGGGATGACACGAAGCTGGGTGGCAGTGTTAGCTGTGAGGAGGATGCTAAGAGGATGCACGGTGACTTGGATTGTTTGGGTGAGTGGGCAAATTCAGGGCAGATGCAAATTGATGTGGATAAATGTGAGGTTATCCAGTTTGGTGGCAAGAACAGGAAAACCAATTATTATCTGAATGGTGGCAGATTAGGATAACGGGAGGTGCAACGAGAGCCCAGTGTTATTGTACACCAGTCATTGAAAGTGGGCATGCAGGTACAGCAGGCAGTGAAAAGGCAAACGGTTTGCTGGTATTCACATCAAGAGGATTCGAGTACAGGAGCAGGGTGTTTCTACTGCAGTTGTATAAGGCCTTGGTGAGACCACCCCTGGAGTATTGTGTGCAGTTTTGGTCTCCTAATCTGAGGAAACAGAACCTTGCCATGGAGGGTGTACAAAGAAGGTTCACCAGATTGATTCGTGGGATGGCAGGACTTTCATATGATGAAAGACCGGATCGACTAGGCTTATAGTCGCTGGAATTTAGAAGATTGAAGGGGGACCTTATTGAAACATGCAAAATTCAGAAGAGATTGGACAGGCTAGATGCAGGAAGATTGTTCCAGATGTCGGGGAAGTCAAAATGAGGGGTCACAGTTTAAGGATAAAGGTGAACCCTTTTAGGACAGAGATCAGGAAAAACTTCTTCACACAGAGAGTGGTGAATCTGTGGAATTATCCCTCACAGGAAACAGTTGAGGCCAGTTCATTGGCTATGTTTAAGAGGGAGTTAGATGTGGCCCTTGTGGCTAAGGGATTAGGGGGTATGGAGGGAAGGCTGCTACAGGGTTCTGAGTTGGATGATCAGCCATGATCATACTGAATGGCGGTGCAGGCTCGAAGGGCCGAATGGCCTAATCCTGCACCTATTTTCTATGTTTCTATGTTTCTGTCTCCACGGACACATCACACACTCCAGGTGCCCGATGTGGATTGAAGCTCCCGTCCACACTGTCTCATCAGACACTCTTGGGGACAGACACATAGTGACGCTCCCTCCCTACCGCCCCTCACACACACCTTAGTTCGGAGAACACAATTTATTTCCCTCCACAAAGTCGAGTCAGACACAGTGTGAATCTCTCTCTCCATGGCACCGTCACACAGTCTAGTGGTCAGACAGGGAAAGAAACTCCCTGAGCACACACGAAAAATTTCAGATTGAGAATGATTCTCCCCTCTACAGCTTCTCAACACACCACAGAGCAAAGTGTCAGACACAGAGTGAATCTCCCCCTTATACGGTCCCGTCACACACTCCCGGATTCAGACACAGAATGAAGCTCCCGCCACACCGTCCCATCACACAATCTCGGAGTCAGAGATAGAGTGACTCTCCCTCCACAGTGTTCCGTCACACACTCCCGGGAGTCAGACACAGAGTGAAGATCCCTGCACATGGTCCCATCACAGACTCCTGTGGTCAGTCACAGATAAAGCTCCCTTCACATCGTCCCTTTACACAGTCTCGGGGTCACAGACAGAATGATCTCCCTCCACATGGTCCAATCCCACATCCCAGGTCTTACACAGTGTTACTCTCCCTCCTTACGTCGCATCACATACTCCCTGGCGAGTCACAGAACGAAGCTCTTCCTGAACTGACCCACCACACCCCACTGTGTTCACACAAAGCGACGTTCCGCCCACACACTCCGATGGCACAGTCACGGGGTCAGACTCTCTCCACAACATCCAATCACACAATCCGGTGTCACATAGAACGAACGTCCTTCTGCACTGTCCCATCACACACTTCCGGAGTCAGACACAGACGCTCTTTCTCTACGATCCCATTGAGACTGACACAGAGTGAAGCACCATCCGCTCCGTCCCAGCACACACTCCTGAATTCAGCACAGAGTGAAGCTTCCTCTGCACCGGCCCATCACTCACTCCCGGAATCAGGCACAGAGTGAAGCCCCCTCTGCAACGTCCCATCACGCTGTCCCGGATTCAGATGAATCTTTCTCCACGGTGCCATAACGCCATGGATTCAGACAGGGGGTGACGCTCTGTGGGCACTGTCCCATCACACTATCCCACTGTCAGACATAGAGTGAAGCTGGATCCACACCCTCCCATCTGAGAGTCCCCGAGTCAGTCCTAGAGCGAAGCTGTAATGTTACGTCTCACAATCCCGTGGTCAGACATAGAGTGAAACCACCTCCACAGCGTCCCACCACACTCTCCTGGGTTCGGTGATAGAGTGCAGCTTCCTCCGCGCAGCCCCATCACACGATCACCGAGTCAGACACTGCGTGAATCTCCCTATATACCATCTCTTCACACACTCCCTATGTTCAGCACAGAGTGACGTTTCCGTTCACTGTGCCTGCCCCGTCATGAGGAGCGTGTTAAAGAGGGGGATGATGCCTCATCTCTTCTGCTGATCAACAATTCACAGATTTGAGCTTTGGTTTCGTTGACAGATCTGTATTTCGTTTCCATGTCAGTGAACTGGTGACGGAGATCAGTGTGCGTTCGGCTAAGATCGATCAGATCAGAGTTGAGCGTAGATAGATTCTTTAGACAGGTTCTCTGGGAGAGATTCAGGTGGGAAATTAATTCACGATAGTTTCGGTCAGAGGTGATCATAGACTGACGAATCTGTGATACTGAGAGAGAAGGTGAAAGATATTTATCGTTTACAGTGACACGTGAGTCAGCGTCACGCTACCGAATGGGTCACAGAGAGTGATGTGTCAGTGTCACGGTGAAGGGTGTCACAGTGATAGATGTGCTGGTGGTACAGTGAGAGGCGTTAGCGCCACCTTGCGGTGCGTGTCTGTGCCGCGCTGAGCGGTTTATAAATTTCCCGGTGAAGGTGTTATTGTTACAACGGGGTCCGCATCAGTATCGTACGGGGCATGTTCGTGTTGCTGTGAGGTACGAGCCTGTGTCACTGTGATAGGTGTTTTTGTGCCCCGGCGAGAGGTGTGCCGGGTTACCGTGTCTCGATGTCACTGCGAGGGAAATGTCAGAGTGAGCGACCTGGTGTTGTCACGCTGGGTGGAGTATCTGTGTCATGGTGTTGGGTCTGCCGATCTCACAGAGAGGGGTGTGTCTGTGTCGACCTTGGAGACATGTCATGGCCACGATCGGTGTGACAGTGTCTCGCTGAGGTGTGTCGATGTCACCGAGACTACTAGGTCGGGGACGCTGTGAAATTAAGTGTCGGTATCACGGTGAGTGGTTTGCCTGTGTCACGGTGAGGTGCCTCAGTGAGCGGTGCGTCGGAGTTATTTTGAGGGCCGATACCGTATCGGTAATGGGTGTTGCAGTTGGTGTGAGTCTTTGTCACGATACCGAGCTGGACGGATCTCGTTCAGGAGCGTGTAGGTGTCTTGGTGTACGGTGCCTAACTGTCACGGTGAAGGACGTGTCGGTCTCACTGTGAGGTGAGTTTCGGTGTCGCCTAAGGGGAGTGTAACAGTTACACTGTCAGGGTCAGGTCGATGTTCCCAGTAAGGGGACCATGTCTGTGTCACGATGTGGCTCGTGTCCCTGTCTCGGTTAGGAGTGCAACTGTGTCGAATTGAAGTTCGCGTCCGTGCGACGGTGACAGGATTGTCTGGATGAGTCCTGAATGTGTTACGGTAAAGGTCGTGTCTTTGTCACGGTTAGCGGTGTGTCTGTGTTATGGTCAGGAGTTATTGTGTTGTTACGGTAAGGGGCGTGTCTGCGTCACTGTAGTGTTTTACAATAACAATTTGTTCCACTCTCTTTATTTGCGGTCTGACTCCACCCGGACCCCGTTCGGCTCACCGTGGATCGAAAGCCCGGCCACAATCACGGCAAGGATGCACGTAATGATGCAGAGTAGGTAGATCTTACGGTACGGTCTATTTCCGATGTACTCTTTCGGCTCCTGTTCGTGCGCACCTGTGGAGAGAGCACAAGACCATAAGATATAGGAGCAGAAGTATGCTATTCGGCCTATTAAGTTTGCCTTTTCCTCATAACGTTTGAAGTTCGTTTCTCAGACAGAAAGCCCGTCACTAACGGTGTTCACCGGGGTCAAGGGTGGGACCAGTGATCTTTATCAATTATATCGACGATTTGCGGTAGATTATATTGGTCGCGGTTGGTAAGCCTGCACACAACACTAACGTCGGTGTCGAGGTAAACAGTGAAGACAGTTACCGCTTACGCTGGGATCTCGATTACCTGGGGAAGGGGGCAGAGCAGTTGCAAATGTGATTTATTTTTCATAAGTGCGAGCTATCGTATTTCAGAAAAGAAAACAAGGGTACAACGTTCACAGTGTTCGGGAGAAACCCTGGCGTGTGTTGAATAACAGTGGGACCAAGGCCCCCACGTCCAACGTTCCTAGAGAGTGAAGTTACCGGTAGAGGGGTCGGTGAAGGTGTCTGAATCCCCGGCCTTCATCAATCAGGGCACGGAGTACAGGATTAAGGGGTCACGTTGCAGTTGTACAAGACGTCGGTGAGGCCGCCCTTGCAGTACGGTGTTTAGTTTTGGTCGCCCTGCTATAGGAAAGATATCAATGAGCTGGACAGATTGCAGAGGGAGATTTACGACGATATTGCCGGGGCTCGAGGGATTCAGTTACGGAGATAAGTCGAGCAGGTAGGGACTTTATTCCTTGGAGCGCGGGGTGATCTTACAGGGGTGTATACAAACACGTGGGTACACAGACAAGGTGAATGCGCACTGTAATTTTCTTTAATCTTGGGGAACCGTGGACCGGAGCGCACATTTCTGAGATGATAGCAGAAAGGGATTTAAACTGGGACCCGAGTGACGACTTTGTTTTTACCCAGACGGCGGCCTGTCTATGGAACGAGCTGCCAGAGGAAGTGATGGATGCCGATGCATTAGGACTTGAATTGTTGGGCGGATGGCACGTAACCACTTCAGAGTGACGTCATTACTGTGAACTCTGACCTCCTTGTGCAGTCACTGGCATTTCGGCTGGTGAAGGGAGGATCTTCATAATCATCGATGAGAATGTCGTCTTTCCGAAGGTTCAGCATTGAGTAGATGGATGTGACACCGTCTGGGAAGAAAGAAAGAGAATGTGAGAGACAGAGAAATAGAAGGAGGAGGAATGGTTACTTCGAGTGCCAGGATTTAGATGTTTCAGAAAGGACAGGGAGAGAGGCAAAAGAGGTGGGACTGTTGATCAGAGATAGTGTCACTGCTGCAGAAGAGCAGGAAGACAAGCAGGAATTGTTTATACCAAGCGGCTGGAGACTACCGAGACGGCATATGAGGTGTTGCTCCTCCAAACTTGTCCCTACACCTCATCTCCTGCAAACATTCAGGGCCCCAAACAGTCCTTCCAGGTGAGACAACACTTCACTTGTGAGTCTGTTGGGGTCGACTATTGGATCCGGTACTCCCGGTGCGACCTCATCTACATCGATGAAACCCAACGCAGATTGGGGGACCACTTCGTCGAGCACCTCCACTCCGTCCGCCACAACAGCTATGATCTCCCGGTAGCCACCCACTTCAACTCTGCTTCCCACTTCCATTCAGATATGTCCATATATGGCCTCCTCTACCTCTATGATGAGGCTAAACTCAGGTTGGAGGAGCAACACCTCATATACCGTCCAGGTAGTCTCCAGCCCCTTGGTATGAACATAGAATTCTCCGACTTTCGGTAATTCCCTCCCCCTCCCTTCCTCTATCCTTATTTCACTCTACCCCGTCCCCCAGCTCCCTCATGGTTCCGCCTCCTTCTTCTACCACCCATTTATTCAGGGCTATGAAGTCACTGCTTCCCCTCCCCCACCCCTTTATCTTTCAAGTTACTGGTCTTTCAACTGAAGCTACAAGCATTCTTCAAATCCTTCCCCATCTTTCATTCTTCAGTCCTGACGAAGGTTTCCGGTCCGAAACGTCGACTCATCGTTTCTGACTGACGCTGCCCGACCTGCTGAGTTCATCCAGCGTACTGAAAGTGTTGCTTCAATAACTCTACAGGGAGTTTTTTTTTTAATAGACGGCATGCTCTAAGATTGAATGGTTCAGATGGGAGAGAGTTCAGTAGGTGTGCTTAAAATGATTTCATTTAGAGTTCCTCAAAGAACTCTAAAGGCTTGATAGACATGACTTGCCTTTAACAAAACCATGTTGACTGTCCCTGATCAGACCATGATTTTCTAAATGCCCAGAGATCCAATCTCTAAGAATCTTTTCCAAGACAGACGGAAAGCTCACTGGACTATAATTACCCGGACTGTCCCTACTAACTTTTTTGAACAAGGTGTAAACATTCGCCTCCCTCCAATCCTCAGGTACCATTCACGTGGACACGAGGACATAAAGGTCCTCGCTCTGCCTAGGAAGGCAGTGGAGGCGAATTCTCTGGATTATTTCAAGAAAGATTTAGATCGAGCTCTTATAGGTCGCAGAGTCAAGGGATATAGGGAGAAGGCAGGAAAAGGGTACTGATTCTGGACGTTCAGCCATGATCACAGTGAATAGCGGTGCTGACTCGAAGGGATGAATGGCCTAATCCTGTACCTATTGTCTATTGTGTATTATCCCACCCATCTACATTTGCATTCAGATCATTGTATATATCTCAAAGAGGAGATGTCCCAGTGGAAAGTCATAGATACAGATCACATCATAGGAGTAAAAGAGGTAAAAGAATAACTGAGCGCAGAGTAAAGTGTCACAGTTACAGAGAAAGTATAGTGCAGGCAGACATTAATATTCAAGGGGACACGACGTAGCAGACGGCGGTGTCTAGAGTACATTACCGTCATCGGGGACCATTGCATAGTCTGATAAAAGCGGGCACAAACTGCCTTTGTGCCTGGCCAGGCTTGTTTTGATATCTTCCCCCGATGTGGGAGAGTATGGGTTGGGCGGGGGTCTCGTAAGTACATTATCCTGGGTGGGTCGGAGTCTTTATTACGGAGGCTGCTTCAGCGATGCAGCGGGATGTGTGGATGAAGGCCTTGAGGCTGCCTGATCTGCGCAATTCAAGCTGACTGAGAACAAAGTGCGATAAATGACAGATTGTCACTTGCTGGGAAGAGGACAATCAATGGAGCAGAGACAATTAAAACGTGTTAAATGTCAGGAACTTTTGTTACCCCGATGGCAGTCAGTCAGTGGCACAAGCTGCCAGAGGTAGTGGCCGAGGCAGATGCATTAGAAACTTGGACACTTGGGAGTATGACACGTGACCCCTTCCGAATGGCGTCGGTACTGTGAACCCTGACCTGTTCGTGCAGTGACTCGCAGCTCGCCGGAACTCGAGGCAATGGGAGGAACCTCATCCTCATCGATGAGGGGTTCGTCTTTCCCAATGTTCAGCTCGGAGTAGGTGGAGGTCAGACGGTCTGGGGAAGAAAGAGGAGAGAATGAGAGAGAGAGATTTAGAAGGAGGACAGACCAGTAAAGCATGGTGGAGGAGTGAGGACAGAGAAACGGAGCAGCGATGCAGGAAGATAGAGTGCGGAAAGAGAGGGCTGAGTGGTAGATATTGAAGATGAGAGAGAGGTTCAAGTGAGGGGAAAGAGCCGAGGAGAAAGAGCAGGATAGTGAGGATGAAGAGGATGAATGAACTGGGCAGAGAGGAGTGAGCGATTTGAGTGATGGGTGAGAAGATGGGAGTGAATGGGGGAGAGAGAACGGTGACGGAAAGGGGAAAGACAGAGAGAGGGAGGGAGAAAAGGGAGAGAGATTATGCGTAGGGGAGTGGCAGGGGTGAAAACATCAGCGAAGGAGAAGGTGAGAGAGGGGGACTGAGGAAAGGGAAAATTGGGAAGCTCAAGGATGCAAAATAAAGGGAGAGAGACAGAAGGGGAGACAGGTTAAATAGAGAGGGTAAAGAGAGAGGGGAGAGCGTGGGGGAGAGAGGGACGAGGAGAATACAGAGAGTGAGAAGGTGTGGAGGGGGCAGTTGCTCGGAAGATTGGGTCACAGCGAGAGGGTGTGAACGGGGAGATAGACTGAAACAGGAGGGAGAAAACGTGGCGGGGCGAAGTGAGCGAAGTGAGGGAAAGAGTGCGCGAGAAGAACGAGGGCGGTGGAGAAGGACAATATGAAAGAGAGTGTGGGAAAGGGGAGAATGGGGAAAGAGAGTTAGATAGAGGGGAAATGGCAACGGAGAGAGCGGGAGGCGTAGAAGGGTAGAAACAGTGATAAGGGTAGGGAAAGTGGAGAGAATGAGGGTAAGAGAAAGAATTAGTGGGCCAGAGAAGAAGAAAAGAAGGTGAGAGCGGATTAGCGTGTGAGAGATGGGGGGGGTGGGGGAAGAGGGAGGCAGGGGAGAGAGAGTAGAAAGGATGAGAGAGCAGGGTTAGAACGCGGAGAGTATTGTTCACATTTTATAGAGTTCCCCTTCCTCACTGCCTCTTTCTACTCTCCTCCCTCCTCGCCACTCCTCCCAAGGGGTTTCCTCCTTATTGGCCATGACGCAGTACTCCCTGCTGTCGCACCACGCCCCCCCCCCACCACACAGAGCCCCCTCCTCAGTGCCCCCCAATTTAATCCGCTCACACGGTTCTCCCACCACACCACAAATCCCGTGACGTTCTCTGCACCGATCCCACCCAGAGCAATCTTCTCATCACTTTCCACAGCCCTCCGTCTCTACCGCCCCGCCTCCTGCTCTGCCTTACCCCGCCCCTTCCCAGAGCGCTCCCCCCTCACCGACCATCCCACAGAGCTCGTATCTCATCGCGTCTCGCACGCATTGCCTCGGAATCATTCTCAAACAGGGAATCATTAGTGTCAACTGCACCCGTGCCACGAGATTTCTCGACAGGAATGGACACATCGGCTGAACAGAGTCAAAACAACAAAGTGAAACTGACCTGCATCTGTCCGGGGAACGGAGAGGCCGCTGATATCCGGTTTCGCGTACGATACATCAGGTTCAGCTGGGAAAAGAACAGTGAGAGTCAGAAACAGGGTGAGGCTCACGTCCCACGCTCCTATCACAAACTCCCGTGGTCAGACACAGAGTCAGGCTTCCTCCACCCCGTTCCATTCCCCACTCCCGCGGTCAGCAACAGAGTGAATCTCCCTCCACACCATCCCATCACACAGACACGGGATGAGACACCGAGTGAAGCTCCCTCCCCACTGTCCCATTACACATTCCCAGAGCCAGAAACAGAGAGTCGCTCCCTCCACCCGTCCCATCACACGCTCCGACTGTCAGACAAAGAGTGTTGCTCCCTCCACCCCGTCCCATTACACACTCCAGGGGACAGAAAGAGATTGAAACTCCCTCCTTCCCTCACGGCCTCACTCACTTCTCGATGGAAGCCGTAAGTCCGGTTTGACGAGCTGAACATTCGCATAAGTCTGGCTGTCTTCCATGCTGTCTCGGATTCCGTGCGTCTCTGAACTCAGCGAGGGGATGTATCCGATATCAGAGGCAGCCCCTGTTGACAGCGGAGTCAGACCGACAGGAACGAACACCAGATGAGCAGCTGATAAAGAGAGGAGCCGAGAGCAGGGGAGGAAGTGCTGGGGAAGAGGGAGATTGAGGGTGTGAGAGGCGGTGGTCTGGAGCGATGAGAGTGGCAGGGGGAAGAGTAGTGAGAATGGGGAGGTACACAGGGAGGGCAGAGTAAGGGGAGGTTAGGGCTTTGCGGAAAGAGAGACGTGGGATACAGGGGTCAGAAAGGGATGGCGGAATGAAAGAAGGGGAGGGCGAGAAGTGGGAGAGAATGGGGAGAGAATTTAAAGTAGCGAGTGAGTAAACAGAGGGCGAGCTAAAGGGGGAAAGCAGGAGAAAGAGAAACGAACAGAGAGGGGCGGAGGAAGAGGGTGGAGAGATGCAGGGAAGGGGCGATTGTAGGGGAAGGAATATGGAAGTTGGAAGGATATAGGAAGAGAAGAAAGGAGAGAGAAAACAATGGAAGAAGGGGAAGAGTGGGGGATGACGAGTGAAGAGGGAGGGAGAGACAGAGCGATATGTTGTCTCTCACGCAGAGCCTTTATTGTCGGAGAGATTTACAGCGAACACCAGCCCCCTCTCCCGCTAACCCCAACCTCCAGGTGATTCCTGGTTTGAGTGTCAGCGCTCCCATTGCTCTTCTTATCGCCGGGGCTTCAGATCGTCTGTGCTCTGGAAACCACGGCCCCGGGGCAAACCAGCAACACCCACCGAAGTTAGCAAGCGCCACACCTCCCCCCCCCCCCCCCGGAGGATACGTCAGAGCAATAGATTGCCATTTTAGATTGTGTAACACTTATGAAAGAAAGCGGACATTTTGATCTTGAAGGTCACAGGAAACCAGCGCAGGCTGATCGGTATCTGCGGTTTGAATCTCTTCACCCATTGGAAGATAAGCCGGGGGTTGTCAGTGTCAGTGTTTCAGAGAAGTATTGAAAGCTTGCTGCTGCACTGACTGAGCTATATACGCAGCAAGAAATAAAAATAGCAGGGACCTCAGCCCAACAGACGCAGTTCAGGAGCTCTCTCAAAAACCCTCCATCACCTCCTGTCAATCATGTTCTCCCTCTGCGTCCCTCACTCTTCCCTCACTATCTTACTATTTCTCTCCCTTGACTGCCTCCAACCTGCTTCAATTTCGCTCCTTTCTTCAGCTCTCCCATTTTCCTCTTACCCCTCTCCCTCCTGTGCCTTTCTATCTCAGTGCCCTCCTCATGAAGCCTTCTCTTTTTTCTCCCCACGCTTTCTACCCGACAAGAGAGATTCTACGTACCTTGTTCCTATTTTCCAGAGCAGGCGATGTGGCGAAGCAGCATTTTTCACACCGAGATTCAAAGCGTCTGGAAATAAATTCAAAAGTGGAAGAGTCCTTTGTCAGATGCACAGAAGATATATCCACACCGGACTGAATATCCATCCACACTGTTCCATCCCACACTCCCGTGATCAAACGCAGAGTGAAACTCCCTCCACACCGTCCCAGCACACACGCCCGGGGTCAGACGCATGGTGAAGCCCCCTCCACACCTTTGGTGTCAGATCTGCTGTCTTTCACGCGATATCGATCTCTCAGTTCTGAGCTTGCCTGTGTCTCTGTGTGCACAGGATTATCGTGTGGTTTCACATCACTTCCTGCCAGTGCTGCAAACTCACCACCTATTCACAGCCCTACGACTCCTCCCGCTCCCTCCTCGGTTCTACATTTGATCACAAACACAGATTATCTCTGAGACAGGCTCACAATTAGAGACGACAGGAACGCTGAAGTGATGGTGAGTGCTGAGGTGGGAGAGAGGGAGTAAAGAGGGAGATACGTTCTGTTTCCGAATCTGTTGGTGTATAATGGGACTGTGAGGAGGGAGCTTCACTCTGTAACACTCACAACACGCTGGAGGAGCTCAGCAATTCGGGCAGCATCCGTGGAACGATCAATCAACGTTTCGGGCCGGAACTCTTCCACGGGTGCTGCCCGACATGTCGAGTTCCTCCAGCGTGTTGTGAATGTTGTTTTCACCGCAGCATTGACAGATTATTTTGTGTTTAAACTTCACGCTGTGTTTGACCCCAGGTGTTTGTGATAAGACGGTGCGCGGGAGTTTCTCTCTATTTCGGACTCTGTGGAGTCTGTGACCGGACGGTGTAGAGAGAGTTTCACTCTGTGTCTGACCCCGGGAGTGTGTGGTGGGACAGTGTGGAGGGAGATTTACTCTGTGTCTGACCCCGGGAGTGAGGGATGGGACGGTGTGGAGGGAGATTCACTCTGTGTCTGACCCCGGGAGTGTGTGATGGGACGGTGTGGAGGGAGATTCACTCTGTGTCTGACATTGAAGTGTGTTATGGGACGGTGTGGAGAGAGATTCACTCTGTGTCTGACCCCGGGAGTGTGTGATGGGACGGTGTGGAGGGAGATTCACTCTGTGTCTGACCCCGGGAGTGTGTGGTGGGACAGTGTGGAGGGAGATTCACTCTGTGTCTGACCCCGGGAGTGAGTGATGGGACGGTGTGGAGGGAGATTCACTCTGTGCCTGACCCCGTGAGTGTGTGATGGGACGGTGTGGAGGGAGATTCACTCTGTGCCTGACCCCGGGAGTGTGTGATCGGCCGGTGTGGAGGGAGATTTACTCTGTGTCTGACTCCGTGTGTGCGATGCGACGGTGTGGAGGGAACTTCACTCCCTGTGTGATCCTGACGACTGTGAGATGCGACGGTCTGGAGGAAGCTGTACTTGTGTCTGACACCGGCAGTGGTTGTTCGGACAGTGCCGAGACTCTCTCAATCTCTCTCTCTCTCTCTCTCCCTCTCTCTCTCTCTCTCTCTCTCTCTCTCTCTCTCTCTTTCACACACACACACACACATTTCAGTGTGTCAGTGTTCAGGAGAGCTGGAGAGAGGAGCGAAATTGAAGCAGGTTAGAGGCATTAATGGGAAAGAAATAGGGAGATAGTGAGGGGAGAGTCAGGGACGCAGAGAGAGAAATTAATTGACAGAAGCTGATGGAGGGTTTTTGAGAGAGCTCCTGAACTCTGTCTGTTGGGCTGAGGTCCCTGCTATTTTTATTTCTTGCTGTGTATATAGCTCAGTCAGTGCAGCAGCAAGCTTTCAATACTCCTCTGAAACACTGACACTGACAACCCCCGGCTTATCCTCCAATGGGTGAAGAGATTCAAACCGCAGATACCGATCAGCCTGCGCTCGTTTCCTCTGACCTTCAATATCTAAATGTCTGATTTCTTTCATAAGTGTACACAATCTAAAATAGCAATCTATTGCTCTGACGTATTCTCGGAGGGAGGGGCTCGCTTACTTCGGTGGGTGTTGCGTGTTTGTCCCGAGGCCGTGGTTTCTAGATCAGAGAGGGTCTGAAGCCCCGGCGATAAGCAAAGCAATGGGAGCGCTGACGCTCAAACCAGGAATCACCTGGAGGTTGGGGTTAGCGGGAGAGGGGGCTGGTGTTCCTCGTAAATCTCTCCGACAATAAAGGCTCTGCGTGAGAGACAACATACCCGTCCGTCTCTCCCTCCCTCTTTACTCGTCATCCCCCACTCTTCCCCTTCTTCCATTCTTTTCTCTCTCCTTTCTTCTCTTCCTATACCCTTCCAACTTCCATATTCCTTCCCACACAATCGCCCCTTCGCTGCATCGCTCTTCCCTCTCTTCCTCCGCCCCTCCCTGTTCGTTTCTCTTTCTCCTGCTTTCCCCCTTTAGCTCACCCTCTGTTTACTCACTCGCTACTCTAAATTCTCTCCCCACATCTCCCACTTCTCGCCCTCCCCTTCTTTCATTCCGCCATCCCTTTCTGACCCCTGTATCCCACGTCTCTCTTTCCGCCAAGCCCTAACCTCCCCTCACTCTTCCCTCCTGTGCAGCTCCCCATTCTCACTACTCTTCCCCCTGCCACTCTCATCGCTCCAGACCACCGCCTCTCACACGCTCAATCTTCCTCTTCCCCAGCACTTCCTCCCCTGCTTTCGGCTGCTCTCTTTATCAGCTGCTCATCTGGTGTTCGTTCCTGTCGGTCTGACTCCGCTGTCAACAGGGGCTTCCTCTGACAACGATCACATCCCCTCGCTGAGTTGAGAGACGCAAAGAATCCGAGACAGCATGGAAGACAGGCAGACTTATGCGAATGTGCAGCTCGTCAAACCGGACTCACGGTTTCCATCGAGAAGTGAGTGAGGCCGTGACGGAAGGAGGGAGTTTCAATCTCTTTCGGTCCCCTGGAGTATGTAATGGGACGGGGTGGAGGGAGCAACACTCTTTGTCTGACAGTCGGAGCGTGTGATGGGACGGGTGGAGGGAGCGACTCTCCGTTTCTGGCTCTGGGAATGTGTAATGGGACGGTGGGGAGGGAGCTTCACTCTGTGTCTCATCCCGTGTCTGTGTGATGGGATGGTGTGGAGGGAGCTTCACTCTGTTGCTGACCGCGGGAGTGGGGAATGGAACGGGGTGGAGGGAGCTTGACTCTGTGTCTAACCCCGGGAGTTTGTGATAGGAGCGTGGGACGGGAGCCTCACCCTGTTTCTGACTTTCACTGTTCTTTTCCCAGCTGAACCTGATGTATCGTACACGAAACCGAATATCAAGGGCCTCTCCGTTCCCCGGACAGATGCAGGTCAGTTTCACTTTGTTGTTTTGACTCTGTTCAGCCGATATGTCCATTCCTGTCGAGAAATCTCGTGGCACGGGTGCAGTTGACACTAATGATTCCCTGTTTGAGAATGATTCCGAGGCAATGCGTGCGAGACGCGATGAGATACGAGCTCTGTGGGATGGTCGGTGAGGGGGGAGCGCTCTGGGAAGGGGCGGGGTAAGGCAGAGCAGGAGGCGGGGCGGTAGAGACGGAGGGCTGTGGAAAGTGATGAGAAGATTGCTCTGGGTGGGATCGGTGCAGAGAACGTCACGGGATTTGTGGTGTGGTGGGAGAACCGTGTGAGCGGATTAAATTGGGGGGCACTGAGGAGGGGGCTCTGTGTGGTGGGGGGGGCGTGGTGCGAAAGCAGGGAGTGTTGCGGCATGGCCGATAAGGAGGAGAGCCCTTGGGAGGAGTGGCGAGGAGGGAGGAGAGTAGAAAGAGGCAGTGAGGAAGGGGAACTCTATAAAATGTGAACAATACTCTCCGCGTTCTAACCCTGCTCTCTCATCCTTTCTACTCTCTCTCCCCTGCCTCCCTCTTCCACCCCCCCCCCCCCCACCTATATCTCACACGCTAATCCGCTCTCACCTTCTTTTCTTCTTCTCTGGCCCACTAATTCTTTCTCTTACCCTCATTCTCTCCACTTTCCCTACCCTTATCACTGTTTCTACCCTTCTACGCCTCCCGCTCTCTCCGTTGCCATTTCCCCTCTATCTAACTCTCTTTCCCCATTCTCCCCTTTCCCACACTCTCTTTCATATTGTCCTTCTCCACCGTCCTCGTTCTTCTCGCGCACTCTTTCCCTCACTCCGCTCACTTCGCCCCGCCACTTTTTCTCCCTCCTGTCTCAGTCTATCTCCCCGTTCACACCCTCTCGCTGTGACCCAATCTTCCGAGCAACTGCCCCCTCCACACCTTCTCACTCTCTGTATTCACCTCGTCCCTCTCTCCCCCACGCTCTCCCCTCTCTCTTTACCCTCTCTATTTAACCTGTCTCCCCTTCTGTCTCTCTCCCTTTATTTTGCACCCTTGAGCCTCCCAAGTTTCCCCTCCCTCAGTCCCCCTCTCTCACCTTCTCCTTCGCTGATGTTCTCACCCCTGCCTCTCCCCTACGCATAATCTCTCTCCCTTTTCTCCCTCCCTCTCTCTGTCTTTCCCCTTTCCGTCACCGTTCTCTCTCCCCCATTCACTCCCATCTTCTCACCCATCGCTCAAATCGCTCACTCCTCTCTGCCCAGTCCATTCATCCTTTTCTTCCTCACTCTCCTGCTCTTTCTCCTCGGCTCTTTCCCCTCACTTGCACCTCTCTCTCATCTTCAATATCTACCACTCAGCCCTCTCTTTCCGCACTCTATCTTCCCGCATCGCTGCTCCGTTTCTAGGACCTCACTCCTCCACCATGCTTTACTGGTCTGTCCTCCTTCTAAATTTCCCTCTCTCATTCTCTCCTCTTTCTTCCCCAGACAGTCTGACCTCCACCTACTCCGAGCTGAACATTGGGAAAGACGAACACGTCATCGATGAGGATGAGGTTCCTCCCATTGCCTCGAGTTCCGGCGAGCTGCGAGTCACTGCACGAACAGGTCAGAGTTCACAGTACCGACACTGAAGAGGTCACGTGTCATACACACAAGTGTCCAAGTTTCTAATGCATTTGCCTCGGCCACTACCTCTGGCAGCTTGTACCACTGACTGACCGCCATCGGGGTAACAAAAGTTTGTTACTCGGCTCCTGACATTTAACACGTTTTAATTGGCTCTGCTCCATTGATTGTCCTCTTCCCAGGAAGTGACAATCTGTCATTTCAGGCACTTTGTTCTCAGTCAGCTTGAATCGCGCAGATCAGGCTGCCTCACCTCCAAGGCCTTCATCCACACATCCCGCTGCATCGCTGAAGCAGCCTCCGTAATAAAGACTCCGACATACCCAGGATAATGTTCTTACGAGACCCCCGCCCAACCCATACTCTCCCACATCGGGGAAGATACGTAAACAAGCCTCGCCAGGCACAAAGGCAGTTTGTGCCCGCTTTTATCAGACTATACAGTGGTCCCCGATGACGGTAATGCACTCTAGACATCGCCGTCTGCTACGTCGTATCCCCTTGAATATTAATATCTGCCTGCACTGTACTTTCTCTGTAACTGTGACACTTTACTCTGCGCTCAGTTATTCTTTTACCTCTTTTACTCCTATGATGTGATCTGTATCTATGACATTCCACTGGGACATCTCCTCTTTGAGATATATACAATGATCTGAATGCAAATGTAGATGGGTGGGATAATACACAATAGACAATAGGTACAGGATTAGGCCATTCATCCCTTCGAGTCAGCACCGCTATTCACTGTAATCATGGCTGAACGTCCAGAATCAGTACCCTTTTCCTGCCTTCTCCCCATATCCCTTGACTCTGCTACCTTTAAGAGCTCGATCTAAATCTTTCTTGAAATAATCCAGAGAATTCGCCTCCACTGCCTTCCTAGGCAGAGCGAGGACCTTTATGTCCTCGTGTCCACGTGAATGGTACCTGAGGATTGGAGGGAGGCGAATGTTTACCCGTTGTTCAAAAATGTTAGTAGGGACAGTCCGGGTAATTATAGTCCAGTGAGCTTTCCGTCTGTCTTGGAAAAGATTCTTAGAGATTGGATCTCTGGGCGTTTAGAAAATCATGGTCTAATCAGGGACAGTCAGCATGGTTTTGTGAACGGCAAGTCATGTCTATCAAGCCTTTAGAGTTCTTTGAGGAACTCTAAAAGAAATCATTTTAAGCACACCTACTGAACTCTCTCCCATCTGAACCATTCAACCTTAGAGCGTGCCGTCTATAAAAAAAAAAAAAAAAAACTCCCTGTAGAGTTATTGAAGCAACACTTTCAGTACGCTGGATGAACTCAGCAGGTCGGGCAGCATCAGTCAGAAACGATGAGTCGACGTTTCGGACCGGAACCCTTCGTCAGGACTGAAGAATGAAAGATGGGGAAGGATTTGAAGAATGCTTGTAGCTTCAGTTGAAAGACCAGTAATTCGAAAGATAAAGGGGTGGGGGAGGGGAAGCAGTGACTTCATAGCCCTGAATAAATGGGTGGTAGAAGAAGGAGGCGGAACCATGAGGGAGCTGGGGGACGGGGTAGAGTGAAATAAGGATAGAGGAAGGGAGGGGGAGGGAATTACCGAAAGTCGGAGAATTCTATGTTCATACCAAGGGGCTGGAGACTACCTGGACGGTATATGAGGTGTTGCTCCTCCAACCTGAGTTTAGCCTCATCATAGAGGTAGAGGAGGCCATATATGGACATATCTGAATGGAAGTGGGAAGCAGAGTTGAAGTGGGTGGCTACCGGGAGATCATAGCTGTTGTGGCGGACGGAGTGGAGGTGCTCGACGAAGTGGTCCCCCAATCTGCGTTGGGTTTCATCGATGTAGATGAGGTCGCACCGGGAGTACCGGATCCAATAGTCGACCCCAACAGACTCACAAGTGAAGTGTTGTCTCACCTGGAAGGACTGTTTGGGGCCCTGAATGTTTGCAGGAGATGAGGTGTAGGGACAAGTTTGGAGGAGCAACACCTCATATGCCGTCTCGGTAGTCTCCAGCCGCTTGGTATAAACAATTCCTGCTTGTCTTCCTGCTCTTCTGCAGCAGTGACACTATCTCTGATCAACAGTCCCACCTCTTTTGCCTCTCTCCCTGTCCTTTCTGAAACATCTAAATCCTGGCACTCGAAGTAACCATTCCTCCTCCTTCTATTTCTCTGTCTCTCACATTCTCTTTCTTTCTTCCCAGACGGTGTCACATCCATCTACTCAATGCTGAACCTTCGGAAAGACGACATTCTCATCGATGATTATGAAGATCCTCCCTTCACCAGCCGAAATGCCAGTGACTGCACAAGGAGGTCAGAGTTCACAGTAATGACGTCACTCTGAAGTGGTTACGTGCCATCCGCCCAACAATTCAAGTCCTAATGCATCGGCATCCATCACTTCCTCTGGCAGCTCGTTCCATAGACAGGCCGCCGTCTGGGTAAAAACAAAGTCGTCACTCGGGTCCCAGTTTAAATCCCTTTCTGCTATCATCTCAGAAATGTGCGCTCCGGTCCACGGTTCCCCAAGATTAAAGAAAATTACAGTGCGCATTCACCTTCTCTGTGTACCCACGTGTTTGTATACACCCCTGTAAGGTCACCCCTGCGCTCCAAGGAATAAAGTCCCCACCTGCTCGACTTATCTCCGTAACTGAATCCCTCGAGCCCCGGCAATATCGTCGTAAATCTCCCTCTGCAATCTGTCCAGCTCATTGATATATTTCCTATAGCAGGGCGACCAAAACTAAACACCGTACTGCAAGGGCGGCCTCACCGACGTCTTGTACAACTGCAACGTGACCCCTTAATCCTGTACTCCGTGCCCTGATTGATGAAGGCCGGGGCGTCAGACACCTTCACCGACCCCTCTACCGGTAACTTCACTCTCTGGGAACGTTGGACGTGGGGTCCTTGGTCCCACTGTTATTCAACACACGCCAGGGTTTCTCCCGAACACTGTGAACGTTGTACCCTTGTTTTCCTTTCTGAAATACGATAGCTCGCACTTATGAAAAATAAATCACATTTGCAACTGCTCTGCCCCCTTCCCCAGGTAATCGAAATCCCAGCGTAAGCGGTAACTGTCTTCACTGTTTACCTCGTCACCGACGTTAGTGTTGTGTGCAGGCTTACCAACCGCGACCAATATAATCTACCGCAAATCGTCGATATAATTGATAAAGATCACTGGTCCCACCCTTGACCCCGGTGAACACCGTTAGTGACGGGCTTTCTGTCTGAGAAACGAACTTCAAACGTTATGAGGAAAAGGCAAACTTAATAGGCCGAATAGCATACTTCTGCTCCTATATCTTATGGTCTTGTGCTCTCTCCACAGGTGCGCACGAACAGGAGCCGAAAGAGTACATCGGAAATAGACCGTACCGTAAGATCTACCTACTCTGCATCATTACGTGCATCCTTGCCGTGATTGTGGCCGGGCTTTCGATCCACGGTGAGCCGAACGGGGTCCGGGTGGAGTCAGACCGCAAATAAAGAGAGTGGAACAAATTGTTATTGTAAAACACTACAGTGACGCAGACACGCCCCTTACCGTAACAACACAATAACTCCTGACCATAACACAGACACACCGCTAACCGTGACAAAGACACGACCTTTACCGTAACACATTCAGGACTCATCCAGACAATCCTGTCACCGTCGCACGGACGCGAACTTCAATTCGACACAGTTGCACTCCTAACCGAGACAGGGACACGAGCCACATCGTGACACAGACATGGTCCCCTTACTGGGAACATCGACCTGACCCTGACAGTGTAACTGGTACACTCCCCTTAGGCGACACCGAAACTCACCTCGCAGTGAGACCGACACGTCCTTCACCGTGACAGTTAGGCACCGTACACCAAGACACCTACACGCTCCTGAACGAGATCCGTCCAGCTCGGTATCGTGACAAAGACTCACACCAACTGCAACACCCATTACCGATACGGTATCGGCCCTCAAAATAACTCCGACGCACCGCTCACTGAGGCACCTCACCGTGACACAGGCAAACCACTCACCGTGATACCGACACTTAATTTCACAGCGTCCCCGACCTAGTAGTCTCGGTGACATCGACACACCTCAGCGAGACACTGTCACACCGATCGTGGCCATGACATGTCTCCAAGGTCGACACAGACACACCCCTCTCTGTGAGATCGGCAGACCCAACACCATGACACAGATACTCCACCCAGCGTGACAACACCAGGTCGCTCACTCTGACATTTCCCTCGCAGTGACATCGAGACACGGTAACCCGGCACACCTCTCGCCGGGGCACAAAAACACCTATCACAGTGACACAGGCTCGTACCTCACAGCAACACGAACATGCCCCGTACGATACTGATGCGGACCCCGTTGTAACAATAACACCTTCACCGGGAAATTTATAAACCGCTCAGCGCGGCACAGACACGCACCGCAAGGTGGCGCTAACGCCTCTCACTGTACCACCAGCACATCTATCACTGTGACACCCTTCACCGTGACACTGACACATCACTCTCTGTGACCCATTCGGTAGCGTGACGCTGACTCACGTGTCACTGTAAACGATAAATATCTTTCACCTTCTCTCTCAGTATCACAGATTCGTCAGTCTATGATCACCTCCGACCGAAACTATCGTGAATTAATTTCCCACCTGAATCTCTCCCAGGGAACCTGTCTAAAGAATCTATCTACGCTCAACTCTGATCTGATCGATCTTAGCCGAACGCACACTGATCTCCGTCACCAGTTCACTGACATGGAAACGAAATACAGATCTGTCAACGAAACCAAAGCTCAAATCTGTGAATTGTTGATCAGCAGAAGAGATGAGGCATCATCCCCCTCTTTAACACGCTCCTCATGACGGGGCAGGCACAGTGAACGGAAACGTCACTCTGTGCTTAATATAGGGAGTGTGTGAAGAGATGGTATATAGGGAGATTCACTCAGTGTCTGACTCCCGGGAGTGTGTGACGGAACACTGTGGAGGGAGAGTCACTCTATCTCTGACTCCGAGATTGTGTGATGGGACGGTATGGCGGGAGCTTCATTCTGTGTCTGAATCCGGGAGTGTGTGACGGGACCGTATAAGGGGGAGATTCACTCTGTGTCTGACACTTTGCTCTGTGGTGTGTTGAGAAGCTGTAGAGGGGAGAATCATTCTCAATCTGAAATTTTTCGTGTGTGCTCAGGGAGTTTCTTTCCCTGTCTGACCGCTACAGTGTGTGACGGTGCCATGGAGAGAGAGATTCACACTGTGTCTGACTCGACTTTGTGGAGGGAAATAAATTGTGTTCTCCGAACTAAGGTGTGTGTGAGGGGCGGTATGGAGGGAGCGTCACTATGTGTCTGTCCCCAAGAGTGTCTGATGAGACAGTGTGGACGGGAGCTTCATTCCACATCGGGCACCTGGAGTGTGTGATGTGTCCGTGGAGACAGAAACATAGAAACATAGAAAATAGGTGCAGGATTAGGCCATTCGGCCCTTCGAGCCTGCACCGCCATTCAGTATGATCATGGCTGATCATCCAACTCAGAACCCTGTAGCAGCCTTCCCTCCATACCCCCTAATCCCTTAGCCACAAGGGCCACATCTAACTCCCTCTTAAACATAGCCAATGAACTGGCCTTAACTGTTTCCTGTGAGGGATAATTCCACAGATTCACCACTCTCTGTGTGAAGTAGTTTTTCCTGATCTCTGTCCTAAAAGGGTTCACCTTTATCCTTAAACTGTGACCCCTCATTTTGACTTCCCCGACATCTGGAACAATCTTCCTGCATCTAGTCTGTCCAATCTCTTCTGAATTTTGCATGCTTCAATAAGGTCCCCCTTCAATCTTCTAAATTCCAGCGACTATAAGCCTAGTCGATCCGGTCTTTCATCATATGAAAGTCCTGCCATCCCACGAATCAATCTGGTGAACCTTCTTTGTACACCCTCCATGGCAAGGTTCTGTTTCCTCAGATTAGGAGACCAAAACTGCACACAATACTCCAGGGGTGGTCTCACCAAGGCCTTATACAACTGCAGTAGAAACACCCTGCTCCTGTACTCGAATCCTCTTGATGTGAATACCAGCAAATCGTTTGCCTTTTCACTGCCTGCTGTACCTGCATGCCCACTTTCAATGACTGGTGTACAATAACACTGGGCTCTCGTTGCACCTCCCGTTATCCTAATCTGCCACCATTCAGATAATAATTGGTTTTCCTGTTCTTGCCACCAAACTGGATAACCTCACATTTATCCACATCAATTTGCATCTGCCCTGAATTTGCCCACTCACCCAAACAATCCAAGTCACCGTGCATCCTCTTAGCATCCTCCTCACAGCTAACACTGCCACCCAGCTTCGTGTCATCCCCAAACTTGGAGATGCTGCATTTAATTCCCTCGACTAAGTCATTAATATATATTGTAAACAACTGGGGTCCCAGCACTGAGCCTTGCGGTACCCCATTAGTCACTGCCTGCCATTCTGAAAAGGTCCCGTTTATTCCCACTCTTTGCTTCCTGTCTGCCAACCAATTCTCTATCTACATCAATACCATACCCCCAATAACGTGTTCTTTAAGTTTGCACACTCATCTCCTGTGTGGGACCTTGTCAAAAGCCTTTTGAAAACCCAAATGTACCACATCCACTGGTTCTCCCCTATCCACTCTACTAGTTATATCCTCAAAAAATTCTATGCGATTCGTCAGACATGATTTTCCTTTCACAAATCCATGCTGACTTTTTCGGATGATTTCACCGCTTTCCAAATGTGCTGTTATCACATCTTTGATAACTGACTCTAGCAGTTTCCCCACCACCGATGTCAGGCTAACCGGTCTATTATGCCCCGGTTTCTCTCTCACTCTTTTTTTTTAAGCGGGGTTAAGTTAGCCACCCTCCAATCCTCAAGAACTGATCCAGAATCTAAAGAGTTTTGAAGAATTATCACGAATGCATCCACTATTTCTTGGGCTACTTCTTTGTGCACTCTGGAATGCAGACCATCTCGCCCTGGGGATTTATCTGCCTTTAATCCCTTCAATTTATCCAACACCACTTCCCTACTAACATGTATTTTCCCTCAGTTCCTCCATCTCACTGAACCCTCGGTCCACTAATATTTCCAGAAGATTATTTATGTCCTCCTTAGTGAAGACAGAACCAAAGTAGTTATTCAATTGGTCTGCCATGTCCTTGTTCCGCATGATCAATTCACCAGTTTCTGACTCTAAGAACTGCATTTGTCTTATCCAATTTTTTTTTCTTTTTACATATCTATAAAAGCTTTTGCAGTCAGTTATTAGGTTCCCTGCAATCTTTCTCTCATCAGCTTTTTTTGCCTTTCCTAATTAAGTCATTTGTCCACCTCTGCCGGACTCTGAATTTCTCCCAGTCCTCAGGTGTGCCGCTTTTTTCTGGCTAATTTGTATGTTTCTTCTTTGGAATTGATACCATCCCTAATTTTCCCTGTCAGCCAGAGGTGCACTACCTTCCCTGGTTTATTCTTGTGCCAAACTGGGATGAACAAATGTTGTAGTTCCTCCATGCGATCTTTGAATGCTTGCCGTTGGATATCCTCCGTCAACCCTTTAATTATCATTTGCCAGTCTATCTTCGCTAATTCACTTTTCATACCTTCAAAGTTACCCTTAATTTCAGAACCTTTGTTTCTGAATTAAATATGTCACTCTCCATCTTCATGAAGAAATCCACTATATTATGATCACCCTTACGCATGGGCCTAGCAGTACAAGATTGCTACCTAACCCTTCCTCATTACTCAGTACCCGGTCTAGAATTATCTGCTCTCTAGTTGGTTCCTGGACATGTTGATTCAGAAAACCATCGGGCATACATTCCAAGAAATCCTCTTCGTCAGCACACTAACCAATTTGGTTCACCCAATCTATATGTAGATTCAAGTCACCCATTATAACTGCTGTTCCTTTATTGCACGCATTTCTAATTTTCTGTTTAATGCCATCTCTAACCTCATTACTACAGTTAGGTGGCCTGTACACAACTCCCACCAGCGTTCTCTGTCCCTTAGTGTTATGCAGCTTTACCCGTATCGATTCCACATCCTCCCGGCTTATGTCCTTCCTTTCTATTGCGTTAATCTCCTCTCTAACCAGCAATGCTACCCGACCTCATTAATTGTCATGTCTATCCCTCTTGAATATTGAATATCCCTGAATGTTGAGCTCCCATCCTTGGTCACACAGGAGCCATGTCTCTGTGATCCCAACTACAGCATATTCATTAATAACTATGTGCACATTCAATTCACCCACCTTGTTACGAATGTTCCTTGCATTGACACACAAAGCCTTCAGGCTTGCTTTTACAACACTCTTAGCCCCTATACAATTATGTTGAAAAGTGGTCCTTTTTGATTTTTACCCTGAATTTGCCGGCCTGCCACTTTTGCGTTTCACCTCACTACTTTTTGCTCTACCCTCATTTTACACCCCTCTGTTTCTCTGCACTTGTTCCCATTCCCCTGCCACATTAGTTTAAATCCTTCTTAACAATAGTAGCGAACGCTCTCCTTAGGACATTGGTTCCAGTCTAGCCCAGGTGCAGACCGTCCTGTTTGTACCGGTGTCAACTCCTCTAGAACAGGTTCAAATGCCCCAGAAAATTGAATCCCTCCCCGTTGCACGATTTTCAACCCACGTATTTATCTGATATATCCTGCTATTTCTACTCTGAGTGTCACGTGGCACTGCTGCTAATCCAGAGATTATTACCCTCGTGGTCCTGCTTTTTAGTTTATCTCCTAACTCCCTAAATTCACCTTCTAGGACTTCATCCCGTTATTTTACCTCTTTCCTTGGTACTTATGTGCACCACCACCACTGGCTGTTCACCCTCCCACTCCAAAATGTCCTGCAGCCACTGAGAGACATCCTTGACCCCTGCACCAGGGAGGCAACATACCCTCCTGGAGTCTCGTTTGCTCCCGCAGAAACGCCTATCTATTCCCCTTACAATCGAGTCCCCTATAACTATAGCTCTCCCACTCATTTTCCTTCACCTCCTGTGCAGCAGAGCCACCCATGGTGCCATGAACTCGGCTGCTGCTAACTCCCCCTGATGAGACATCTCTCCCAACAGTATCCAAAACAGTATATTTGTTTAGGAGAGAGATGACCTCAGGGAACTCCTGCACTAGCTGCCTACTGCTACGCTGTGTAGCGGCCACCCATTCCCTTTCTGCCTGTGTAGCCTTTACTTGCGGTGTGACCAACTCACTGAACGTGCTATTCACGACTTCCTCAGCAACGCGGATGCTCCAGTATAAATCTAATCGCAGCTCCAGCCGTTCAATGCGGTCTGCCAGAATCCGCAGCTGGACACATTTCCTGCACACATAGTCGTCAGGGATAGTGGAAGTGCCTGATTTCGCACATGCAGGTGAACAAACCATGGGGCCGATCTGAGCTGTCATGACCTACCCAATACGCTACAGCCTCGCCGCCTTCCTTGCTCCAAATAAAATACCGCTGCATACCGTTCTACTTTTAAAGGAACTTACCCTGCCTTACCTCACTTGGAGTGTAGCTCGCCTTCAGCACGGTGTCGAGGGAGCTTCACTCTGTGTCTGATTCGGGGAAAGTGTGATGAGACGCTGGTGAAGGAGCCTTACACCATTTCTGGGCAAGAGAGTGGGCAAGAGCTTTCTTCATGTCTTTCTTCGGCTGTCGGTAGTCGGATGGTGCTGAAGGAGCTACACCGTACCACTTCCCTGCGGTGTGCGAATGGACACTGTGAGGCTAGCTTAACTCTGTGCCTCATCCTTCTGTTTTATGGTAGAAGGGTGTGGAGAAAACGTCACTCTGTGTTTGACCCCGGGAATGTGTGATGGGACGGCGTGGAGGGAGCTTCATTCTATGTCTGACCCCAGGATTTTGTACAGGGATCTTTGCTGGGTTTTTGAAATCTGTATTCGGTGACGGGACGGTGTGAAAGAAGCATCACGCGATGCCTGACTCTGTGAGACCGTGATGGAACGGTGCTGAGGGGAGTTTCATTCCCTGTCTGTTCCCGTGTGTGTGATGAGCTTTGCTGAGGTATTTTCATTCTGTGCCTGTTCCCGGGTGTGTGATGGGACGGTGCTGATGGAGCTTCACTCTGTGTTTGTCCGCAAGAGCGTGTGATGCGACAGTGGACTATTCAGAGGAAGCTTCATTTTCTGGCTGACCACGGGAGGGTTTGATGGAATGGTGTGGAGGGAATTTCACTCTGTGCCCGACCCCGGGAGTGTGGGATGGGACGTGTGGAGGGAGCTTCATACAGTGTCTGACCCCGGGAGCGTGTGACGGCATGGTGCGGAGGGAGTTTCACACTGCAGTGGCATGCAACCATTTGGGATTCCCTGATCAAAATTTCTTTTACTGTGAATAGCTAAACGAGTAAAAGATGAACTGATTTCCAAAAAACATAAAGTTAAAGATGACAGTTTTCTTTAATATTTTAGGCAAGAGAACTTTTTTATTTCCATCTTTTACGTTCCAAAATAGCAAACAATGAAAAGGCATGAAGAAAAAATATGGACACCCTGCATGTCAGTACTTAGTAACACAACCTTTGGGAAGAATCACAGCTTGTGGAAACCATAAAAACATTACAGCACAGAAACAGGCCTTCTGGCTCTTCTTGGCTGTGCCAAATCATTTTTGGTGTGGTCCCACTAACCTGCGCCTGGACCATATCCCTCAATACACCTCACCTCTCATCATTGTACCTGTGCAAGATTTGCTTCAATGTTAAATATGAGCCGGCATTTACCACTTTATCTGGCTGCTCATTCCGCACTCCTACCTCTCTATGAGTGAAGAAGCCACCGACCCCTAATATTCTCTTTGAAATTTCCCCCCTTCACCCTTAACTCATGTCTTCTCTATTTTATTTATTTTTATCTCCCCTTGCCTCTGTAGAAAAAAAGAGCATGTTTGCATTCACCCAACCTATACCCATCATAACCCGTCATAATTAAGATACATGGATATATATACACCACAATTGTATGCACCTCTTTCAAATCCCCCCTCATTCTTCTACGCTCCAGGAAATCAAGTTCTGCCCTTTACAACCTCTCTCTGTGACTGAGTTTCTCAAGTCCCCGCAACATCCTTGTAAACCTTCTCTGCATATTGGAACCATGTTAATATCCTTTCTGTAATTAGGTGAGCAAAACAGCAAACAATACTCCAAATTCGGCCTCACCAATGTCTTGTACAACCGCTCCATAGCATTCCAATCCTCTGTCAATACTTTGATTTATAACACGATGTTCCAGAAGCTGTCTTTACGACACGATCTGCCTGTGACGCCCCTTTTAGAGAATTTTGCATCTGCGTTCTCAGACCCCTCTGTTCCACCGCACTCCTCAGTGCCCAACCATTTACCTTCTATCTTCTACCTTGGTGTGTCCTTCCAAAGTGTAATACCTCACACTTATCTGTGTTAACCTCCATTTGCCATTTTTCAGCCCATTTTCCAGCTGGTCAAAATCCCTCTGCAAGCTTGGAAAAGCTTCGTCACTGTCCACTACTCCTCCACACTTGGTATGATCAGCAAATTTGCTGATCCAACATATCACATTATCATCCAGCCATTGATACAGATGACAAATATAAATGGACCCAGCACTGATCCCTGTGGCACACCACCAGTCACAGGCCTCCACTCAGAGAAGCAATCCTCCACTACCACCCTCTGGTTTCTCTCATTGAAGCAACGTCTAATCCATTTTACTGCCTCTGCATGTACAGCTAGCGACTGACTCTTCCTGACTAACGTCCCATGCGGGACCTTGTCAAAGGCCTTACTGAAATCCCTATAGACAACATCCACTGCGTTTCCTACACCCACCCTCCTGGTAACCTCCTCGAAAAACTCTAATAGATTTGTTAAACATGACGTTCCACGCACAACCCCATGTTGACTCTCCCTAATAAGTCCCTGTCTATCCAAATACTTGTAGATCCTGTCTCTTAGACCTCTTTCCAATAATTTATCTCCTAATGATGTCAAAACTAACAGCCTATAATTTCCGGGATTACTTTCTGAGCCTCGATTAAACTAGGGAACAGCATGAGCTATCCTCCAATCCTCCGGCACTTCACCTGTCGATAACGACATTTTAAATATATCTGACAGGGCCCCTGCAATTACAACACTAGTCTCATTTAAGGTCCAAGGGAATACCCTGTCAGGCTCTGGGGATATATACCTCAAGATTGCAAGCACCTCTTCCTCTTGAATTTGTATCGGTTCCGTGGCCTCATTTGTTGTTTGCCCGATTTCTATTGACTCCATGCCAGTTTCCTTAGTACATAACGACACACAAAAAGAATAAAATAAAATAAAATAAAATCTCCCCTATTTCGTCTGGTTTCATACATAGCCGACCACTCTGATCTTCATTAGGACCAATTTTATCCCTTACTCTCCTCTTGCTCTTAATAAACCTGCGGAAATTCTTCGGATTATCCTTCACCTTGACTGTCAAAGCAACCCCGTCTTCCTCTAGCCCTCCCGATTTCTTTGTTAAGTACTTTTTCACTTGTTTATATTACTCAAGCACCTTATTTACTCCCTGTTTCCTATACATGTAAAACATCTTCTCTCCTTCTTTATCAGTGTTCCAATATTCCTCGAGAACCTAGCTTCCTTACTCTTACTCACTTTTCCTTTAATCCTTACAGGGAAATTCAACTCTGCACTCTCAAAATGTCACCTTTGAAGGCCTCTCACGTATCAATCATATCCTTGCCAGCGAACAACCTGTCCCATCCACGCTTTTTAGATCCTTTCTCATTTCTTCAAATTTGGCCTTTTTCCAGTTTAGAACCTCAACCCGAGGACCAGAGGTATCTTTATCCATGGTCAAATTGAAACTATTAGTGTTATGAACAGTGGAATCAAAGTGTTCCCCTACACACACTTCCGTCACCTGTACTAACTCGTTTCCAAATAGGAGATCTAATATTATATCGTCTCTGGTTGGTAGCTCTAAATATTGATTTAGAAAACCTTTCTGAACGCATTTTACAAGCTCTAACCCGTCTAGACCTTTAACAGTATGGGACTCACAATCAGTATGTGGAAAACTAAAATCCCCGTCTATCACAACTTCATGTTTCTTGCAGTTGTCTGCTATCTCTTTGGAGATTTGCTCCTCCCATTCTCGCTGACTATTGGGTGGTCTATAATACAACCCCATTAAAATGGTCATACTTTTCCTGTCTTTCAGCTCCACCCATAAGGTCTCGGAAGACAAGCCCTCTGATCTGCCCTGACTGAGCACTGCTGTGAGATTTTCCCTGACCAGCAATGCCACACCCGCTTCCCTTCATTCCTCTGCCTCTATCACGTCTGAAACATCGGAACGCTGGAACATTAAGCTGCCAGTCCTGCCCCTGCTGTAGCCAAGTTTCACTAATTGATATTATGTCGTAATTCCATGTGTCAATCCACGCCCTCAGCTCGTCAGCCTTCCCCAGGATACTTCTCGCTTTGAAATAGAGAACACATCAGATGATTATTACAACCACACATAACCCTTCTGTTTGTGACTTTCCATGAACTTTTAACATCAATTATTTTCACCCCCGCTCCACTATCTGCTCTGGCACTCTGGTTACCATCCCCACCCCCCTGCCGATTTAGTTTAAAACCCTCCACAATAGTACAGACAAATTTCCCAGCAAGAATATTGGCTCCCCTGTAGTTCGGGTGTAACCCGTCTCTCTTGTACAGGTCACAGCTGCCGCAGAAAAGGTCCCAAAGATCCTGAAATCTGAAACTCTGCCCCCTACACCAGTTCTCAGCCACGTGTCTATCCGCCAGAGCATCCTATTCTTACCGTCACTGGCACGTGGCACAGGTGGCAATCCTGAGATTACCACCCACCCTGGAGGTCCTGCTTTTTAACTTCCGACCAAGGTCTCTATACTCACTTTTCAGGACCTGCTCCGTGGGGAGGGACGTGTAGACTAGGGAGTCGCCGAAGGAACGATCCCTTCGGAAAGCGGAGAGGAGTAGAGAGTGAAAGATGTGTTTCCTGGTGGGTCCTGTTGAATTTGGCTGAAGTTGCGGAGGATAAGGTGCTGGATCCGGAGTCTGGTGGGGTGGACGGTGAAGACAAGGGGGTCTCTGTCCCTGTTGTGGTGACGGGAGGATGGGGTGAGGGCTGAAGTCCGGGAATGCAGGAGCTGCGTGTGAGGGCATCATTGATGACGGTCGAAGGGTCTGATCCCGTGTGGTGTTAGATGGGACGGAATGGAGGGAGATTCACTCTATCTCTCACCCCGATGTGCGTGATTGGACGGTGTGCAGTGATATTCACTACTCCTTATTCCTATTTCCAGAGCATACGTGTTCCAAGGACTGGATCACAAATAAAGACCGGTGTTATTTCGTATCCACGTCTGAAACATTTTTCCCAACAGCGATGCAAGAATGTTCAAACCGTGATGCAAGGCTGCTTGAAATCAATTCAAGAGATGAAGCGGTATGTGTCACATCACAAGAAGATCTCACAAGAATCATCAGACACTTCCGGGGTGAGACACAGAGTGACACCCATACTACACTCCCAGGACACATTCTCGGGTTCAGACATAGAGTTATCTCCTTCCACACCGACCCATCACTCCCCCGGGTTCAACCACAGAGTTACTCCCACAATACACTCTTAGTACACATTCTCGGGGTCAGACACAGAGTGAATCTTCCTACACACCGTCCCATGATACATTCACAGGATATGGCAAACAGTGAAGCTCCCTCCACACCGTCCAATCACAGGTTCATGTTGTAATCAACTGAGAGAAACTCCGTACATACTTTTCGATTCTTGGCATTAATCAAATAAATTTAATTTCACAGAGCTTTGTATCCGACAAACTTGTGTACCGAAACAGTGCATACTGGATTGGAAAATGCGAAGACGGGTGAGATTTGGATTGCTCTGTGGTGTGAGAGTTGGGTATTGACATAACCCTGAAGGGAGAAAGTGGGATTAGTTTCGAATGAAACTATACATGGTTCTCAGGAGAGTGTGGTACAATGAGGACATTTTAAGTCCGACACGTGTCTGTCGGGGAATGTCCGGGCAGTGGAGATAATTCGGAAACTGCCTGGGGGCAGTGTGGAGAGCTCAGGACACAGGAATTATCTCATTTTTTGTACTGACGCATATCGGTGAGGAAAGCGCGGTGGAGTGGGATTATTTTGGAGATAGTCGCCGGGCTGTGAGGAGAGGGATTAACAGCGGCATTTGTTTGGTGAATGACATTGATCTGAGGGGCGAGAGTAGGACAACTGGATTAGTTTGGAGGCCGATACAGGGCGCTAATGGGACTGGTTTGCAAACTCACGTACGGATGTGGGAGAGAGGGTGCCAGTTGTACAAGTCTGGGAGCGGACCAGAGTTTATGGTGAGTGCGCCGTGTACTGTGATATGTTCGGAGACTGACACGATGCTCTGGGTATAGTGAGGGGAAACAGGATTATTCTGGGACCGACACAGGGATGATGCAAGAGTGTGGACGAGAGGGATTCATCTCGGGACAGCCATAAGTCTGTGGGGAGACGGTGGGACAGTGGGGTTTGTTCGGGGAATGAAAGAGATCTGAAGGGAGAGCGTGGTCCTGTTCGATTTGTATGGGGACTGACAGAAGACTGTGGCGAGAAAGCGGTTCGGTGCGATTAGTTTGGGGAGACATGGGGCTGTGGAGTGACATTCGGTCAGTACGATTAGTTTGGGAACTGACACAGGATTGTGGGGAGACATTGGGACCATTGTATTTGTCTGGGTACTGGCACGGAGCTGTGGGGAGAGAGTGGATGAGTGGGATCAGTTTGGGGACTGGCACAGGCTGTTAGAAGAGATTGATTTCATGGGCTTAGCTTGTAGACTGTCTCGCCTCGGGTTCTCTGCTGGAGCTGCTTTGTCTCTGTTAAAATTGTTAACCGTCTTGGATAGGAATGTAGACTGGGATCTTCTGTACAAGGTGTCCTCGGGGACGTCAGACTGCAGAGACTGCCACTCGTACCCAGCGAAGAGTTCTTGCAATCATGCTCGGCGTTTCATCTGCGAGAAGTCGGCAGTTTTGTTCCCGCATATTCCTGAACATGCTCAGGATCTCTGTCAACATCCAGTGGAGGCGACAGAAATCAAGTGACCAACTGACCAACTCCCCTCTTCCCGTTCTATCTGAACCCTCCGTCTCCCTGATCTCTCTCTCTCTCTCTCTCTCTCTCTCTCTCTCTCGCTCTCTCTCTCTCTCTCTCCTCTCTCTCTCTCTCTCTCTCTCTCTCTCTCGCTCTCTCTCTCTCTCTCTCTTTCTCTCTCTCTCTCTCTCTCTCTCTCTCTCTTTCTCTTTTTCACCCACTATCAACTTAATCATGTGCCGTCTGTGCCAGTGGGGCCGATTTGAATCAAGTATCTACCCCTCTACTTCCCAATTCTCTCTTCGTCAACTATCACGCCTCCACCCTCTCAAACTCCCTCCTCACGCTCTCTACCTCTTCGTCCTACTAGATTCTCCCCACCACACACCAACAGATGTCAGCCCCCTTCGATCCCCTGCGTTTTCGCCATTCCAACCCCGTCCCACACTTCTCCACTCCCTCTACCTTTCCGTGCACCCACTTTTGCCTCGCCCTTTCTCCGCTCGCTCTTTCTACTCTTCCTCTGCCAACTCTCTCCCACTTTCTCCCCACCCCTACAGCTCTCTCTCCCTTCCGTCCCCGTCCTCTCAAAACCCTCCGTCTCCCTCAGTGCCCTACCTGGTAAAGACCAGCGTGCCAGGTGTCCTGTCCACCAGTATCGGATGTTTTCCACCGGAATCGCTATTTGATTTATTATCTGAAAAAAAAATTGCAGCCTGGATTATGTTCTTTGGCAGCATCTCTATCCCACAATGATGCACAATTAATGTAAATTACAAATTTTAATAAACAGAGCAAAAATGTTCTTGCGTTCAAAGATGGGACGGCGCAGGGGCAGAAGCTGGTTCCTGGATGTTGTGTGTGGGTGTTTACACTCATGTGACTCCTCCCCGATGGTAGTAACGAGCAGAGAGTTTCCCCGAGTGGGGAGGGTCCTCAGTGATGGACGGCGCCTTCTTGAGGCATCGCCTCTTTTAAATGTCCTCGATGGTAGGGAGGGATGTGCCCGTCGGACTGGGGTAAGTCAGGGAGTTCTGCCGTGCGCTACAGGGAGATCTGTCTTGTCTTGTCCTCGCTTTCGTGGGGTAAGTGAGGCATTCTGCCGTTGCCATGCGTGGGGTGCGGGGTGGGGTGTTGTTTTCCGGTCTTGTCTTGTCTTGGCTTTGCCTCTGTTAGGTAACTCCGGCCGTTCTACAGTTAACTTACGGATGGACCTGTTCCACATTGGTGTGGAGATAAATTTGAGTCCCGGCTTGTCTAGGAATAAGTCCCAGCTCTAAGTCTGTGTACTGTCCTGTCTCATGTTAGTGTCGTGTTAAAGATGAGCCCCGGCTTTTCGAAGGATAATTCCAGGCTCTATGATGATGTACAGTTCCCAGTCTGTCTCCGAGCTGTGGCCTCCGAGTTATCAACCTCCACATTCCAAGACCCAAGACCCCAGGCTGCAGCCTCCAGCTTCAAGACCCAAGACCCCAACCTGTCTCCAAGCTTAGGCCTCAAGACCCCAAGCCTGTCTCCAAGCTCAGGCCTCAAGACCCCAGCCTGTCTCCAAGCTCAGGCCTCAGGGCCCCAGCCTGTCTCCAAGCTCAGGCCTCAAGACCCCAGCCTGTCTCCAAGCTCAGGCCTGAAGAACCCAGCCTGTCTCCAAGCTCAGGCCTCAAGTCCCCAGTCTGTCTCCAAGCTCAGGCCTCAAGTCCCCAGCCTGTCTCCAAGCTCAGGCCTCAAGACCCCAGCCTGTCTCCAAGCTCAGGCCTCAGGGCTCAAGCCTGTCTCCAAGCTGAAGCCTCAAAACCCCAGCCTGTCTCCAAGCTCAGGCCTCAAGACCCCAACCTATCTCCAATCTCAAGCCTCAAGACCCCAGCCTGTCTCCAAGCTCAGGCCTCAAGACCCCAGTCTGTCTCCTAGCTCAGCTTCAAGACCCCAGCCTGTGTCCTGCAGTCATGTCATGTCCTTGCCCAGTTCAGGGGCCCGAGCCCGAGGCAAGTCCCGGGTTCTGTGTCCTTGTCCAGGCTTTGACTCGGAGCCTAAACCCAGTCTCCTAGTGCACAATTCGTTATCCGGGTTCCCTGTTTTGTCCCTGTCTTAGCCCAAATCTGCACTCTTGTCCCTGCTCCGTGTCTGCACCCTGTCACGTCCCTACTCTAGTCAGGTCCTATTCCTAGTACTTCAGTGTCTGTGTCTTGCATTTGGGTCCGCCATGAACGCCCACCTTTGCAACAAGAGGTCTGTTGGGAGGAGATGTGTCAGTGTAACACCGTGTAGATGGAATGCGGTACTGAGATTAATTTGGGAGACACAGGTCTCTGGTGGAAGAGTGGGCAATTGCATTATTTTCGGACCCGACACAGGCTGTCGGTGGAGTGTGTGTCGTTGAATGAATTTGGGGACTGACGTGGACTGTGGGAAGACAGTGGGAAGCGGGAGTGTTTTGGTGATAACAGAAATCTGTATGTAGAAAGTTGGGCAGTGAGATTATTTTGGTGACAGGCACTGGGCCGTGGGGAGAGGGTGGAGATGCGGAGCTCTTTTGGGAACTGACACCGGTTGTGGGGGAGGGTAAGGACTGACACAGATCTGTGGAGACAGAATTTATCAGTGGGATTGATTTGGGCATTGACAGAGGTCTGTGGGAAAAGAGTGGGAAGTGGGAGTGTGTTGGTTTCTGACAGGTCTATAGGGAGATGGTTGGGCAGTGGGATTATGTCGGGGACTGGCACACGTCTGTGCGATGAGAGTGGGAAGTGCGAGTATTTTGGGGAACGACACTGGGCTGTGCGGAGAGAGTGAGGCAGTGGGTGTACTTTGGGGATTTACACAAATCTGTGGGGTGAGAATGGGAAGTCTGACTATTTTACGATATAAAGCAGGCCTGTGGTAGACAGTGAGACAGTGGGAGTATTTTGGGGACTGACATAGGGCCTTGGGAAGAGAGTGGCGCTGTACGGATATTTTGGGGAACGGCACGGGACCGTCGGGAGAAGGTCGGGTACTGTGATCATCCTGGTGTCTGACACCGGTCTCTGGGGACAGGGTGGGGCAAGGCACTACTTTGGGGACTGATGCAGGTCTGCAGGGAGAGAGTGGGTCAGTGAGAGTTTTCTGGAGACTGACACAGGACTGTGATGGGACGTTAGAGTAGTGGGAGATTTTCGGGTCTGCCACAGGTCAACCGTAAGGGTGTGTGATTATACTGGTACTGTGATTATTCTGGTGTCTGACACCGGTCTGTGGAGACAGGGTGGGGCAAGGGATTAATATGGGGACTATAGCAGGGCTGAAGGGAGAGAGTGGGTTAGTGGGAGTTTCCTGGAGACTGACACAGGACTGTGCTGGTACGGTGTGGTAGTGGGAGATTTTGGGGCCTGCCACGGGTCACTGGTAAGGGAGAGTTCAGTGATTTTGGGGACTGACACAGGGTTGTCCCTTATGAAGTTGTTTACCCCTCATTGACAGGAGAGTGGCCTCTGACGTCGTGTACAAAATGAACGGTGGAAAGTTCGAATGCAGTGAATGGAAACCCGGTTGGTTTCCGAGTTGCAGTAATGATCAGCACCGTTTCATCTGTGAGAAGCCTGCACCTTTGTACACGGATATTTCTGGTATGATACCGAACCTCTGTCAACAGCCCAAGGGGCCGACTTCAATCAAATGGGAACATCCTCTTTCTCGCCGATCCCTGTTCCCGACTCTCAGTACTGCTTCCTCTCTGTCCCTCGCCCCAACCCAACTCTCTTATTTCCTTCTATCGCACTCTTACTCGCCATTCCTCCATCCCTTTATCTCCGTCCCTCCAAACCCTCTCTCTCATCTTCATCCCCTCCCACCTCACCTATTGCATCTCCATTTTATTTCTCCTCGCTTTCTGGCTCCTTTCCCCACAACTCTTCTCCCATCTCTTCACATTCTCTCCCGTATTTCTCTACTCCCTCTCTACCCCTCCCTCCCCATTCCATTCTTTGGTTTAGCTACTCCCTCTCTCTCTACCTTTTTTCTTTTCAGCTACTCTCAACTCAATCTTGTGCCCTAATGTTCTCAATACCCCCATCCCTGGGGAAATAGAGTGCACCTATTCGCTTCCATAACTCAGTCCCTCGTGTCCCGGCAGCATCCTCGGAAATATCCCTCTGCAGTCTTTCCAGCTCAGCGGCATCTTTCCGTACAGCAGGGCGACCCAAACTGAACACCGTACTCCAAGTGCGGCCTCACCGACGTCTTGTACAACTGCAACGTGACCTCCGACTCCCGTACTCAGTGTCCTGACTGATGACGGTCAGCGTGTCAGGTGTCTGTCCACCTGTATCGCGTGTTTTCCACCGGATTCACGGTCTGTTTTTATATATTCTGTGACGTGTACCACATGAGATTTGATTTTTTGAAGGATCAGTGGGGTTCAAACTTGTAAGATTAATGTACAAGGTTTGTAAAATGTAAAACAAAAAAAAGACGCTAATTACCGCTAATAATGTCGAGTTGGTGCTCATCCATTCAAGATTATGATGGAGCAGGGTGAAAAGGGGTTCCTGAATCCGTGAGATTTCAGACTCCTGTGCCTCTTCCCCGCTCGGCTGGTAGTAATGAGCAGGGAGCTTGTCCCGGGGTGCTCGGCCTCATTGATGGATGCCGCCCTCTCCAGGTATCGCATCTTGAGGATGTCCTCGATGCTGGGGACTGTTGTGCTCGTGATGGAGCTGGTTGAGTTTACTCTCCACTGCCGCCTCTGGCGACCTTGTGCGTTGCAGCCTCCACACCAGGCGGCGATGCGACAAGCCAGAATGCTCCCAGCGATCATTTGCGAGTTTTCAATGAGAGACCAAATCTTCTCAAACTCCTGACGTTGTAATCCCTTCTGTACGGAGAGAGCTATGGATGTTTGGGATGGTGCGCAGGCCTTTAACTGCAGACATTCGGTTAAGGTATGTTACAGGCAATAATTGGCCGTCTGAGGCTTAAAGGGAAAGCAGCAGCTGACCACACTCCGGGGAATGGCCTCTTGACACCTTATTTTTTGCATGAATATGTTGGGCCCAAGATAGATCCACTGAGGTGCTGACATCCTTGTCCGGAACCGTTTATCAACCCTCTCCAATGTAAGCACATCTGGCTGGATTATGTAAGAGGCGGAAATCTGCTCACATTTCTCCAAATAAGGTCTCATCAGTGCCGTAAAATTAAATTCTTGCTCTGGAATTGAGTGCTGCCTTTGCATTTCCTTCCTCACTACTGACTCCGTGGACAATCCAGCCTGTTGATCGACAAATGTTTTCAGTGTCCTACCGGATACACCTTCGGAACCTGATGCCTTGCGAGGGTTTACCAACCTAAAGGATGATTCGTACATCTAACTTCGAACAGAGGTCACAGAAGAGAAGGGGGCGAGCTGTGCCGAACAATGTGTCCCTCGCCGACGTCTTGTTCAACTGCAATGTGACTTCCCAACTCGTGTACGTACTCACCTGCATCCCTCCACGCCTCCGTCATCTCCTCCCACCCCGACAGCATAACCGCTTTACGTCACCCCATCCGACAGGTAAAATTCACCCCACCTCTCTGACTCACTCACTCCTCTGCACCGCTACCCGTGTCAGACACTCCTTCATCCCCTGCTCTCCCCCTCCACAGTCTCTATCAATCCCTCTCTCCTCTGCACCACTCTCCGGTCTAGTCAACCTTCTCATCCCTTCACCCTTGCCCGTCGCCATGACACTCTCGCTCTTCTACACACCGCCAGTCTCTGTCGCCACCAGGAGTCACTTCACCCTTCCCTGTCTCCAGCAGTCTCTTCGTGCGCTACAATTCCCCTCGTTGTCAATCCTCTTTCCCCAGCGGCCAACCTCGTCATCGGCAGCTACGACATCCCCATACACCCCGCCCCGTTTCCGTCATCATCTTCCGCTTCAACACAACCCGTCTCCATCACCGATCCGTCCCCTACACTCCTCGTCGTCTACGCTATCTCTTCCTTCCCCAACTCATTCTCCTCGTCTCCCTGACCCACTCCATTTCCGGCAGCCCTCAACGTTTCCATCAACACTTTCCGTCTTCTACACTCCTCCCTCTCTGAGTACCTATGATTGTGGGGACAAGGGGGAGCGGTGACGTGTGGTGTTACATCAACCACACCCACCCTCCCCGCCCCCGGAATCGGATGTCGATCTCTCGGTTCCTCGCCTCTTCGCTGTTCGGTGTGGACAGGCCGCTCGTTTGGTTCGACGGTGCTTCCTCCCAGTGACTACTGTCTCACCACCACGTCCCTGCTCCCACTAACACCACCCTGCCCGTCTTCCCATTCTCTCCTCTTCCCTGCACATCATCTGAACACAAACACACGGGCAATCTCCGAGTCACAATTCAAGACTATTAGAACGGCGGAGTGCTGAGGATTGGTGTCTCTGGCACTGAGTGTGGTTCTGTCTCTCAGAAGGGAATAGGGAGTCGGAAGGTGAAAATGTGACGAGCTGTAGCGAATGGGGTTTTCTTTGTTACGGGAACAGAGAAAGTGGTTCTGTGAACGAGAGCGAGATTACTCGATGGTAAGTGGTCATTATGGGTATCAGTAATACCAGTAGAAAGAGGGAGGCGGTTCAGTACAGTTATGTATGTCCAGGTGTTGCAGAAATAGAAACACAATTTATTTTATCATGGGGCTAAAGAGTTGCTGTCGGAACGAGGGCTTCAGATTTGTGGATCATTGGGCTCTCTTCCAAGGATGGTGCGACCTCTACAGGACGAGACGGTTTCATTTCATTGCATTTCATTCAATTCAATTTCTGTTTAATTGTATTTCTTTTATACATGAATAACCATGAATATAGCCAGGACAAAGCAGCAAAACATAATACCAAGAGTCGTACACGGCACAAATCATAAATCACAAATAATATAGAATTTAAAAAAAAGAAAGATTGAAAGGACATGTAGGAGATCAGGTAAATACATTCCCGCTATATTTGCACAGGCGTGCGCGCGCGCGCGCGCACACACACACACACACACACACACACACACACACACACACACACACGCTCACACTCGCACGCACGTGTTTATTTATTTATTTATTTGTTTGTTTGTTTGTTTGTTTGTTTGTTTGTTTGTTTGTTTGTTGGTTTGTTTATATAAGCTGTTTGAGGCCCTACGTAATTTGACTCCGAAATCGAGGCAATCTACCAAAACAGAGCTTGTCATCTGTCGAACGAACACTGGGGGGCAGCACAGACTCAGGTCCGGAGGCCGCGACGCATCACCCCCACGTTGTGCAGCTCCACGGTTTCCTGAACTGAACTGCAGCGGAACTAATATCCCAGTGGGAGGGTTTGCCATTAGAAAGGGGTCGGTGTGAAGCTGCAGGGGATGAAAAACCAGAATGGCATCACAGATGGTGGAGTCAGATGGGACAGATGTTGGTCAAAGCTCAACAACGTCAGACAGCAAAAGGTTAAGCCTGCCGTGACTCGTGTTCTGAGCGGCCTACGTCTCAATACAGGAAGCATTGCACGCAAGGCAGATGAGCTCAGGGCCGGGATCAACGCCTGGAACCACGATCGTTTAGCCATCAGTAAGACTTGAGTGCAGGAGGGGCAGGTCTGTTAACTCAGCCCTCCAGTTTACCGCTGTTTAGAGCCGTGCTGAAGCATATATAATTTAGGCTGAGGGGCTGCTTTACTTGTTGGAGAAAACATCATGGCGGTGCTCAGTTCGGACAGACTGAAGAACTCGTCCATTGGGTGTTTTTAACATTCTAGGGATTGACTGTGATCCTCATACTGTGAAAGAACCAGTGGGTTATTTTGTCAAATGTTTTCAAGAAGGTTTCCTTAATCAGTGCGTATGAAGTCACAACGAGAGAGTGCAATACTTGATCTCATCCTCCGGAATGGGACAAGGCAGGGGACAGAAATTTATGCTTTGCACTGCTTTGCATCTAGTGCTGGTAATACCATTGGATACGTCGTTATTAGAGAAGAGCATAGGTCTGACCTCGGGTTCAGTTTCGTATTGAGGTTTACATCACAATGAGACGCAAATAGACCAGACAGCGTGTACATTTACCTTCAGGGTGCACATGCCTAATGCTAGATGACTCAGACTAAGACGAGAGGGGGTGGGTTCAAAGGAGATAAGTTTGGCAAGATTTTTGTTTTCACAGAGACTGCTGGGTGATTGGAAGGTGCTCCCAGCGCTGGTAGTGGAGGGAGATCCACAGAGGCTTAAAACTGACTCTTTAACAGTCTCGTGGGTGAGCAGGGATTTCAGGGAGACGGACGCTGTGCAGGCAGAAGGTATTCAGTTAAAATGGTACATCACAATCTTTGGGCCGAATGATCTGTTCTGTTCTGTGATTAAAGTTTTCTACTCTGTAGAAAGAGCAGAGAGAGATTTGAGCTCACCTGATGGGAAAAAAACGGGGGGTGGGGAGATCAGGGGTATTGAAGATGCATTGATAAACAGAGGGAATCACCACTTAACAGACGGTATAGGTGGTGATCGAGACACACGGACCTCACTGTGACACGGACACCGCCTTTAGACTGATGCTGAAAAACAGCTCATAGTATTCCGTTTTCATAGAACATAGAACATAGAATAGTACAGCACAGTACAGGCCCTTCAGCCCACAACGTTGTGCCGACCCTTAAACCCTACCTCCCATATAAGCCCCCGCATTAAATTCCTCCATATACCTGTCTAGCAGTCTCTTAAATTTCACTAGTGTATTTGTCTCCACGCTGACTCAGGCAGTGCATTACTTAAACCAGCCACTCTGTGAGTAAAAAAAAACTACCACTAATATCGTCCTTCAACTTCCCACCCCTTACCTTAAAGCATGTCCTCTTTTATTGAGCAGTGGTGGACTGGGGAAGATGCGCTGGTTGTCCACTCCACCTATTCCTCTTAATACCTTATATACCTCTAATATGTCACCATTCATCGCCCTTCTCTCCAAAGAGTAAACCCCTGGCTCCCTTAATCTCTGATCATAATACATACTTTCTAAACCAGGCAGCATCCTGGTAAATCAACTCTGCACCCTTTCCATTGCCTCCATATCCCGCCTATCGTGAGGCGTTCAGTACTGGACACAGTACTCCAAGTGTGGCCTCACCAGAGTTTTATAGAACTGCATTATTACCCCATGACTCCTAAACACTATCCCTCGACTGATTAAATAAAACACTCTATAAGCTTTCTTAACTACCCTATCTACCTGTGAGACATCTTTCAGGGATCTGTGTACATGTTCCCCTAGATCCTTCTGCTCGTCCACAAAACCAAGTATCCTTCCATTTACTTTGTACTGTATCTTGAAGTTTGTCCTTCCAAAGTGCACCATCGCACACTTCTCTGGGTTGAACTCCATCTGCCACTTCTTAGCCCACTTCTGCATTCTATCAATTTCTTTCTGCAATCTTCGTCAATCCACTACACTATCCACAGCACCACCAACCTGTTGTGCCGTCTGCAAGATTGCCAACCCTCCCTTCTACCCCCACATCCAGGTCGTTAATTAAAATCACGAAAAGTAGAGGTCCCAGAACCGAACCTTTTGGGACACTACTAGTCACAAACCTCCAATCGGAATGCACTCCATGCACAGCGACCCTCTACCTTGTGCATGCAAGAAAATTCTGTATCCGCTTGGCCAAACCTTCCCTAAACCCATGCCTTCTGACTTTCTGAATAAGCCTACCGCGTGGAAACTTGTGAAATGCCTTACTAAAGTCCATGTATATCACATCCTCTCCCCTCCTCTGCTTGCCTTTACACCTGCTCAAAGGACTCTACCAGACCTATAGGTCCTGACTCTAAGGATCTTTTCCAACAGCTTCCTACCACAGACATAAGGCTCACTGCTCTATAATTACTCCGAATATCCCTGCTAAATTTTTAGTAAAAGGGGACAACATTCGCATCCCTCCAATCCTCCGGTACCATTTCTGTGGACAACGAGGACACAAAGATCCTAGCCAGAGCCTCAGAAATATCTTCCCTCGCCTCGTGGAGCAGTCTGTGGAATAGTCCGTCAGGCCCCGGTAGCTTATACGTCCTAAAGTATTTTAACAACTCCAACACCTCTTCTCCCTTAATATCAACATGCTGCGAAACATCAACCTCACTCATATTGTCCTCACCGTCATCAAGTTCCCTCTAATTGGTGAATACCGAAGAAAAGTATTCATTGAGGACCTCGCTCAATTCCACAGCCTGCAGGTATATTTCACACTTTTATCCCTCAGCGGTCCTACCTTCACTCCTGACATCCCTTTGGTCTTCACATCATTGAAGAATGCCTTTGGGTTTTCCTTTACCGTACTCGCCAAGGCCTTCTCATGCCCCCTTCTTGCTCTCCTCAGCCCCTTCTTCAGCTCCTTTAATGCTACCGTATATTCCTCAATAGACTCATCTAAGCTTTGCTTCCTAAGCCTCATGTATGCTGCCTTCTTCCACCTGACTAGATTTTCCACCTCACTTGTCACCCATGGTTCCTTCACCCTACCACTCTTTATCTTCCTCACCGGGACAAATTTGTTCTTAACATCCTGAAAGAGATCCCTAAACATCGACCACGTGTCCATCGTACATTTTCCTGCAAAAATATCATCCTAATTCACAGCCTCAAGGATTAGCCTTATCGCCTCATAATGTGCCCTTCCCCAATTAAGATTTTTCCTGCCCTCTGTGATTCTATCTTTTTCCATGATTATTTTAAAGGCCTCGAGCGGTGCTCACTGTCCGCCAGATGCTCACCCACTGAGAGATCTGTGACCAGACCCGGTTCGTTACCTAGTACTAGATCTAGTACGGTATTCACCCGAGTCGGGCTGTCGACATACTGTGAGAGGAATCCGTCCTGGACACACTCAACAAACTCTGCCCCGTCTAAACATTGGAACTAACCAGGTGCCAAACAAATATTCGGGAAGTGAAAGACACACAAGGTAAAATCCCTGTTATTTTTGCACCTTCCCAAAATCTGTCTCCCAATCTGCTCCGCGGTATCTCTGCTGCTAACAGGGAGCCTATAGAATACTCCCAATAGAGTAACTGCTCCCTTCCTGTTCCTGAGTTCCACTCATACTGACTCAAAAGAGGATCGTGCTCTATTACCCACCCTTCCTGTAGCTGTAGTGGTATCCCGACCAGTAATGCCACCCCTCCTCCTCTTCAATCCCCGCGCCCCGCCCCCATCCTGTTAAAAGCACTGAAATCCAGGGATATTGAGAACCCATTCCTGCCCTGGTGCCAGCCGAGGCTCGGTAATGGCCACTACGTCACAATTCCATGTATGTATCCAAGCTCTCAGTTCATCACCCCTCCCCCCTCCCCCGTCGTGACACGAACACGCCCGCATCGTGACACCGACACAACGAGACGTTGCACCGTAGCAGAACCTCACCACTGAGAGATACTGACCCAGAGTCAGGCCATTCACAGTCATACGGAAACCCTCCTCCCTGTATGCATAGAACCCTCCCTCGGCAAACACCCCCCACCCGGAATCTGTCCAACTCTCCCTCTTCTGCACTACTCCTCGTCCCCCTCACATACTCCCTGCACTACACTACTCCCGTCTCCGTCACGCCTCCCTTCCTTTAAACGTACCATACTCCGTGACCCATTGCCTCTCCTGCACACATTCCCTACCTTCCTTACCGCCCACTCCGTCGCCATGACACGATCCATCCAGTAAAACCCTTCAATCCGTCCCACGCGCCTCCCTTTCTGTGTTCAGCGGCAATTGTGGGAAGTCTGAGGGAGAAATGACGTGTGGTGATACACTTCCCCCTTCCACCGAATATCTATCGCCAGGCTCTGAGCCTCTCCAAGCTCTGCATGCACAGGCCGGTCACGTGGTTCCACACCATTTGCATCAGTATCTGCAATCTCACAACCCCTTCCCTGGCCTCCTCTCTCCTCCCCTTCCTTCCCCTTCCCGTTCACGCAGCACACCATCCGGTCACACACACACAGACACCATCTCCGAGAGACACACACAGTTCGAGACTACTGGAACGCCGAAGCGCTGGGTATTGGTGAGTGGGGAGAGCGGCGGCGGGTGGGAACTGCGCACATTTTCTGATACCAGCAGAGTGTGCTGCGATGGTGCGGGTGTACTTCAAATATCTGACCGCGGGAGGGTGATGGGACAATATGTTGTGAGCTTCACTGTTTGTGTAAACAAGGGAGTGGATTTTCGGATGGTGAGGAGAGAGCTGCGCTCTGTATCCGACACCTGGGAACGTGTGATGGTACAGTGTGGAGGGAGCTTCACACTATGTCTGAGCCCGGGAGTGTGTGATGGGACGGTGTGGAGGGAGCTTCATTCAGTGCCTGACCCCGGGAGTGTGTGATGGGACCGTGTGGAGGGAGCTTAATTCTGTGTCTTACTCCGGGTGTGTGCGATGGGTCGGTGTGGAGGGAGATTTACTCTGTGTCTGATTCAAAGTCATAGTTAGGGGATTTTGGTGTTTAAACAGCTTCCAGTCAGAAACAGGGTGGAAGAAAATGGCGACTCACACGTTCTGCTCCAACGGCTGCAAGCTGAACAGCCGTTCTGTCGCCTCCACTCTCCTCCCCTTCCTTCCTCTTCTCTCAGCACACCATTCCTTCTCAATGATTCTTAAGTGGGTGAGTGAGCAGCCGGAGGTCCTGATGCATATACAGCGGCATGCAAAAGTTTGGGCATCCCTGCTCAAAATTTCTGTTACTGTGAATAGATAACCGAGTAAAAGATGACCTGATTTCCAAAAGGCATCATGTTAAAGATGCCACATTTCTTTAATATTTTAAGCAAGATTACTTTTTTTAATTCCATATTTTAATGTTTCAAAATAACAGAAAGGAAGAGGGCCCGAAGCAAACGTTTGGGCACCCTGTATGGTCAGTACTTTGTAACAGGCGCTTTGGCAAGTGTGGTAGCGTCTAAACGCATTCTGTAGGCAGCTAAAAGTCTTTCAATTCTTGTTTGGGGGATTTTTGCCCATTCTACATTGCAAAAGGTTTCTAGTTCTGTGAAATTCTTGGGCCGTCTTGTATGCATTGCTCTTTTGAGGTCTATCCACAGATTTTGGATGATGTTTAGTTCGGTGGACTGTAAAAGCCATGGTAAATCCTTCATCGTGCGCCTCTTGAAGTAGTCCGTTGCGGATTTTGAGGTGTGTTTAGGATCATCCTCCTGTTGTAGAAGCCATTCTTTTTTCATCTTCAGCACTTTTTGTATTTTTTATATAGAACTTCATCATCAAACGTTTCCATAAGATATATTTCAAATACTGTACATATACAAACTCTATTTCCAGAAAAGTTTGGATAATTCCAAAATGCAATAAAAACAAACATCTGTGATATGTTAATTCACGTGAACCTTTATTTAACTGACAAAAGTTCAAAGGAAAGATTGTTAATAGTTTTACTGACCAACTTAATTGTATTTTGTAAATATACACACATTTAGAATTTGATGGTTGCAACACACTCAACAGAAGTTGAGACAGGGTCAAAATAAGATTGGAAATGCACAGAATATTCAAGTAACACCGGATTGGAGGACTCCACATTAAACAAGCTAATTGGTAGCAGGTGAGGTATCATGACTGGGTATAAAAGTAGCGTCAATCAAAGGCTCAGTCTTTGCAAGCAAGGATGGGTCGTGGCTCACCCCTTTGTGCCAAAATTCCTTAGAGACTTGTTAGTCAGTTCAAAAGGAACATTTCTCAACGCAAGATTGAAGAGAATTTTGGTCTTTCAACATCTACAGTACATAATATTGTGAACAGATTCAGAGAATTCAGAGACATCTCAGTGCGTAAAGGGCAAGGTCGGAAACCACTGTTGAATCCGCGTGATCTTCGAGCCCTCAGGCGGCACTGCCTAAGAAACCGTCATGCTACTGTGACAATTATAGCCACCTGGGCTCGGGAGTACTTCGGAAAACAATTGTCACTCAACACAGTCCGTCGCTGCATCCAGAAATGCAACTTGAAACTGTATTACGCAAGGAGGAAGCCAAACATCAACTCTATGCAGAAATGCTGGCGAGTTCTCTGGGCCCGAGCTCATCTCAGATGGACCAAAAGACTGTGGAAACGTGTGCTGTGGTCAGATGAGTCTACATTTCAGCTAGTTTTCGGAAAAAAAAAACGGGCGTCGGGTTCTCCGTGCCAAAGTTGAAAACGACCATCCAGATTATTATCAGCGAAATGCGCAAAAGCCAGCATCTGTGATGGTATGGGGGTGCATAAGTGCCCACGGATGGGTGAGTTGCATGTATGTGAAGGTACCATTGACTCTGAGGCGTATATTAGGATTTTAGGGACACGTACGTTACCATCAAGGCGACGTATCATCCGGGACGTCCATGCTTATTTCAGCAGGACAATGCCAGACCACATTCGGCACGGGCTATAACAGCGTGGCCTTGTAGACAAGAGTGCGTGTGCTTGACCGGCCTGCTGCCAGTCCAGATCTATCTCCTATTGAAAATGTATGGCGCATCATGAAGAGGAGAATCAGACAACGGAGACCACGGACTGTTGAGCTGCTGAAGTCTTATATCAAGCAAGAATGGACAAAATTTCCAATTGCAAATCTACTACAATTAGTATCCTCAGTTCCAAAACGATTAAAAAGTGTTATTAAAAGAAAAAAAGTGCTGTAACACAATGGTAAACATGCCTCTGTCCCAACTTTTGTTGAGTTTGTTGCAGCCATTAAATTCTAAATTTGTGTATGTTTACAAATTACAAGTAAGTTGGTCAGTAAAACTATTGAAAATCTTTTCTTTGTACTTTTTTTTAGTTAAATAAATGTTCGCGTGAATTAACATATCACAGATTTTTGTTTATTATTGCATTTTGGAAAATATCCCAACTTTTCTGGAAATGGGGTTTGTATATCATGTAATCATATTTGTGGGGTGTATGGGGTGTCAGGGAGGGGTAGCACCTCCGGTGGGGAAACATGTCGCGTCCTTTTCAAGGCGGTTAGTCCACCTTTGGTCCCCACCTGGCACTCAGCTCTCACCTGCGGCTCCCCGTAGCTGTTTGCATGCGACAACAGCCACACTCCGGGCTTCGACAAGCTGGCTAAACCAGGTGAGGGTAGCCGACGGGTCTGAAACCCTCGGTGAGATAGGGAGCTGTCTATCCCAGCATGTGAAGACAGACTCCGGCGGATTGAGTGGACGAGACCAATGGAAGGTCCAACGGTCAAGAAGGCGGTCTCTGCAAGGGTCGTGGAACGTGTAGAGCAGAACAAGACACAGAAGACGTCCTTGTCATCCACTGCGCCTAGTCCCATCTCCAGCCGTCTCGACTCTGTCTTGCCACTGGATCCAGATGGGAATTGGGAAGAGAGACTGTGGCTGACGCTGCGCAACTCTCCCTCACTTAAATCAAAGTGACGAGCTAGTCTCGACTTCATCAATAATGGTGTCGAGGTCCTCATCGACGTACGATGGACGAACAACAACAATCATATTTGTCATAAATCTCCAAATAATATTTATCTGAGGTATACACTTATCGAAAGGAAAGGAGAGAAAGAACAAGTGAAAGAAGAAAGCTAACTGCAAGTACGGAGTGATCATTTTTATTACAACATATTAATTCACTTCTGAGAATAAAATCAGGCCTATGAGGTGTTATGTAGTTAAACCATTTTCCCCAGTATGTATCATATTGTTCCAACTTATGATTAACAGATGCTTCCCCATTTTGTAAATGTCCATTGTAATTTCCATCAATACATTTAAAGTTGGGCTTCCTGTGATAACGATTTCCTGTTAATGGTCTTTTTTTTTTCCCAACCACCAGCAGTATATTCATTAAATATGTATCTATTTTCCTACTCTTAAGGTACACACCCCAAATACATGCTCTTACTCTCTAATTGTTTATTTATTTATTTATAAGTCTTTTGATTAATTATTATTTAAAATCAACAAAAACACAGTACAATAGTCAAATCAACATATCAATATATACAATAAGAGTTAAACTATCAGATAACTAATTAACCAAGCTAAACAGTATACCAATAATAAGAGGGAAAAATGCTAATAATATATTTTTTGGAACCCCTGCTAACTAAACCAAAAATAAAAAAAAAAACACTGACCGAAAAAAACATTAAAAAAAATCTTTGGTAGCACAATCCCGGAGCTGTACGCCATACACGCTTCCATAAATGAACAAAAAATCAATCCACCAACAGAATCCGATTACACAAGAAACAGAAGGGTATCATCTTAATTAACTCAAATCAAATGATAGTAACGGGCCCCACCTTTTCTTACAGTCAAATTGCGGGTCAAAAGTTCGAATTCTAATTTTCTCCTAACAAAGACAACCGGCAGTTGTCCATGCTGCAAGCCTCCGCTCTCCACGCCACCGATGTTGTCCAAGGGAAGGGCAATAGGGCCGATACAGCTTGGCACCGGTGTCGTCGCAGAGCACCGTGTGGTTAAGTGCCTTGCTCAAAGACACAACAGGCTGCCACAGCTGAGGATCGAACCAGCGACCTTCAGTTCACTAGACCGACGCCTCAACCACTTGGCCACGCACTGACACATTAAGTAGTCTGTACTTGTATATACAAAAAGTGGGACAGAATATTGAATGTAATCCCTTTTGTCGGGGAAAGGTCCCACCATATATCTATTAAGCCAACTTTCTCAAAAAGTGTATTAACTTTCTTATGTTAGGATTTTGTATCATAGGCTTTTCTATCGGAAGAATCTAAATTTGGGTGTAATTGTAGATCTACGCCTCCTCCACATATCAGGAGACCCTCTGTTTCCATTCCAATATATTAGTAATTTTATGAAAGAAACGAATTGCCACTTCCTGGGTGCGCTTTTATATTCAACGGGGTATCTGAATTCCCATCTATATTCCCCCTTACCAGAATATATCTGCCCTCCTTATATTCCATTTCGGATACTTTTTCGAAATTTAGCTTGCTTGAGCTAAGAATAACAACCCCTCTCTCATGTCCTGATTTATATGAGGAGAAAAACAAATTAGTGAAGCCCATTCTTTTTCGTTTTCCATGCTATTTATCACTGAAGTGAGCTTCCTGTAAATATAGTACATGGGCTTGTTCTTTTTTATTCATTTTAGATAGAATTTTGCAGCGTTTGATTGGATTTGACAGTCCAGTGACATTAAAAGAAATGAATTGTACTTTGTCATTAGCCATGTGTATTCATCTGTCAATATATCATTGAAATTAGCAGAATAAAGCTTAATCGATCTACTGCCTGAACAAATTAGAACCAAGAATCGCGAATAATAATACAAAATGCCACGAAGGTGTGATTCCAAGGCTGGGGTCTCTAGATGAACCTGGGTTCAGCTAGAGGAAACATCAGTCCGTGGGGGATAGCTCTTCCTCCCTGTGAGTTGGGGGTCCCCATTACAGTACCCATAAAAGTAAGTGGACATGTAACCCCAGCTCCCTCTGCTCCGAAGCTAAGCAGGCTCAGGCCTGGTCAGTACTTGGATGGGTGACCGCCTGAGACCTCAGCCTTTTTTACCTCCTTCATGATGGTTCAGGGGTAGCAACCGTTAGGAAACCTGGATGTCTGAGTCCTGAGGCTCCTAGACACCCATCCTGATGGTTGAGTGGTAATAATTTTCCAGAACCTGGTAGTGTAGGGCTCTGAGGCTCCTGTACCTTCTTCCTGATTTTTGTTGGGTAATAACTGTCCCTGAACCCGGTGGTGTGAGTCCTGAGGTTTCTGTACCACCCTTCAGATCGTTGAGGGATAGTATATCTTCTTGAAACTGGTTGTGAGACTCCTGAGGCTCCTGGACCTTCTTCCTGATGGTTGAGGGGCAACAACTGTTCCATAACATTGAGTGTAAATCATGAGGCCAATTATCTATAGTGAGCAAGTCTGCGAAAAATGGATAGTTGCAGGGTAAATTTGCCTTCCCTGAATATACTCGTAACTATTTATATCGGATACGACATGAAGGGTCCCTGTGGGGACACAGTTTCACTGTCAGCAAAACCCAATATCGTCACTCACTGTTCTCTGTTCCCCATTTACAGAACAGACGTGTTGCCAGGGATGGGTCAACAGGAGAGGTGTTTGTTATTTCTTATCACGGTGGCAAAATCTCACGCTGCAGCGAAGAAAAAATGTTCGAAGGGTGGCTCAAAGCTGCTGGAAATTAGCTCAATCGAGGAAGAGGTATGTGACAGAGCACGTGAGAATGGCCACAAACTACCCGGGGCCTGACAGAGTGAAGCTCCCTCCAAAACGTCCCTTCACACGCTCCCGGGGCCAGACACTAATGCAGCTCCTTCCACACCGTCCTATCACACGCTTCAGGGATCACTCAGAGTGAAGCTCCCGCCACACCGTCCCATTGCATACACCCGGGGTCGGAGACAGAGTAAAGCTCCCTCTACACCGTCCCATCACACCCTCCCAGGGTCAAACAGAGAGGGAAGCTCCCTCCACACTGTCCCATCGCACAATCACAGGATCAGACACAGAGTGAAGCTCCCACTATTCCGTCCCACCGGAGACTGCCGAGGTCAGACACAGAGTACATCTCCCCACACACTCACCCATCACACACTGCCAGGGACAGACACAGAGTGATTTTTTTTTTTTTTCCGCACAGTCCGATCGCACAATCACAGGATCAGAAACAGAGTGAAGCTACCCCACACCAACGCATCACACACTCCAGGGGTCAGACAAATTGTGAAGCTCCCTTCACACCGTCCCACCACAACATCCCGGGAAAAAAAAGACACAGAGTGGAAATCCCTCCACACTGTCCTATCGCACACCCCCGTGGTCAGACACAGAGTGAAGCTCCCTGAACACCGCCCCATCACACATTCCCGTGGTAGTACAGACTGAAGCTCCCTCCACACCGTCACATCACATACTCCCAGTGTCATAAAGAGTGAAATTCCGCCCACACCGTCGCATCACACACTCGCGGGGTCAGACACAGAGTGAATCTCCCTCCACACCATCCCATCACACACTCCCGGTGTTATAAAGAGTGAATCTCCGCCCACACCGTCCCATCACACATCCTGGGATCAGACACAGAACGAAGCCACTGCACGTCATCCCATCAAACACTGCCGGATCAGACAGTGAGTCAGTTCCCTCTACACCGTCCCGTAACACACTCCCGGGGACGGACAAGTAGTCAAGCTCCCTCCCCACCGTCCCATCACACCATCCCGGGAAAAAGACACAGAGTAGAAATCCCTCCACACTGTCCCATCGCAATATTACTGGATCAGATACAGAGTGAATCCCCCTCCACACCGTCCCATCACACACTCCCGGGATGAAACGCAGAGTGAAGCTCCCTCTACACCGTCTCATCACACACTCCCGGGGTCAGACACAACGTGACGCTCTCTCCACACCGTCCCATCACACCCTCCCAGTGTCATACAGAGTGAAGCTTCCTCCACACCGTCCCATCACACTCTCCCGGTGTCATACAGAGTGAAGCTTCCTCCACACCGTCCCATCACACATACCTGGATCAGACTCAGATTGAAGCTGCTACACATCGCCCCATCACATACTGCCGGTGTCGGAAGTGAGTGAAGCTCCCTCCCCACCGTCCCATTACACACTCACCGGGTCATACGGAGTGAAGCTCCCTCCCCACCGTCCCATTACACACTCACCGGGTCATACGGAGTGAAGCTCCCTCCACGCCGTCTCATGACACATCGCCGGACTCAGCCGCAGAGTGAAGCTCCCTGCACACCATCACATCACCTTCTCAATTCGAGTCTCGGGCACCGCTATTTTTTGATTGACGGTGTCAAGCTGTGACTTGATATCATTGAGTTGCTCGTTTATATCTCTTTGTAATCCCCGTATCTCTTCCAGAGGATTTATCATGATCGCCGCTTCACCTGAACGAGACCCATCGTCAGCCTGGCGAGCACGCGTTCGAGTAGTAGAGACACGTGTTGTACCTCTCCCGTCCATAGGCTCCGCACTGATTCCTTTTTTATCTCCATTCTTGCCCCCCTTATCAATTCAGATATTTTCGGAAGATCTTATATTTGATGAATGAACGCGGCAATATATGCGTTATTTTTTCCGGAGTAGCTGTTGATTCGAGCTGCCATTTTGGACGATGACGTCACTGGAAGATCCTCGCTGGTGTCTTTAATTAATGGAACCCATCTTGAGTCTGAATATGTGTTTCTCTCTGTCTGTAACTGTCCTGTAAAAAAGTAAACACACTGCAGAGAATACATAACACGAGCTGGTCACCAGAGCTACGAGGCAATTCTGCAGACAGTAGAAATTAACACAGAGCCAAACAGTCAGTCTCGGTTCCCTCTTTCTCCTTAAAGTGACAGTCCACAGACAATATGAACCCTAGGGGTAGATAACACACCACAATCTGAAACGCCCGCCCCCACCAACACGGTGCCACTGACACGCCCCCTGACCGTCACTCTCAGTGCTACAGACTCGTCAGTCTATGATCATCTGTGAATGAAACTTTGCGAACAACGTCAGGAGGCGAACAGGACCCAGCACCTATATCGTCAACAGATTCATGAGGTGAACTCAACCCTGAAATCCAGGACTTCCGAGAACTGCCTTCTGAATCTCCCCCAGTAACAGTTCCTGAGCATGGTGTTGTGAGTCCTGAGGCTCCTGACCTCCTTCCTGATGGTTGAGGGGTAAAAGCTGTTCCTGAACTTAGTGTGTAAATCATTAGGCCAGTTGTCTATAGTGAGCGATTCTGCGAAAACTGGATGGCTACAGGGTAATCTCCCTTTCGTGAGTGTACTCGCGACTATTTATATCAGAAACAACATGAAGACTCCCTCTGGGTTCAAAGTTTCTCGGTCAGCAAAACCCAATATCGCCACTCACTGTTCTCTGTTCCCCATTTACAGAACAGATGTGTTTCCAGGGGTGGGTCAACAGGAGAGGCGCTTGTTATTTCATATCGACGGTGGCAAAATCTCACGCTGGAGCGAAGCAAAAATATTCGAAGTGTGGTTGAAAGCTACTGGAAATGAACTCAATCGAGGAAAAGGTATGTGCCATACCACGTGAGGATGTCCGCAAACTGCCCGGGGCCTGACAGAGCGATCCTCCCTCCACACCGTCCCATCACACACTCCCGGAGTGAGACAGAAAGTGACACTCGCTCCACACCGTCCCATCATAAACTTCATGGTTCATATAGAGTCACGTTCCCTCCATATCGTCCCATCGCACACCCACGAGGCGTGACAGAGAATCTCCCTCCACACACTCCCGGGATAAGACAAATAGTAAAGCTCCCTCCATATCGTCCCATCACACACGCACGAGGTGTGACAGAGAAACTCCCTCCACACTTTCCCATCACACACTTGCGCTGTCAGATAAATAGTAACGCTCCCTCCACAGCTTCCCATCACACACTCCCGGGATAACACAAATAGTAAAGCTCCCTCCACAGCGTCCCATCACACACTCCCGGGATCAGACAAAGAGTAAAGCTCCCTCCACAGCGTCCCATCACACACTCGCAGGATCAGGCACGGAGCGAATCTCCCTCCACACCGTCCCATTAGGCACTCAAGGGGTCATGCAGAGTGAAGCTCCCACACTCCATCCCATGACACAACCCTGGGCTCAGACGCAGAGTGAATCGCCCTCTACACCGTCGCACTACAAGCTCCCGGGGTCATACACAGAGTGATGCTCGCTACAGACGGCCTCATCGTACACTCCCGGGAGAGACATAGATTGAAACTCCCTCCACACCGTCCCATCACACACTCCCGGGTTCAGACACAGAGTGAATCTCCCTCCACAGCGTCCCATCACACACTCCCGGGGTCAGACACAGAGTGAATCTCCCTCCACACCGCCCCATCACACACCGCCGGGTAGTAACTGTGCGAAATTCCCTCCGCCCTATTGCGTTATACACTTCTAGGGTCCAACGATAACGTTCCATGCAGAGTGGTAACGAAAGAAAATGTATTTACCAGGATTTTGTTTCCAAAACTTAGATGGAGCGGACGTTACTGGATTGGAAAATGCCTATCCATGTGAGGTTCTCAGTGACTGACGGCTGTGTGGAGTGGGGGGCAGTGGGTTCAGTTTGGAGTCTTACAGGGTGCTGTGGTGAGGGCGTGGGCAGTGCGAGTAGTTTGGGGACTGACTTGGGGCTCGACCGGGAGAGTGGGCAAGGTGATTAGTATGGGGACTGATACAGGGCTCTGGGGAGAGAGCGGGACGATGTCATTTCTTTTGGGACTGAGATGGGGCTGCGGGGAGATAGTGCGGCAGTGCGATTATTCTTCTGACTGATACAGGGTGTGAGGTGGAGAGTGGGACAGTGGGACTAGTATGGTGACCTACACTACGCTGCGGGAAAAGAATGGGAGACTGCGCTTAGTGTGGTGTCCGTCAGAGGCATGAGAGAGGAGCCTGCCCAGGCGGATTGCAGGAGGATACTGGCGGGGATGACGGCAGAGCAGAGATGGCTGAATTTCGGGAATATTTCATAAGGCGCAGGATAGATATGTCCCACAGAAGCAGTTGTTCTCAGACGGCTGGTGTAGGCAACCGTGGCTGACAAAGGAAATTAAGGACTGCATAAAAGCCAAGGAAAAGGCATAGAAGGTAGCATAAGTAAGTGGGAAGGTGGATGATTGTTGCACTTTTAAAATCCAACAAAAGGCAACTAAAAAACGATAAGAAGGAAAAAGATGGAATATGAGGGCAAACAAGCCAATAACATAAAGCAGGATACTAACACTTAAAACAAAATGTATGAAGAGTAATGGGGAGTTCCGAGTTAATATTGAATCACTGGAAAATGAGAGTGGTGAGGTAGTAATGGGCGACAGAGAAATGACAGATGAACTTAATGGGTACTTTCCATCAGTCTTCACTGTGGAAGACACTAGCACTATACCAGTGGTCCGTGAGTGTCAGGGTGCAGGAGTGAGTGCCGTTGCGATTACAACGGAAAAAAGTACCTGGCAAACTCAAAGGTCTTCAGGTGGATAAGTCACCTGGGCCAGATGGATTGCATCCCAGAGTACTGAGAGAGGTTGCTGAAGAGATAACGGATTCATTGGTCACGATCTTTCAAAAATCACTTGATTCTGGCATGGTCCGGAGGACTGGAAGATTGCAAATGTCACTGCACACTTTAAGAAATGAGGAAGGCCAAAGAAAGGAAATTATTAGCCAGTTAGCCTGAAGTCAGTGTTTGGGGGAGTGTCGGAGTCTATTAATAAATTTGAGGTTGTGAGGCACTTGGTGACTAATGATAAAATAAGTCGAAGTCCGCTTGGTTCCTGTCAAGGGAAATCTTGCCTGACACATCTTCTTTGAGGAAGTAACCAGCAGATTGGACAAAGCAGAGGCAGCTGATATCATTGACTGGCAATCCAGAAGGCATTTGATAAAGTGCCATACCTGAGGCTGCTTAACAAGCTAAAACCCGATGGCGTTACAGGAATGACACCGGCATGTCTAAAGGAATGACTGGCAGGCAGGAGGCAGCCAATGGGAATGTAAGGGGCGTTCTCTAGTTGACTGCCAGTGACTAGTGGTGTTCGTCACGGAGTCAGTATTGGGACTGCAACTTATCACATTGCTTGTCAATGATTTTGTGGTACAGATGGCTGTGTGGAAAGTAGGAGTCGGGGTCAAGTCCATTAACAAAATCATAGAAAAAAGTTCCCATCTAAGAGTGTCTTAAAAGACCCCATTGATTCCGCATCGCCAACCATCGATGGAAGTGTATTCTCGCTCTGTGGCAACCCACCACACTCTGTGTGAAAAACATACCTCCGACAACCCCTTCTACCATCTTCCAAGCATCTTAAAACTATGACCCTACACCCCGAGAAAATAATACTTTTCATTGACAAAGAACATGAAACAACGGGACGGTGTGGAGGAAGCTTCACTCTGTGTCTGACCCCGGGAGTGTGTGATGGGACGGTGTGGAGGGAGCTTCACTCTGTGTCTGACCCCGGGAGTGTGTAATGGGACGGTGTGGAGGGAGCATAACTCTGTGCCTGACCCCGGGAGCTTGTGGTGGGACGATGTGGAGGGAGCTTCACTCTGTGTCTGACCTCGGGAGTCTGCGATGGGACGGTGTGGAGGGAGATTCACTCTGTGTCTGACCCCGGGAGTGTGTGATGGGACGGTGTGGAGGGAGATTCACTCTGTGTCTGACCCCGAGAATGCGTGATGGGACGGTGTGGAGGGAGCTTCACTCTGTGTCTGACCCCTGGAGTTTTTGGTGTGACGGTGTGGAGGGAGATTCACTCTGTGCCTGTCCCCGGGAGTGTGTGATCCGCTGGTGTGGAGGGTTTGGTTGCGGGGAAGAGAGAAGACACGACCGAAGGAGCGGTGAAGGCGGTTAATAGGAGATTTGGAGAGGGGAGGGTGCAGTACAGGGATGCCCCGGGCAAAACGGTGTCTAATCTCGCCCCCACCCCCATCGCCGGAAACGCGGAAGGGACGGGACCGAAAATGCAGTGAGGATCCTGGTTGGGGTGAAATGGCTGGGCGGGTCGGGATATCTCTGGGTCACTGCGACGGGTGTGATGGGGGTGGGTGTGTTAGAGAGGAGAATCGGTGCGGGGCAGGTGGGTGACAGAGTAGGGAAAGGTAATGGGGAAGGTGGGAGAGAATGAAGTGGAGAGAAGGTAGAGACGGGATGAGGCGGAGAGAAGGGAGGACGGTAGGAGAAAATGGGAGAGACAGATGGGGAGATGGAGAGAGTGATGGGGAAAGAGGAAGAGCTGAGAGAGAAAGAGTGTGTGTGTTTGTGGGTGACAGAAAAGAGAGATAGAGAGAGGGGAGGGGGAGAATGTCACGGAATAAGGAAGGAAAGAGAGAGTGCGAAAGAAAGAGTGCGTCACTGGACGAGGAAGTCGAGGACCGAGTTTCGAGGGGAGCTGCTCACCTCACTCCGAGGGAGGGGGCTCATTCAGCTCGGTGGATGCTGGGGCTTTGTCCCGGGGCCGTGGTTTCTCCCAGGCAGAGCGTCTGAAGCCCCGGCGATAGTCCGGAGCTGTGTGAGCGTCCGACGCGCAAATCGGTGCCCAATCACGGGGTGCAAATCTAGAGGACAAGAGAGGCTTTTATGAGTGACACAAATCCCTCCGACATTCCCTCCTTCCTCATTCCTGCCCTCCTTCTCGACTTCCCTCCTTCCTTTCCTTTCCCCCCTCCCCTTCCGATGCCTCTCTGCTTCCATCATCAGCATTCCTTCTCCCTCATCCCTCCCCTTCCTGCACTCCTTTCCTTTGTACATCGCTCACTTTCTCCTCCCTATCCTCGTCTCCGCTCCCTCTGATTCCATCTCTGTCAAGCTCTCTTCACCCCGTTCGCTCGCCCTCTCTTTTCTCCCTCTTCCTCCCAATGTCTCCAAAACTCCCACTCTCTATTCACCGCTTTCTCCTTCCCTCCTTTCCCCATCTCTATCGCTCTCAGTTCCCTCTCTCCTAAGACTCCCTGTCACCCGCTTCACTCTCTCCGCTAAACACCAAACTTCCCCTCTCTCTCTTCGTCCCCCCACTTTCTCCCCACTTTTACTACTCTTCCCCACCACTCTAAACACTTTCCCCAAAGCCCTCATCCTCTCTCCTCCCCGCACTTCCTCCACTTGTTCTCGCTTCCTCTCCTTATCAACTGCTCATCTGTTGTTTGTTGGTGTCTGTTTGACTCCGTTGTCAACACGGGCATCCTCTGACAACGGTCGCTTCCCCTTTTGAGCTCAGAGACGCAGAGAATCCTCGACAGGATGGGCGACAGCGAGACTTACATGAATGTGAAGTTCACAAAAACGGACGCACGGTCTTCTTCCCCAGGTGAGAGGGTCAGAGAGACGGTGTGGAGGGAGATTCACCCTGTGTCTGACCCTGAGAGTGTGTGATGGGTCTGTGTAGAGGAAGCTTCACTTTGTGTCTGACCCCGGGAGTGTCTGATGGGACAGTGTGGAGGGAGATTCACTCTCAGCCTGAACTTGGGAGTGCGTGATGGGACAGTGTGGAGGGAGATTCACCCTCTGTCTGTCCCCGGGAGGGTGTGATGGGATGGTGTGGAGGAAGCTTCACTCTCTGTCTAACCCCGGCTCTGTGTGATGGGAATGAGTTCAGGGAGCTTCACTCTGAACCGGACCTTGGGAGTGCGTGATGGTACGCCGTGGAGGGATATTCACTCTGTGTCTGACCATGGGAGTGTGTGATGGGACGGTGGGGATGGAGATTCACTCTGTGTCTGACCCCGGGAGTGTGATGGGACAGTGTGGAGGGAGTTTCACTCTCAGCCTGAACTTGGGAGTGCGTGATGGGACGGTATGGAGGGAGCTTGACTCTGAGCCTGACCTTGGAAGTGCGTGAAGGGACTGTGTGGAGGGAGATTCACTCTGTGTGTGATCCCGGGAGTGTGTGATGGGACGGTGTGGATGGTGATTCACTCTGTGTGTGACCCCGAGAGTGTGTGATGGGACGGTGTGGAGGGAGCATCACCCTGTTTCTGAGTCTCACTCTTTTGCCCCCAGACGAACCTGATGTGTCATACGCGGAACTTAATGTCAAGACCCTCTCGGCGCCCCGGGTCCGGACAGGTGGAGGTCAGTTTCATCTTTCTTGATTTGACTGTGTTTAGCTGATGTGTCCTTTCCTGTCGAGAGATCTCAGTTAACACGAATGATTCCCTGTTTGAGCATAAGACGGAGGGAAAACGTGGGAGAGACGATGGGGGAGGTAGGGTGGGGATCTTTGTGGGAGAGACGGTGGGAGGCTGCCGTGACCAGTGAGCGCTCTGGGAGGGGCGCTATAGAGGGAGAGCCGTGGGATGGTTTGAGGAGAGAGTGCTGCTGGAAGGGTCGGTGAGGAGAGATAGCATGGGATGTGCCGTGTTGTGGAAGAAGCAATGAGGAGAAAGCGCTCTTGGGTGGGGGGTGGGGGGCAGGCGGAGATGAGTGAGCTTCGTGTAGTGGTGGTGAGGAGGGACACAGTTGAAGATACTGTGAGGAGGGAGCGCAGTCTAAAGCCTTAACCACTCTCTCCCCTCCTCCCTTTTCTTAACCCCACTCTCTTTTCCCTCTTACCCCCTCTCTCCCCTCCCTGGCCTCCTCCCACCCTCTCCTCTCTCCCTCTCTCCCCTGCTCTCTGTTCCTGTTTTACCTACTGTCTCCCACTCTGCCCTTCTTTTCGCCCTCTCTCAATGTCCCCACTGCCTCCCATCTTTCCTCTATCAGAGTCACCGTGTCTACCACTCTCGGTTTCCCCCTCGCGCCATTTCCCTCTCTCTTCTCTCCCTCTCATCCTTCCCCGTTCGCTCCTCCCGGTCTCCCCACCTCTCTCTGTCCCCAACTTTGCCGGACATCACCCTTGCGCCTTCTCTTCCTCTCTATCCACGCCTCTGTTCCATTCCGCGACCCTCTCTCCCCTCGCCCTTTTCTCTCTCTCTTAAATTTTCTTCAACATCCCTCTCCCACTTTTCTTCTCCCCTCCTCTCCAGTCTCAATCCCCCTCTCTTTCGCTCTCTCTCACACCTCTCCCTGTCCTCTCCATGTCTCCGTCTCTCTCACACCGTTCTCCCTCCCCATTCTTTCTCTCTCATCTCCCGCCCAACACCACTATCGCTGTCTCCCCCTCTCTGTCCATCGCTCTCCATTTCTGCCTCACTGTGTCTCTCCTCTCTGTCCCCTCTCCCTCACCCTCTTTCTCGCTGTCTCATCCCCTCTCTTCCCCTCCCTTGCCCCTCTCTTTCCTCTCTCTCTCCCCGAGACCCTCCTCCATTCTCTACCGCTCTCACTCTCTTCCTCATCTGCCTGTCCGACTCTCTCCCCCAGACGATCTGACCTCCACCTACTCAGAGCTGAACTTTCGGAAAGAGGAACCCCGCATCGATGAGGACGAAGATCCTCCCATTCCCTCGGGACCCGCCGGGCTGCCAACCACTGCACAAACAGGTCAGAGTTCGCAGAAATGACGTCATTTTGGAGTGGACACGTGTCATACTCCCAAGTGACCAAGTTTCTAAGTCATCTGCCTCGACCACTTCCTCTGTCAGCTCGTTCCACAGACTGAGCACCATCTGGGCAATAAAAGGTTGTCACTCGGCTCCCCAGTTACATCCCTGTCTGTGATGTGCATAACTGATCTGGACGAAATTGTAAGTGGGTGGGTTAGAAACATAGAAACATAGAAAGCATGCATCACAATACAGGCCCTTCGGCCCACAAAGCTGTGCCGAACATGTCCCTCCATTAGAACTACCTAGGCTTTACCCATAGCCCTCTATTTTTCTAAGTTCCATGTTGTCATCCAGGAGTCTCTTCAAAGACCCTATCGGTTCCGCCGCCACCACCGCCGCCTGTCCCCCATTCATCCACTCACCACTCTCTGTGTAAAAAAAAAAAACTCGCCCCTGACATCTCCTCTGTACCTACCTCCAAGCACTTTAAAACGGTACGCTCTCGTGTTAGCCATTTCAGCCCTGGGAGAAATCCTCTGACTATCCACACGATCAATGACCTCTCATTATCTTGGACACCGCTATCAAGTTACCACTCATCCTCCGTCGCTCCAAGGAGAAAAAGGCGAGTTCACTCAACTTATTCTCATAAGGGATGCTCCCCAATCCAGGCAACATCCTTGTAAATCTCCTCTGCACCCTTTCTATGGTTTCCACGTCCTTCCTATAGTGAGGCGAGGAGAATTGAGCACAGTACTCCAAGTGGGGTCTGACCATGGTCCTATGTAGCTGCAGCATAACCACTCGGCTCTTAAATGGATATAAATGATCTTGATGAAATTTTAGATGCGTGGGTTAGTAGGTTTGCAGATGATACGGCGAGAGGCGGTGCTGTGGAGAGCGGAGAAGACTGGCAGAAAAATTCATTCGGATGTAGATTAGTTACAGATATGTTTTGGAGACCAGGCAGATGGAGTTTAACCCTGGCAAACCTAAAATGTTGCAACTTGATAAGTCAAATGAAAGAAATGGCACACGATCAAAGCCAAGGCAATAAACAGTGTTGAAACATAGAAAACCTCAGCACAATACAGGCCCTTTGGCCCACAATGCTGTGTCTTACTCTAGATGGGCAGAGGATCTTGAGGTTCATGTTCATAGCTCCCAGAACGCGGATGCACAGTTTGACGAGATGGTGATAGAACATAGAACATAGAATAGCACAACACAGTACAGGCCCTTCGGCCCACAATTTTGTGCCGACCCTCAAACCCTGTTTCCCTTATAAACCCCCACCTTAAATTCCTCCATATACCTTTCCAGTAGTCTCTTAAATTTCACTAGTGTATATGCCTCCACCACTGACTCAGGCAGTGCATTCCACGCACCAACCACTCTCTGAGTAAAAAACCTTCCTCTAATATCCCCCTTGAACTTCCCACCCCTCACCTTAAAGCCATGTCCTCTTGTATTGAGCAGTGGTGCCCTGGGGAAGAGGCGCTGACTGTCCACTCTATCCATTCCTCTTAATATCTTGTTTACCTCTATCATGTCTCCTCTCATTCTCTTTCTCTCCAAAGAGTAAAGCCATTAATCTCTGATCTTAATGCAAACTCTCTAAACCAGGCAGATTCCTGATAAATCTCCTCTGTACCCTTTCCAATGCTTCCACATCCGTCCTATTGTGAGACAACCAGAACTGGACACAGTTCTCCAAGTGTGGCCTAACCAGAGTTTTATAGAGCTGTATCATTACATCGCGTCTCTTAAACTCTATCCCTCGACTTATGAAAGCTAACACGCCATAAGCTTTCTTAATTACCTATCTGCCAGTGAGGCAACTTTCAGGGATCTATGGACATGTACCCCCATATCCCTCTGCTCCTCCAGACTACCAAGTATCCTGCCATTTACTTTTTACACTGCCTTCGAGTTTGTCCTTCCAGAGTGTCCCACCTCACACTTCTCCCGGTAGAACTCCATCTGCCACTTCTCAGCCCACGTCTGCATCCTGTCACTGTCTCCCTCTCTGCAATCTTCGACAATGCCTCTACACTCTCCATAACACCACCAACCTTTGTCCCGTCTGCAAACTTGCCAGCCCACGCTTCCACACCCACATCAGGTTGGTTAATAAAAGTCACGAAAACTAGGGGTCCCAGAACCGATCCTTGTGGGACACCACTAGTCACAACCCTCCAATCTGAATGTACTCCCTCCACCACGACCCTCTGCCTTCTGTAGACACGCCAATTGACCATCCACCTGGCCAAAACTCCCTGGATCCCATGCCTTCTGACTTTCCCAATAAGCCTGCTGTGTGGAACCTTGTCGAATGTCTTACTAAAATCCATGTAGATCACCTCCACATAGATACCCTCATCTATATGACCGGCCACTTTCTCAAAGAACTCTATCAGGCTTGTTAGATACGATCTGCCCTTCTAGACGGCCTAAGGCATTCTTGTCTTTATTAGTCGGGGCATTGAATACAAATGTCAGGGAATTCTGTTGCAACTTTATAAAAATCACTAGTTAGTTAGAATCAGGCGTTTTGTATGCAGCTCTGGTTCACCATATTATCGGAAAGATGTCAAGGCGTCGGGAAGCCTCCAGAAAGAATCAACAGGACGCTGCCTGGATTCGATGCCATGTGTTACAACGAGAGGTCGGACACCTGGGTTGCTTTCTCTAGAGCAGAGGAGGCTCAGGGTAGATCTGACTGATCTCTGGAATCCGTTAGACGCCTGTCAGCCTTTCCCAAGTCAAGGAATTTGGACACTGAGCGATGACGGCTGACAGTAGATGAAACTGACAGAGGGAGGGGGTGATCGCGGTGGAAGGAAAGAGCGCGGATGGTTGGTGGAAGAGAATCCCAGTGGGAATCACGGCTGAATTCACACGCACACTGAATGGTCTCTCTACAGGTCCGCATAAACAAGAGTCGAACGAAAACATCGGAAATAGACCGTACCGTAAGATCTGCCTACTCTGCTTCGTTACATCCATCCTCGTCGCGATAGTGGCCGGGCTCTCGATCCATGGTGAGTCGAACGGGGTCCGGGTGGAGTCAGACTGTAAACAAACAGAGTGGGATGAAATGTTAGCGCATAACCTCACCGTGACACCGACACGACCCCCACAGTGACACCGACACGACCCCCACAGTGACACCGACACACCCCACATCATAAGACTGACTCTCCCCTCACAGGGACACAGTCACGCCCTTCACGGTGACACCGACAGGCCCCACACCGTAACATCGTCACACCCCTCAGTGTGTCACGGACACTCCACGTCATTGTGACAACGCCGCTCTCTTCACCGTGACACTTACACAACCCACACCGGAACAATGACACTCCGTTTACCGTGACACCGACACTTCACTCACTGTGACACCGACACAACCCTCTCCGTCACACTGTTACACCGCTCACTGTAACGCACATAACCCTCACTGTGACACCGACACTTCTCACACCGTGTCACTGACACACCCCTTGCTATCACCCTCAGTATCGCAGACTCGTCAGTCTCTGATCACCTGTGACGGAAATTACCGGAGACTTTGGGATCAACATCACGAGATGAACAGGACCCAGCACCAATATCAACAGCAAGTCCGTGAGTTGAACTCAACCCTTCAATCCAGGACATCTGAGAACTCCCGCTTGGATCTTTCCCAGAGAAACTGTCTAAAGAATCTTTCCGTCCTCAGCAACAAGCTCTCCAATCTCGAAAACAACTTTACCGTCCTCAACTCCGAACTCTCAGAGCTGAATCAAACACACACCGATCTCCGCCATGAATGCAATCAGCTCGAAACGAAGGACAGAACCATCTCCGAAAACAAAGCTCAGATTTGCCAGTACCTCAACAGGAGAAGAGGTGAGACGACATCCCCCCGTAATCCTGCTCCTCATCACGGCGGGGGGGGGGGTGTGAAAGAAGGGGCGAGAGGGAGAGCCTCCCTCCATCTCTTGCCCCGGGAGAGTGTGATGGGACAGTGTGGAGTGAATTTCATTCAGTGTCTGATCCTGGGATGGTGTGATGGGACTGTGTGGAGGGAGATTCACTCTGTGTCTGACCGCATAAAATGTGATGGGGCAGCCTGGAGGGAGCGACATCTAGTGTCTGACCCCGGGAGTGTGTCATGGCACAGTCTGGAGGGAGCGACATCTAGTGTCTGACCCCGGGAGTGTGTCATAGGACAGTCTGGACGGAGCGACATCTACTGTCTGACCCCGGGAGTGCGGGATGCGCACGTAGGATAGAACTTCACAAACAACAGGAATTCTGCAGATGCTGGAAATTCAAGCAACACGTATAAAAGTTGCTGGTGAACGCAGCAGGCTAGGCAGCATCTCTACGAAGAGGTGCAGTCGTCGTTTCAGGCCGAGACCCTTCGTCAGGACCAACTGAAGGAAGAGTGAGTAAGGGATTTGAAAGTTGGAGGGGGAGGGGGAGATCAAATATGATAGGAGAAGACAGGAGGAGGAGGGATGGAGCTAAGAGCTGGACAAGTGATAGGCAAAAGGGATACGAGAGGATCATGGGACAGGAGATCCGGGAAGAAAGACAAGGAGGAGGGACCCAGACGATGGGCAAGGAGTATATTCAGAGGGACAGAGGGAGAAAAAGGAGAGTGAGAGAAAGAATGTGTGTATAAAAATAAGTAACAGATGGGGTACGAGGGGGAGGTGGAGCATTAGCGAAAGTTAGAGAAGTCGATGTTCATGCCACTCTGCGTCGGATCCTGACTGTGTGAAGAGATCATGCATAAGGAACTTCACTCTGCGTTTAACATCAGAGCTCTGTGGTAGCTCGGACGAAGCGGCCGTCGCTCTCTGTCTGATCCCAGAAGTGTATGATGAGCCGTTGGGAGGGAGCTTCACTCTGTGCCTGACCCCAGACGTGTGTGATTGGACGGTGTGGAGGGAGATTCACTCTGTGTCTGACCCCGGGAGTGTGTGATGAGCCGTTGGGAGGGAGCTTCACTCTGTGCCTGACCCCGGTAGTGTGTGATGGGACGGTGCGGAGGGAGATTCACTCTGTGCCTGACCCCGGTAGTGTGTGATGGGACGGTGCGGAGGGAGATTCAGTCTGTGTCTGACCGGGGGAGTGTGTGATGGGACGGCGTGGAGGGAGCTTCATTCTGTGTCTGACCACAGACGTGTGTGATGGGACGGTGCGGAGGGAGCTTCACTCTGTGTCTGACTCCGGGAGTGTGTGATGCGGCTTTGCGGCGGGAGACTCAATCTGTGCCTGACCCCAGACGTGTGTGATGGGATGGTGTAGAGGGAGGTTCACTCTGTGTCTGACCCCGAGAGTGTGTGATGGGACGGTGTGGAGGGAGACTCACTCTTTTTCTGACCCCGGGAGTGTGTGATGAGACGGTGCGGAGGGAGATTCACTTTGTGTCTCACCACGGAAGTGTGTGATGGGACGATGCGCAGGGAGATTCAATCTGTGTTTGACCTGTGGAGTGTGCAATGGGACGGTGTGGAGGAAGATTGACTTTTTCTGAACCCAGTCGGCGCAACGGGATTAATGGAGGAAGATTCACTGTTTCCTGTTCCTGAGTTTCAGAGCAAACGTGTCCCCCGGACTGGACCGAAAAGGAAGGCCGGTGTTATTTTATATCCACGTCCGTAAAATCTTATGATGGAGCGAGGGAACATTGTTCAAAATTTGATGCAAGGCTCCTCGAAATAAATTCAAACGTGGAAAAGGTATGTTTTACCGTGGGAAGAGCGATCAACAGTAAAGAACTTCCGTGGTGTGACGCACAGTTGAGTTTCCTTCACACCATCTCACCACACACTCCTGGTATGAGACACATTGTGAAGCTCCTTCCATAACGTCCTGTCACAAACTTCCGGGGTCAGAGACCGCGAATCTCTCTCAACACTGTTGCATCAAAGACTACTGGGATAAGAGACAAAGTGAAGCTCCCTACACACCGTCCCATCACACACTCCCGCGGTCAGACACCGTGAAGCTCACTCAACCCCGTTCCATCACACACTCCCGGGATGAGACACTGAGTGAATCTCTTTCCGGACCGCCCCATCACACACTCCCGGGGTCAACACAGAGTGAATCTCTCTCCACGCCGTCCCATCACACACTCCCGGGGCAGGCACTGGGTGATTTCCCCTCTGTACCGTCCCTTCACATGGACAGGCATTGCGAGAGTCTGGTTCTAAACATTAATGAAGGGATTTAATTTCACAGACTTTTGTTTCCAATGATGTCATTCGAAACACAGCGTACTGGATTGGAAAATGCGCAAACGGGTGAGCTTTGGACTGTTGCTGGCCTGTGGTCTGTGAGTGGGTCGGTGCGGTTAGTTGGTTGACTGACACAGCGTTGTCGGGAGAGGGCTGTGCAGTGAGATTAATTTGGGAACTGACTCGGGATTTTAGGAAAGAGCGGTGCAGTGGGATTCATACGGCGATGTACTCGGGGCTGTGGGGAGAGCAGGGTATCATGGAATTAGTTCAGAGACTGACATGGGGCTGTGGGGACATGAGTTGGATTAGTTTGGCGACGGTCACCGGTTGTCTGCTGACTCCGTTGAAATTGTTTTAACCTCTCATAGGAAAGTCGCCTCTTATCTTCTGTACAAGGTGAAGTATGGATGGGCCACCTGCAGTAAGTGCGACTCGTACGCATGGAGTTACGATTGCAAAAGTGAATACAGATTCATCTGCGAGAAGTCTGCATATTTATACCCGGATATTCCTGAAGAGATCCAAGGTCTCTGTCAACAGCCTGTCGGGCCGACTTCAATCAAGTGACTACACCCCTCTTCTCCCCATTCAATCTACCCCACTCTGAAACACTCATAATTTCATCCCCTCCCACCTCTCTGCCCCTCCCTGCTACCCTATTCTCCTCCTCAACTCGCAACCACTTGTCCCCCACTACTCTCCCTCTCCCCATCTGAACTACTCTTCTCCCTCCCGGCCCCGCTTCTCCCTCTTCTCCCATTTATTCCCCCTTTCCACCCCTCTTCTCTCTCTGTCCTTCTTATTCCCAGTTCATTCCGCTTCTCCCCGTAGGCTTCATACCTACGCTCCAAGGAACAAAGTCCGATCCTTCTTGCCTTCTCTCCAGAACTCAGACCCTCGAGTCCCGGAAACATCCTCCTAAATCTCCCTCTGCACTCTTTCCAGCTCAGTGGCATCTTTCCTACAGCGGGGCGACCAGAACTGAACACCATACTCCCAGCGCGGCCTCGCCGACCTTTTGTACAACCACAGCGTGGCTTCAGCGCGGTGCAAAGATGTAAACATCTCGAAAATTGGGAAAATTAATAAATACTGCAAAGCGGTGATTACCGAGAGAGTGTTTAAGTGTTCAGGGAGCGTTCGCAATCTGATGGCGGAAGGGAAAGAACTGCTTGTAAATTGTTGAGTTTCCCGGCTCCTGTACCCCTCCCCGGTGGTACCGATGAGCACAGGGCATTTCCCGGCGGGAGGGGATCCTCACTGATGGATGCGGTCTTCCCGAGGCATTCGTTCTTGAACATGTCCTCGATGGAGGAGAGGGTTGTGCCCGTGATTGAGCTGGCTGAGTCTAAAACCTTCTATGGTCCATGGCGACCCTCTGCGTTGCAGCGTCCACACCAGGCGGCCATGCGACAAGCCAGAATGCTCGACACCGTACATCCCCAGAAATGTGCGAGTCTGGTATGATGTTAAAATCACTATCTTTATTGGTAACTACTTATAATGTAGTAACTTTAACAAGATAAACAAAAGTTAACGGTGTTATGTGTAGATAAGTGTGTAATTATGACTATTGAGTTTGGGGGAAATGGCTTAGAGTCTTTAGATGGAAAAGGAGGAATGTTCAGTAATCCACGAAATAAATGATGGGGGAGAGACATTTGTAATCCAAGGTAAAACGTAGAGAAAAGTTAAGTACAAAATATTCCACAGGGTTCACGCTGGTAAAACGAGATAACAGTCGCCGTAGGTCTTGTCCGACGTGTCTTTCCAAATGCACATAGGAATTATTACCGATAGTGACCTGTCACGGGAATATCGTTTTCCAGCGGTTACCACACAGCATATCCAGGCAACCTAAAATCCACTGCTATAGATCCTACGAAATGACAATCATACATTCATTGTGCACTGTGTGCCGATGTTTAAAACATCCTTCTGGGCACAGGAGATTTCCAAGCCTCAGCTGCGACAAGCTGAAGGTACCGGGGTCCCCACCCTTTCCCTCTCTCTATTACGACTGAAGGTCTCGCTCTCTCTCACTGTGTTTAATTTGCACAAACCACGGCAGCCAGTGACTAACGTCATAATCCCGCCTCCTTCAGGCGCTCTTAAAGCGATAAACACAGTCAATGAAACCTGCGGGTTCGTAACAACACCGACCCATAACACACTGATAGGGTCAGACACAGAGCGAAGCTCCCTCCACACTGTCCCATCACACACTCCCGGGGTCAGACACAGAGTGAATCTCCCTCCGCACGGTCCCATCACACTCTCCCGGGGACAGACACACAGTGAATCTCCCTCCACACCGTCCCATCACACACTCCCGGGGTCAGACACAGAGTGAATCTCCCTCCGCACGGTCCCATCACACACTCCCGGGGTCAGACACAGAGTGAATCTCCCTCCGCACCGTCCCATCACACACTCCCGGGGTCAGACACAGAGTGAATCTCCCTCCGCACGGTCCCATCACACACTCCCGGGGTCAGACACACAGTGAATCTCCCTCCGCACCGTCCCATCACACACTCCCGGGGTCAGACACAGAGTGAATCTCCCTCCGCACGGTCCCATCACACTCTCCCGGGGACAGACACACAGTGAATCTCCCTCCACACCGTCCCATCACACACTCCCGGGGTCAGACACAGAGTGAATCTCCCTCCGCACGGTCCCATCACACACTCCCGGGGTCAGACACGGAGTGAATCTCCCTCCGCACGGTCCCATCACACTCTCCCGGGGACAGATACACAGTGAATCTCCCTCCACACCGTCCCATCATACACTCCCGGGTTCAGACACAGAGTGAATCTCCCTCCACACCGTCCCATCACACACTCCCGGGGTCAGACACAGAGTGAATCTCCCTCCACACCGTCCCATCACACACTCCCGGGGTCAGACACAGAGTGAATCTCCCTCCACACCGTCCCATCACACTCTCCCGTGGTCAGACACAGAGTGAATTTCCCTCCGCACGGTCCCATCACACTCTCCCGGGGTCAGACACAGAGTGAATCTCCCTCCGCACGGTCCCATCACACACTCCCGGGGTCAGACACAGAGTGAATCTCCCTCCACACCGTCCCATCGCACAATCCCGGCGTCAGACACAAAGTTAATCTCCTCCACGCCTTCCCATCACACACTACCGGGGTCAGACACAGGGTGAAACTTCCTCCACCCCGTCTCATCATACAGTCCCGCGTTCAGCACAGAATGAAGCCTCCTCCAGACCGTCCTTTTACACAATTTGGTGGTCAAACACAAAGGGTGCAGCTCCCTCCGCACTCTCCCTTCCCCCCACTCCTGTTGTAATAATCCGAGAGAGACTCCGTAAATTGTTTTCCATTTTCGCATTAATCAAGGGAATTTAATTTCACAGAGTGTTGTTAGCACGCTCATTTCATCCTTATCCATGCATACTGGATTGGAAAATGCGAAAAAGGGTAAGATGTGGACTGATCTGTTGGGTTAGAATTAGGGAATGACACAATACTGATGGGAGAAAATTGGATTAGTTTACGGACTGAAATATGTTTGTGGGAAGAAGTGGACCATCGGGATTGTTTGTAGACCGTACGAGGTCTCGGGAGAGGGTGGCACAATGGGAATATTTTGGGGAACGATACGTGTCTGTCGAGGAAGGGTAGGGCTGTGGGAATATCTTGAGGACTGGCAGGGACTCTGGGGAGGATCAGTACTCTGGGACTATTTTGCTGACTGCCGCAGGGCTGTAGGAATGCAAGACGCAGCGGAATTAGTTTAGAGAGGGACACGAAGTTATGGGGAGATGGGTGGAACGTGGCACTGAACTGATTTGTGAGAAAAACGTTGGGCAGCGGGACCTCTTTGGCGCAGGTGTGACCTGTATCAAAACGACGAGTTGCACTTGAATCCTAGGGGGACCAATATCCTGGCGGGGAGATTTGCGAAGGCTACTGGGGAGACTTTAAGATAGAATGGTTAGGGGGTAGGAGTCGAATTGAAGAGACTAGGATAGAGGAGGTTAGTTCACAATTAGAGAAAACTAGTAGACAGTGTGTGAGGGAGGATAGACAGGGGAGAGCGAAGGGTAACACACAGACCGTAGGGGAGGAGAAACAAAAAGATAGCAAAGTTGTTTTGCACTATTAGGGATAAACTGAGAGTAACATGTGGAGAGTTTCTGAAATGCATCTATTTTAATGCTAGGAGCATTGTGAACAAGGTGGATAGTTTAGAGCTGGATTGATACATGGAAATATGATGTTGTGGCTATTAGTGAAACATGTTGCAGGAGGGGTGTGATTGGCAACTAAATATTCCTGGATTTCGTTGCTTCAGGTGTGATAGAATCGGAGGGACAAGACGGGGAGGTGTTGCATTGCTTGTCAGAGAAAAATATTACAGCGGTTCTTTGGCAGGATAGATTAGAGATAGAACATGATTTAATCGTCGGCATCTACAAGATAGAAACTACAGGATAGAAACATGCACTGAGCTCATCTGCCTTTCGTACAATACTTTCAGCATTGAAACGCACTCAGCTCATAACATGAGACCCAACAGGCTCAACCTTTTACTTCCTGACTCGATCTGAGATCTTAACAGCATCTGTCCCAATAACCACTCCACTGTCAGTTTTGGCATTCTGCTTTACATCCCTCTGCATCTCTCGTTTAAACCGTTTCACTCCCCCTCTTATATGAAAACTTCCCGCTGGGTTACTGGTTCCCGTCCAGTTCAGGTGTAAACTGAGAGAGTTGCTCAGGGCAGAGAAAATGAAGGAACTGCGCAATGTGGGGTGGTGTCACGTGGTCTCCGGGCAGGAGTATGTGCTGCCCCCTAGTGTTCGCTCGGCAGATGACAAGCTCTGTTCTGGTCTTCTGCGGATTTCAGTGGCAGTCAGTGGACGAACAGCCCAAGCTGCGTTGTCGCCTATATTTAAAATCGACCAAACAGAACCTCTTTTCTGTCCTATAGAATGAATCCGCTGTCATCACAGCTGACCTCATCTCGTCCGTCCCTTTCTCTTCTGAGTCACAGAGCCAACTTCAGAGACGTCATTTGTCAGACTTGGATCTACCCGGTCATTTGCACCCCTCTCCCCGGCCCGGAAGTATAAAAAGTGGTATACCTGGTATTGAAGGCTTTGACCACAGGGGCCACTCTACCCTGGGACTGGCTGCTTAACTCCTTCCATCCTCCTGACTGTCACCTAGTTCCTAGTTAGAGGAAAAGGTATGTCTCACACCGTGAGAAGAGATATCTATAACAATCTAACACTCCCGGGGTCTAGCATAGATTCAATCAGTCCACAGCTTACCCTCACACACCCCCGGGGACAGACACAGAATGAATATCCCTCCACACCGTCCCATCACACACTCCCGGGGTCAGACACACAGAGTGAATCTCCCTCCACACCGTCCCATCACACACTCCCGGGGTCAGACACAGAGTGAATCTCCCTCCGCACCGTCCCGTCACACACTCCCGGTGTCAGACACAGACTGAAGCTCTCTCCACACCGTCCCATCACACACTCCCGGGGTCAGACACAGAGTGAATCTCCCTCCACACCGTCCCATCATACACACCCGGGGTCAGACACAGAGTGAATCTCCCTCCGCACCGTCCCGTCACACACTCCCGGTGTCAGACACAGACTGAAGCTCTCTCCACAATTTCCCATCACACACTTCCGGAGTGAAACAGTCTGTTAAGACCCCTCCACACTGTTCCATTAGTCACTCCTCGGGTCCAGCACAGAGTGAAGATCGGTCCACACCGTCACATCACACACTCCCAGGACACTTTATGCTTTATTGTCGAAAAACAATTGGCACTAGAACGTGCAATCATCACGGCGATATTTGATTCTGAGCTTCTCACTCCCTGGATTACAAATAATCAATAACAAAAATATTGAAAATAGTAAATATTTGTAAACATTAAAAATTTAAATTGTAAAACATAAATAGAAAATAGAAAAAATGGGAAGTACGGTAGTGCAAAAACAAAAAAAACAAAAAAAAAAAAAACGAGAGGCAGATCCGGATATTTGGAGGGTACTGTCCAGATCCGGATCAGGATCCGTTCAGCAGTCTTATCACAGTTGGAAAGAAGCTATTCCCAAATCTGGCCGATCAGACACGAAGTGAAGTTCCCTCCACACCGTTCCATTAGTCACTCCCAGGGTTCGACACAGATTCAACTTCGGTCCACACCGTCCCATCACACACTCCCGGGGTCAGACACAGAGTGAATCTCCCTCCACACCGTCCTATCACACACTCCCGGGGTCAGACACAGAGTAAATCTCCCTAAACACCGTCCCAACACAGACTCCCGGGGTCAGACACAGAGTGAATCTCCCTCCACACCGTCCCATCACACACTCCCGGGGTCAGACACAGAGTGAATCTCCCTCCGCACCGTCCCATCACACACTCCCGGGGTCAGACACAGAGTGAATCTCCCTACACACCGTCCCATCACACACTCCCGGGGTCAGACACAGAGTGAATCTCCCTACACACCATCCCATCACACACTCCCGGGGTCAGACACAGAGTGAATCTCCTTCCGCACCGTCCCATCACACACTCCCGGGGTCAGACACAGACTGAATCTCCTTCCGCACCGTCCCATCACACACTCCCGGGGTCAGACACAGAGTGAATCTCCCTCCGCACGGTCCCATCACACTCTCCCGGGGACAGACACACAGTGAATCTCCCTCCACACCGTCCTATCACACACTCCCGGGGTCAGACACAGAGTAAATCTCCCTAAACACCGTCCCAACACAGACTCCCGGGGTCAGACACAGAGTGAATCTCCCTCCACACCGTCCCATCACACACTCCCGGGGTCAGACACAGAGTGAATCTCCCTCCGCACCGTCCCATCACACACTCCCGGGGTCAGACACAGAGTGAATCTCCCTACACACCGTCCCATCACACACTCCCGGGGTCAGACACAGAGTGAATCTCCCTACACACCATCCCATCACACACTCCCGGGGTCAGACACAGAGTGAATCTCCTTCCGCACCGTCCCATCACACACTCCCGGGGTCAGACACAGAGTGAATCTCCTTCCGCACCGTCCCATCACACACTCCCGGGGTCAGACACAGAGTGAATCTCCCTCCGCACGGTCCCATCACACTCTCCCGGGGACAGACACACAGTGAATCTCCCTCCACACCGTCCCATCACACACTCCCGGGGTCAGACACAGAGTGAATCTCCCTCCGCACGGTCCCATCACACTCTCCCGGGGACAGACACACAGTGAATCTCCCTCCACACCGTCCCATCACACACTCCCGGGGTCAGACACAGAGTGAATCTCCCTCCGCACGGTCCCATCACACACTCCCGGGTCAGACACAGAGTGAATCTCCCTCCGCACCGTCCCATCACACACTCCCGGGGTCAGACACAGAGTGAATCTCCCTCCGCACGGTCCCATCACACACTCCCGGGGTCAGACACACAGTGAATCTTCCTCCGCACGGTCCCATCACACTCTCCCGGGGACAGACACACAGTGAATCTCCCTCCACACCGTCCCATCACACACTCCCGGGGTCAGACACAGACTGAATCTCCCTCCACACCGTCCCATCACATACTCCCGGGGTCAGACACAGAGTGAATCTCCCTCCACACCGTCCCATCACACACTCCCGGTGTCAGACACAGAGTGAATCTCCCTCCACACCGTCCCATCACACTCTCCCGTGGTCAGACACAGAGTGAATTTCCCTCCGCACGGTCCCATCACACTCTCCCGGGGTCAGACACAGAGTGAATCTCCCTCCGCACGGTCCCATCACACACTCCCGGGGTCAGACACAGAGTGAATCTCCCTCCACACCGTCCCATCACACACTCCCGGGGTCACACACAGAGTGAATCTCCCTCCGCACGGTCCCATCACACTCTCCCGGAAACAGACACACAGTGAATCTCCCTCCACACCGTCCCATCACACACTCCCGGGGTCAGACACAGAGTGAATCTCCCTCCGCACGGTCCCATCACACACTCCCGGGGTCAGACACAGAGTGAATCTCCCTCCGCACCGTCCCATCACACTCTCCCGGGGACAGACACACAGTGAATCTCCCTCCACACCGTCCCATCACGCACTCCCGGGGTCAGACACAGAGTGAATCTCCCTCCGCACGGTCCCATCACACACTCCCGGGGTCAGACACAGAGTGAATCTCCCTCCGCAGCGTCCTATCACACACTCCCGGGGTCAGACACAGAGTGAATCTCCCTCCACACCGTCCCATCATACACTCCCGGGTTCAGACACAGAGTGAATCTCCCTCCACACCGTCCCATCACACTCTCCCGTGGTCAGACACAGAGTGAATTTCCCTCCGCACGGTCCCATCACACTCTCCCGGGGTCAGACACAGACTGAATCTCCCTCCGCCCGGTCCCATCACACACTCCCGGGGTCAGACACAGAGTAAATCTCCCTCCGCACGGTCCCATCACACTCTCCCGGGGACAGACACACAGTGGATCTTCCTCCACACTGTCCCATCGCACAATCCCGGCGTCAGACACAAAGTTAGTCTCCTCCACGCCTTCCCATCACACACTACCGGGGTCAGACACGGGGTGAAACTTCCTCCACCCCGTCTCATCATACAGTCCCGCGTTCAGCACAGAATGAAGCCTCCTCCAGACCGTCCTTTTACACAATTTGGTGGTCAAACACAAAGGGTGCAGCTCCCTCCGCACTCTCCCTTCCCCCCACTCCTGTTGTAATAATCCGAGAGAGACTCCGTAAATTGTTTTCCATTTCCGCATTAATCAAGGGAATTTAATTTCACAGAGTGTTGTTAGCACGCTCATTTCATCCTTATCCATGCATACTGGATTGGAAAATGCGAAAAAGGGTAAGATTTGGACTGATCTGTTGGGTTAGAATTAGGGAATGACACAATACTGACGGGAGAAAATTGGATTAGTTTACGGACTGAAATATGTTTGTGGGAAGAAGTGGACCATCGGGATTGTTTGTAGACCGTACGAGGTCTCGGGAGAGGGTGGCACAATGGGAATATTTTGGGGAACGATACGTGTCTGTCGAGGAAGGGTAGGGCTGTGGGAATATCTTGAGGACGGGCAGGAACTCTGGGGAGGATCAGTACTCTGGGATTATTTTGCTGACTGCCGCAGGGCTGTAGGAATGCAAGACGCAGCGGAATTAGTTTAGAGAGGGACACGAAGTTATGGGAAGATGGATGGAACGTGACACTGAACTGATTTGTGAGAAAAACGTTGGGCAGCGGGACCTCTTTGACGCAGGTGTGACCTGTACCAAAACGACGGGTTGCACTTGAATCCTCGGGGGACCAATATCCTGGCGGGGAGATTTGCGAAGGCTACTGGGGAGACTTTAAGATAGAATGGTTAGGGGGTAGGAGTCGAATTGAAGAGACTAGGATAGAGGAGGTTCGTTCACAATTAGAGAAAACTAGTAGACAGTGTGTGAGGGAGGATAGACAGGGGAGAGCGAAGAGTAACACACAGACCGTAGGGGAGGAGGAACAAAAAGATAGCAAAGTTGTTTTGCACTATTAGGGATAAACTGAGAGTAACATGTGGAGAGTTTCTGAAATGCATCTATTTTAATGCTAGGAGCATTGTGAACAAGGTGGATAGTTTAGAGCTGGATTGATTCATGGAAATATGATGTTGTTGCTATTAGCGAAACATGTTGCAGAAGGGGTGTGATTGACAACTAAATATTCCTGGATTTCGTTGCTTCAGGTGTGATAGAATCGGAGGGACAAGAGGGGGAGGTGTTGCTTTGCTTGTCAGAGAAAATATTACAGCGGTTTTTTGGCAGGATAGATTAGAGATAGAACATGATTTACTCGTCGGCAGCTACAAGATAGAAATTACAGGATAGAAACATGCACTGAGCTCATCTGCCTTTCGTACAATACTTTCAGCATTGAAACGCACTCAGCTCATAACATGAGACCCAACAGGCTCAACCTTTTACTTCCTGACTCGATCTGAGATCTTAACAACATCTGTCCCAATAACCACTCCACTGTCAGTTTTGGCATTCTGCTTTACATCCCTCTGCATCTCTCGTTTAAACCGTTTCACTCCCCCTCTTATATGAAAACTTCCCGCTGGGTTATCGGTTCCCGTCCAGTTCAGGTGTGAACTGAGAGAGTTGCTCGGGGCAGAGAAAATGAAGGAACTGCGCAATGTGGGGTGGTGTGACGTGGTCTCCGGGCAGGAGTATGTGCTGCCCCCCAGTGTTCGCTCGGCAGATGACAAGCTCTGTTCTGGTCTTCTGCGGATTTCAGTGGCAGTCAGTGGACCAACAGCCCCAGCTGCGTTGTCGCCTATATTTAAAATCGACCAAACAGAACCTCTTTTCTGTCCTATAGAATGAATCCGCTGTCATCACAGCTGACCTCATCTCGTCCGTCCCTTTCTCTTCTGAGTCACAGAGCCAACTTCAGAGACGTCATCTGTCATACTTGGATCTACCCGGTCATTTGCACCCCTCTCCCCGGCCCGGAAGTATAAAAAGTGGTATACCTGGTATTGAAGGCTTTGACCACAGGGGCCACTCTACCCTGGGACTGGCTGCTTAACTCCTTCCATCCTCCTGACTGTCACCTAGTTCCTAGTTAGAGGAAAAGGTATGTCTCACACCGTGAGAAGAGATATCTATATCAATCTAACACTCCCGGGGTCTAGCATAGATTCAATCAGTCCACAGCTTACCCTCACACACCCCCGGGGACAGACACAGAGTGAACCTCACTCCACACCGTCCCATCATACACACCCGGGGTCAGACACAGAGTGAATCTCCCTCCACATCGTCCCATCACACACTCCCGGGGTCAGACACACAGAGTGAATCTCCCTCTGCACCGTCCCATCACACACTCCCGGTGTCAGACACAGAGTGAAGCTCTCTCCACAATTTCCCATCACACACTTCCGGAGTGAAACAGTCTGTTAAGACCCCTCCACACTGTTCCATTAGTCACTCCTCGGGTCCAGCACAGAGTGAAGATCGCTCCACACCGTCACATCACACACTCCCGGGGTCAGACACAGAGTGAATCTCCCTCCACACCGTCCTATCACACACTCCCGGGGTCAGACACAAGGTGAGGCTCCATCCACACCATCTCATCACACACCCCCGGTGTCAGACAAAGAATGAATCTCCCTCCACACAGTCCCATCACACACTCCCGGGGTCAGACACACAGAGCGAATCTCCCTCCGCACCGTCCCATCACACACCCCCCGGGGTCAGACACAGAGTGAATCTCCCTCCGCACCGTCCCATCACACACTCCCGGGGCCAGACACAGAGTGAATCTTCCTCCACACCGTCCCATCACACACTCCCGGGTCAGACACAGTGCGAAGCTCCCTCTACACGGTCTCTTCAGAATTTGCCTGGTACATACAAAGAGTGAAACTTCTTCGTCACCGTCCCCTCACTCACTCGACGTTCAGACGTTATGTGTAGTTCCCCTCCACGCATTCATTTCAAGAGGACTAGAATGTAAAACCTAGGATGGAAGTTTACGGAACTTTGAGGCCATATTTGCAGTATGGTGAGCTCTGTGGCCTTTACTCGCTGGAATTGTGAAGAATGAGAGGAGACGCTATCGAGAGTTCTCGGATGGTGAAAGGCTATGACAGAGTGGATGTGCACAGAATGTTCCCTATTGCAGGGGATTCCTGGACCAGAGGACACAGCCTGAGAATAGAGGGATATCTTCGGAAAGGAGATCGGGAGGAATTTCCTCAGCCATAGCGTGGGGAATCTGCCGAATTCAAAATCGTAGGCAGCCTTGGAGTTCCGGCCATTTGGGTATATTTAAGGCAGAGATCCTTGAATCGTCAGGGCATGGAAGGAGACAGGGAGAAGTCGGAATATTTGGGGCTGAAAGACAAACGGATCAGCCGTGATGAAATGGGGAGCAGATGCGATGGCCTAATTCTGCTGCAACGTCTCATGGCCTTATTTGAAGTTCCTGAGTTCCTGGCAGCTCAGAGGATCTATAGTGGGCCCAACACGGACATTTAAACATCAATGTGTCATGTATCTGACTGAACAGGACAGACATGCGGGTTTTTGCAACTCCATTACCTAGAGTACAGTGAAGTCACTTTCTTTTTAAGACTCAGACTTGCAATTATTCCCTGCCACTTTCCTGCATTGGAAGCCTGTACTTAAAGGCCTCTTGATGAGCACTCAGTGCTCAACCGTAAGAGTTGATGAGCACTCAGTGCTCAACCGTAAGAGTTGATGAGCACTCAGTGCTCAACCGTAAGAGTTACGATTCCAGTCCGACTGTTTGTGATGTCTTTCGATTGGTTTCGTGCCGTCGAGTTTATTTCGAGTCGATGCATTTGTTAATTCGAGACGATACTATGTCAGTCTGTCGTTAAAAAGGCACTAGCTGAGCACTCAGTGCTCAATCGTAAGAATTACGTTACCTGCACCACTACTCGTGATGTTTTTCGATTGGATTCTTGCCGCCTAGTTTATTTCAAGACTGAGTCTGAGTTAATTCTAGACCTCACTCTGCATTTGGGCACAACGGAATCCATAGCTGTCTCGTTACAGACCGGATCACAACTTTAGGAGTTTGAACAGATGTGGGCTCTCATTGAAGATGAGGAAACTTGAATGAATGCGCGATGGAGATCATTCTGTCTAATCGGATCGCCTCCTGGTGTGGAGGCTGCAACACACAGAATCGCAAGAGGCCGCAGAGGGTTCCAAGCTCAGCCAACACTCTGGCAGTCTCACCCCTCCCCACCACCGTGGACAGCTTCGTAAGGCGATGCCTCGAGAAGGCCGCATCCATCACTCTGGACCCTCACCACCCCGGAGAAGCTCTCTGCCCGTTACTGCTAACAAGGAGGAGTCACAGGAGCCTGAACACCCACACACTACGATTCAGGAGCAGCTCCTTCCTCTGAGCCGTCACGTATTTGAATGCATGAGCACTAGATCGACGTTTTTGCTGTATTTATTAATATTTTTTATTTTACATTGATTGTCATCTTTGATCGAAGGAGCGACGTGTTTGCGGTATTTATTAATATTTGTAATTTACACTGTATTTAAATATTTGCACCGCACTGATGCTGCAAAAGAACAAATTGCAGGCCGTATAAGTTTCAGATAATAAATGAAATAGCGATTCCGGTGGGAAACATCTGATACGAGTGGGCAGGATACTTGGCACGCTGGCCTTCACCAGTCAGGGCACTGAATACAGGAGTCGGAAGGTCACATTGCAGTGCACCAGACTTCGGTGAGGCCGCACACAGTTTTGGTCGCCCTGCTCTAGGAAAAATGCTTTAGAGCTGGAAAGATTCCAGAAGGAGATTTACGGAAAAATTGCAGGGACTCGAGGGACTGAGTAATGGAGAGAGGGAGGGAAGGTTGACCCTCTATTCCCGGGAACATAGTGGTAATCTTACAGATTTCCATAAACCCAAGAGGGGCAGAGACAGAGTGAACGCGCACAGACTTTTACACTGGGTCGGGGTATCAACAACCAGACGGCTCAGGGTGGAGGTGAGAGTGGGTGAAAAGGAGAAAGAGAAAGAGGAATCAGGGAGACAGAGGGTGTGAGTGAACCGAGAGGGGAGAGACAGAGTGGGATAGGGGGGAGAAAGCGGGAGAGAGGGGCAGAGGTGGGTAGAGCGAGCGGCGAAAGATCGGGAGGAGAATGTGCGAGTGAGTGGAGAGAGAGAGAGCAAGATTGATTAGAGAAGAGCGGGCGGGGTGGGGGAATAAAGACAAATAAAGGGATAGATGAGTGAGAGGTTTGTCGTTCTCCAGAGAATGGGGGTGCGAAATGAGACGGAGAATGGAGCAGGACGGAGCGGTGGCGATTGTGGGGAGGAAATTTGGGATGATGGATGGAGGGAGAGTGGAAAAGAGATGCGGAGGAGAAAGAGGAGGCAGTCACGTGATTCATGTCGCCCCCACGGGCAGTTGACAGAAACCCTGGATGTTTTCAGGAATAGCCGGGCACAAAAGTGCAGACTTCTCGCAGATGAAACAGCGATCACTATTGCAACGATAGTCTCTTTCTTTCGGTCGGCAATCAACATAGACGGGTGTTCTGTAGGACACATTGTACAGGAAAGCAGAGGCCATTTTGCTTTCAAAGAGGGTTAAATTCAACACAGACAAAACAGCGCAGCCGTCAACCGGAGACCCTCGCGCAACTAATCTATTAAACAGCGCTCTCCTCACAGCCCTGAGATCGTCCTCAAACTAATCACACTGAGCAAATCGGTCCCAACAGCTCTGTGTCAGTCTCCAAACTAATCCCACAACACCACCGACCCCTTACAACCTCCGGTCCGTCGCCGGACTAATCCCACTGACCCACTTTCTCTTCACAGTCCTGTATCAGTCCCCATACGAATCCAACAGACGAACTCTACCTCGCCTACAAATCTGTTTCAGTCCCCAAACAAATCCCCGGTCCCACCCTTTCCCCACAGGCTTAGGACAGTCCCGAAATGAATCCCTCAGGCCTGCTCTCTACCCGCAAAACTTTGGCGTTCCCCGAATTAAGCTTCTCCCAACAGCTTCGTGTCAGCCTACAAACTAATCCCACTACACCACCCTCAACCCACAGACAGGCGTCCGCCGCAAAATTTGTCCAACTGACAAGCCCTCTCCCACAGACCTGCTTCAGTCCGCAAACTAATCCCACTGACCCACTCTTTGCACACAGTCTCCAAACTAATTCAATTGTCCCACTCTCTCCTCTCAGATCTCTGTCAGTCCGCAAAGTGATCGCGCTGCCCAACATTTTTTTTCTCACAGATCAATGTCAGTCCCACGTTCCCTCCATCTCCCCATAACGTCGTGTCACTTTCTGAACGAGTTCCGCTACTTCTTGCATTTCCCATAGCCCGGCGTCAGTCAGCAAAATAATGACTAATCCCAGGGTACTGATCTCTCCCTGGAGTTCCTGTCACACCTCAAAATATTCCCACGGCCCTACACTTCCTCGACAGACACGAATCGTTCCCCCGAATCGTGCCATCCTCTCCCGACAACCTCGTTCAGACTTGAAACAATCCCGATGGCCCCGTCTTCCCGCAAACCTATTTCAGTCCGTAAACTAATCCAATTTTCTTCCATCAGTACCGTGTCATACCGGAATTCTCTCCCCACAGATGAGTCCAAATCTTACCCTTTTTTCGCATTTTCCAATTCATTATGAAATGGATATGGGTGGCATTAGCGTGGTAACAAAACTCCGTGAAATTAAATTCCTTTCATCAATGCCTAGAATGGAAAACTATCTACGGAGCCTCTCTCGGATTATTACATCAGGAGTGCGTGAAGGGAGAGTGCGGAGGAAGCTGCACTCTGTGTCTGACCACCAAATTGTGTGATAGGATGGCCTGGAGGAGGCTTCGTCTGTGTCTCACCGCGGGACTCTGTGATGAGAAGAGGTGGAGGAAGTTTCACTCTGTGTCGGACCACAGTCTTGTGTGATGCAAAGGTGCGGAGACAACTTCACTCGATGTCTGACCCCCCGAGTGTGTGATGGGACGGTGTGGAGGGAGCTTCAGTCAGTGTCTGACCCCGGTACTGTATGATGCCACACTGTGGAAGAAGCTTCGCTCTGTGTCTGACTCAAGGCGTCTGTGACGCGTCGGTGTGGAGGGAGCTTCACTCTGTGTCTAACCCTGTCGGTCTTTTTGCGAAACCAATGGTTCGCTCACTGTGGACTGTCGCTTTAAGAGCGCTTGACTGAGAGGCGGGACCATGACGTCAGTCGCTGGCTGCCGTGGGTTTTGCAGGATAAACAAAGTGTGTGTGTGTGTGTGTGTGTGTGTGTGTGTGTGTGTGTGTGTGTGTGTGCGTGAGAGAGAGAAAGAAAGAGAGAGGGAGGGGAGAGAGAGAGAGACTGGGGAAACGGATAACTTCAGCTTGTCGCAGCTAAGACTTGGAACTCTGTTATGCCCACAAAGGTTGGTTGAACATCGGAACACGGTGCACAACGAATGTGTGACTGTCACTTCGTAGGATCCATAGGGGTGAATTTTAGGTTGCCAGGATATGCTGTGTGGTAACCTCTGGAAGACAATATTCCCGTGACAGGTCACTTTCGGTGATAATTCGTGTGTGCATTTGAAACGTCAGGTCGGACGAGACCTACGGCGACTGTCATCTCGTTTTACCAGCGTGATCCTGTGGAATATTTTGTACTTAACTTTTCTCTACGTTTTACCTTGGATTACAAATGTCTCTCTCCCATGATTTATTTCGTAGATTCATGAATATTCCTGCTTTACCATCTCAAGACGCTAAGACTTCCCCCGCCCCACCCCTTTCCAAGCTCAATAGTTATATTTACACACACATCTACACATAAAACCGTTAACTTTTGTTCATCTTTTTAAAGTTACTATGTTATACGTGGTTACTAATAAAGATAGTGGTTTTAACATCAAAACCAGACTCGCACATATATAGGGATGTACGGTGGGTGTCGATCATTCTGTCTTGTCGCATGGCCGCCTGGTGTGGAGGCTGCAACGCAGAGGGTCGCCATGGACCATAGAAGGTTCTAGACTCAGCCAGCTCCATCACGGGCACAACCCCCTCCTCCATCGAGGACATGTTCAAGAAGGAATGCCTCGGGAAGACCGCATCCATCAGCGAGGGCCCTCTCCCGCTGGGAAATGCCCTGTGCTCATCGGGACCATCGGGGAGGGGGTGCAGGAGTCGGGGAACTCAACAATTTACAAGCAGTTACTTCCCCTCCGCCATAAGATTGCGAACGCTCCCTGAACACTTAAACACTCCCTCCGTATTCATCTTTTTTGCAGTATTTATTAATTTTCCCAACTGTCGTCAATTTTACATGTTTGCACCGTACTGAGACACGTTCTGGTTTTACATAAGGTCGGTGAGGCCGCGCTGGGAGTACGGTGTTCAGTTCTGGTGGCTCTGAGTTCTGGAGAGAAAGCAAGAAGGGTGGGACTTTGTTCCTTGGAGCGTAGGTATGAAGCCAGGAGAGGCACAGATTGGGTAAATGTGCACAGTCTTTTTCCCCCGGGTTGGTGAACTGAGGGACAGTGTGCACAGAACTGAGGCGAGAGTGGGTGGAGGGAACCGAGAGAGGAGAGGCAGAGAATGGAGTCCGAGGGGGAGAGGAAGGGGGAGAAGCGGGATGAGTTGGGGAGAAGAAGGGCAGAGAGAGAAGAGGGGTGGAAAGGGGGAATAAATGGGGGGGGGAGAGGGGAGTGCGGGGCAGGGAGGGGAGAAGAGTAGGCCAGATTGGGAAAGGGAGTGTAGCGGGGGAGAATGGGGATGCCAGTAGAGGAGGAGAATTGGGTAATTTGTACCACTCGCAACGCGCTCCCACTTGCCTGCTTCAGTCCGCAAACTATTCCCACTGACCCAATCTTGGCGCACAGTCTCCAAACCAATTCATTTCTCCCACTCTCTCCCCTTAGATCTCTGTCAGTTACCAAGGTAATCCCGCCGCCCATTTTTTTTTCTCACAAATCAGTTGAGTTCCACGTTCCCTCCATCTTCCCTTAACTTCGTGCCACTCTCTGAAGGAATTCCGCTGCATGTTGCATTCCCTCAGCCCTGCGTCAGTCAGAAAAAAATAATCGTAGGGTACTGATCTCTCCCCAGATTTCCTGCCAGACCTCAGGATATTCCCACTGCCCTACACTTCCTCTACCCTTCCCCAAAATATTCCCATTGAGCCATCAACTCCCGACAACCTCGTACCGACTTCAAACAGTCCCAGGGCCCCCTTCTGCCCACAAACATATTTCAGTCCGTAAACTAATCCAATTTTCTACTGACAGTACCGTGTCATCCCCTAGTTCTCACCACACAGATCAGTCCAAACCTTACCCTTTTTTGCATTTTCCAATTCAGTATGCGGGGATACGGGTGACATTAGAGTGCTAACAAAACTATGTGAAATTAAATTCCTTTGATTAATGCCTAGAATGGAAAACTATCCACGGAGCTTCTCTCGGATTACTACATCAGGAGTGTGTGAAGGGTCGGTGCGGAGGGAGCTTCACTCTGTGTCTGACCACCTAACTGTGTGATAAAACGGTATGGAGGTAGCTTAATTCTGTGTCTGACCTCGGGACTGTGTGATGAGGCGGGGTGGATGAAGTTTCACTCTGCGTCAGACCGGTAGCGTGTGGTGGGACGGTGAGGAGCGAGCTGCACGCTGTGCCTGACCCCGGGAGTGTGTGATTGGACGGTGTGGAGGGAGATTCGCTCTGTGTCTGACTCCGGGGGGTGTGATGGGACGGTGGAGAAGGAAGTTCACTCTGTGTATGACCCCGGGAGTGTGTGGTGGGATGGTGTGGAGAGAGCATCATTCTGTGTCTGACCACGGGAGTGTGTGATGGGTCGGTGTGGTTACGAACCCGCAGGTTTCGTTTACTGTGGACTGTCGCTTTAAGATCGCCCGTGGGAGGCGGGTTTATGACGTCAGTCACTGGCTGCCATGGTTTGTGCAGATTAAACACAGTGAGATTGAGAGAGAGACCTTCAGTCGCAGTAGAGAGAGGGAAAGGCTGGGGAAGCCGGTAGCCTCAGTTTGTCGCAGCTGAGGTTTGGAAATCTCCTGTGCCCAGAAGTGTGTTCTAAACATCGGAACACGGCACACAACGAATGTGTGACTGTCACTTTGTACAATCCATAGAAGTGGATTTTGGGGTATCCGGTAGGACCACTTTTGTAGCCCTTGCCTGGGTATGCTGTGTGATAACCTCTGCAAGACGATATTCCCGTGAAACGGTCACTTTCGGTGATAATTCGTATGTGCATTTGGAATGACACTGTTATCTCGTTTTACCAGCGTGATATCTGTGGAATATTTGTACTGACCCTTTCCCTCTACGTTTTACATTGGATTACAAAACTCTCTCCCATAATTTATTTCGTGGATTACTGAACATTCCTGCTTTTCCATCTCAAGATGCTAAGCCTCCCCACCGCAGCTTAATAGTTACATTTACGCACATATCTACACATAACACGGTTAACTTTTGTTTATCTTGATTAAGTTACTATATTATAAGTAGTTACTAATAAAGATAGTGGATTTAACATCAAAACCAGACTCGCACATTTCTAAGGATGTACGGTGTCGAGCATTCTGGCTTGTCGCATGGCCGCCTGGTGTGGAGGCTGCAACGCAGAGGGTCGCCATGGACCACAGAAGGTTCTAGACTCAGCCAGCTCCATCACGGGTACAACCGTCTCCTCCATCGAGGACATGTTCAAGAAGGAATGCCTCGGGAAGACCGCATCCATCAGCGAGGGCCCTCTCCCGCCGGGAAATGCCCTGTGCTCATCGGTACCATCGGGGAGGGGTACAGGAGCCAGGAAACACGACAATTTACAAGCAGTTGCTTCCCCTCCGATATCAGATAGCGAACGCTCCCTGAACACTTAAACACTCCCTCCGTATTCACCTTTTTGCAGTATTTATTAATTTTCCCAATTGTCGTGAATTTTATATCTTTGTACCGCGCTGAAGCCACGCTGTGGTTGTACAAAAGGTCGGTGAGGCCGCGCTGGGAGTACGGTGTTCAGTTCTGGTCGCGCTGCTGTAGGAAAGATGCCACTGAACTGGAAAGAGCGCAGAGGGAGATTTACGAGGATGTTGCCGGGACTCGAGGGTCTGAGTTATGGAGAGAAGGCATGAAGGATGGGGCTTTGTTCCTTGGAGCGTAGGTATGAAGCCAGGAGAGGCACAGACAGGGTGAATGTGCACAGACTTTTCCTCTTTGTTGGTGAACTGAGGGCCAGTGCGTACGGAATTGAAGCGAGAGTTGGTGGAGGGAACCAGAGAGGGGAGGCAGAAAATGAGGTCCGTGGAGGAGAGGAAAGAAGAGAAGCGGAATGAGTTGGGGATTAGAAGGGCAGAGGGTGAAGAGGGTTGGAAAGGGGGAGTAAATGTGGGTGGCGGAGATGGGGAGAGCGGGGCCGAGAGGAAAGAAGAGTAGTTCGGATGGTGGGAGAGGGAGTAGTGGGGGAGAATGGGGATGAGAGTAAAGGAGGAGAATGGGGTAAGTGTTAGGGCAGAGAGGCTGGGAAGGGATAAAAGGATGGGGAGGTGAGAGAGGGGTAGATTGAATGGGGTGGAGTGGGGTGTTGTCATTTGATTGAAGTCGGTCCCACGGGGTGTTGACAGAGACTTTGGATCTCTTCAGGAATATCTGGGTATAAATGTGCAGACTTCTCGCAGATGAATCTCTGTTTCCTTTTACAACTGTAGCTCTGTGAGTCCGAGTCGCACTTAATGCAGGTGGGGGATCCATAGTATGTCTTGTACAGTAGATAAGAGGAAAAAATCCTATCAAAGAGAGTTAAACAATTTCATAGAACATAGAACATAGAAGAATACAGCACAGTACAGACCCTTCGGCCTACAATGTTCTGTCGACCCTCAAACCCTGCATCCCATATAACCTCCCAACTTAAATTCCTCCGTATATTTGTCCAGTAGTCTCTTAAACTTCATTAGTGTATCTGCCTCCACCACTGACTCAGGCAGTGCATTCCACCCACCAACCACTCTCTGAGTGAAAAAAAACATCCTCTAATATCCCCCTTGAACTTCCCACCCCTCACCTTAAAGCCATGTCCTCTTGTATTGAGCTGTGGTGCCTTGGGGAAGAGGCGCTGGCTATCCACTCTCCCGATCTCTTTTATCATCGTGTACACCTCAATCATTTCTCCTCTCATCCTCCTTCTCTCCAAAGAGTAAAAGCTTATCTCCCTTAATCTCTGATCATAATGCATACTCGCAAACCAAGCAGCATCCTGGTAAATCTCTTCTGTACCCTTTCCAAAGTTTCCACATCCTTCCTATACTGAGGAGACCAGAACTGGACACAGTTCTCCAAGTGTGGCCTGACCAGAGTTTTATAGAGCTGTATCATTACATCGCGACTCTTAAACTCTATCCCTCGACTTAAGAAAGCTAACATCCCATAAGCTTTCTTAACTGCCCTATCCACCTGTCAGGCAACTGTCAACAAAGACAAAAAAGATCCAGCAGAGAACTAGGGACCAAAGTAATCTCAGTAATCCACTCTCTCCCCACAGCCCAGGGATCTTGGCCGTGCGAGTCTCATTACACCGCGCTCCCCTACAATCCCGAGTTAGTTCCCATATTAATCCCACTGCACCACCTTCTCCTGAGAACCCTCTATCAGTCAACAGACTAATCTCACTGACCCACTCTCTCCCCACAGATCTGTGTCAGCACTCAAACTAATCCCACTGACCCACTCTCCCCATTGCTTCGTGTCAGTCTGAAAAATAATCCCACTGCCCAACTTTCTCCCCACGGTCTCGTGTCAATCTCACCCCACCGACCTGTAACAGCCCAAACCTCACCCGTCTCCGCAATTTTCAATCCAGTGATATCTGTATTCGGAGTCGAAAGAACTGGAAACAAAATCCTGTGAAATTAAATTCTTTTGTTTAATGTGCATGTAACGCCCTGGGAAAAGTTTCACTGCTGATGTAATGTTTTTTTTGCAGCCGCGGTGTGTTTGGGTTATGTCTGGAGATAACGGGGCCTTGTGAATGTGTGGCGTCCCATGATAGGAGGGGTGTTCGTTCTTGTGTGACCGAGTGCGTGGAATTCGCGGGCTTTTGTTAGAGAAAAGATGCAAAGACAAGATGCCAGAACGGGGAACTCGTAGACTGCAGATCTGAGCTGACTTGGAATGCGGTCGGGAGTTCGACGACGCCCCGGGGGAAATCGATAGAGAACGAACGGACGGAAAACATTCAGCTACAAGGAGCACATTAGACACTTTCGTTAAAATGGGCCCTTTTTCTCTCTGTTTTCGATGCTAACCAGACAGACAAATTAAGAATCATTAAGCTCTATCGTTTAATTGCATATGGTGTACTGCTCGTTATTTCGTGGGATTGATTTGTAACCAGGCAACACATCACGCAACGTCCACACAAACGAGATTTCTCAGTTGGGCCGGGCCCGAGGCAGTGATACCCCCGACCCCCAGACAAACGCATGCTGGTCGATCCTGAGAGTTATATTTATCCTCTCTCCATGCCTGACCAGGCGAAAAAGTAAAGAGATGCACGGAGATGGAATCACCCAGTGTCTAATCCCAGGGATGTGTAATGGGCCGGTGTGGTGGCAGCTTCACTCTGTGGGTACCCCGGAGGTATGTGATTTCATGGTGTGGAGGGAGGTTCACTTTCTGTCTGACCCTGGGAGTGTGAGGTGGGACTGTGTGGAGGGAGATTCACACTGCGTCTGACCCCGGGAGTATGCGATGTCATGGTGTGGAGGGAGATTCACCCTGTGTCTGACCCGAGAGTGTGTGATGGGACGGTGTGGAGGGAGATTCATTCTGTCTCTGACCCCGGGAGTGTGTGATGGGACGGTGTGGAGGGAGATTCACTCTGTGTCTGACCCCGGGAGTGTGTGATGGGACGGTGTGGAGGGGGATTCACTCTGTGTCTGACCCCGGGAGTGTGTGATGAGACGGTGTGGAGGGTGATTCACTCTGTGTCTGACCCCGGGAGTGTGTGATGGGACGGTGTGGAGGGAGCTTCACTCTGTGTCTGACCCCGGGAGTGTGTGATGAGACGGTGTGGAGGGAGATTCACTCTATGTCTGACCCCGGGAGTGTGTGATGGGACGGTGCGGAGGGAGATTCACTCTGTGTCTGACCCCGGGAGTGTGTGATGGGACGGTGTGGAGGGAGATTCACTCTGTGTCTGACCCCGGGAGTGTGTGATGGGACGGTGTGGAGGAAGCTTCACTCTGTGTCTGACCCCGGGAGTGTGTGATGGGACGGTGTGGAGGGAGCTTCACTCTGTGTCTGACCCCGGGAGTGTGTGATGGGACGGAGAGGAGGGAGATTCACTCTGTGTCTGACCCCGGGAGTGTGTGATGAGACGGTGTGGAGGGAGATTCACTCTGTGTCTGACCCCGGGAGTGTGTGATGAGACGGTGTGGAGGGAGATTCACTCTGTGTCTGACCCCGAGAGTGTGTGATGGGACCGAGAGGAGGGAGATTTACTCTGTGTCTGACCCCGGGAGTGTGTGATGAGACGGTGTGGAGGGAGATTCACTCTGTGTCTGACCCCGGGAGTGTGTGATGGGACGGTGTGGAGGGAGCTTCACTCTGTGTCTGACCCCGGGAGTGTGTGATGGGACGGAGAGGAGGGAGATTCACTCTGTGTCTGACCCCGGGAGTGTGTGATGAGACGGTGTGGAGGGAGATTCACTCTGTGTCTGACCCCGGGAGTGTGTGATGAGACGGTGTGGAGGGAGATTCACTCTGTGTCTGACCCCGGGAGTGTGTGATGGGACGGAGAGGAGGGAGATTCACTCTGTGTCTGACCCCGGGAGTGTATGATGGGACGGTATGGAGGGAGATTCACTCTGTGTCTGACCCCGGGAGTGTGTGATGGGACGGTGCGAAGGGAGATTCACTCTGTGTCTGACCCCGGGAGTGTGTGATGGGACGGTGCGGAGGGAGATTCACTCTGTGTCTGACCCCGGGAGTGTGTGATGGGACGGTGTGGAGGGAGATTCACTCTGTGTCTGACCCCGGGAGTGTGTGATGGGACGGTGTGGAGGGAGATTCACTCTGTGTCTGACCCCGGGAGTGTGTGATGGGACGGTGTGGAGGGAGATTCACTCTGTGTCTGACCCCGGGAGTGTGTGATGAGACGGTGTGGAGGGAGATTCACTCTGTGTCTGACCCCGGGAGTGTGTGATGAGACGGTGTGGAGGGAGATTCACTCTGTGTCTGACCCCGGGAGTGTGTGATGGGACGGTGTGGAGGGAGATTCACTCTGTGTCTGACCCCGGGAGTGTGTGATGGGACGGTGTGGAGGGAGATTCACTCTGTGTCTGACCCCGGGAGTGTGTGATGAGACGGTGTGGAGGGAGATTCACTCTGTGTCTGACCCCGGGAGTGTGTGATGAGACGGTGCGGAGGGAGATTCACTCTGTGTCTGACACCGGGAGTGTGTGATGGGACGGTGTGGAGGGAGATTCACTCTGTGATTGACCCCGGGAGTGTGTGATGGGAGGGTGTGGAGGGAGATTCACTCTGTGTCTGACCCCGGGAGTGTGTGATGAGACGGTGTGGAGGGACTTCATGCTGTCACACTCAAGAACTTCCATAGTCCTACCTTCGAGAACATTCTGACAGGCTGCATCTCTGTCTGGTATGGAGGTGCTACTGCACAGGACCGAGAGAAGCTGCAAAGGTTTGTAAATCTTGTCAACTCCATCTTTGGGACTCGCCGACAAAGTACCCAGGATACTTTCAGGGAGCGGTGCCTCAGGAAGCTAGCGTCCATTTTTAGGACCCTCCAGCACCCAGGGCATGCCCTTTTCTCACTGTTACCATCAGGTAGCAGGTACAGCAGCCCTAAGGCACACACTCAGCGATTCAGGAACAGCAACTTCTCCTCCGCCATCCGATTCAAAAATGGACTTTGAAGCTTTGGACACTACCTCACTTTTTTAAAAATGTACAGTTTTCTGTTTTGCACTTTTTAATAATCTATTCAATATACGTAATTGATTTGCTTGTTTATTTATTGTTCTCTCTCTCTCGCTCCCTCTCTCTCTCTCTATACCTCTCTCCCTTCTGCTGTATTATGTATTGCATTGAACTGCTGCTGCTATGTTAACAAATTTCACGTCACATGCCGGTGATAATAAACCCGATTATGATTCTCATTCTGGAGGGAGTTTCACTCTGTGTCTATCCCCGGGAGTGTGTGATGGGACGGTGTGGAATGATTGAATCTATGTTAGTCCACGGGAGTGTGTGATTGTTGTTTATATCTCCTCTCACGGTGTGACACTTACCCTTTCCACGTTTGAATTTATTTCCAGGAGCCTTGCATCAAATTTTGAACAATGTTCCCTCGCTCCATCATAAGAATTCTCCAACCTGGATATTAAATAACACCGATCTTCATTGTCAATCCAGTCCTGGGGACACGTTTGCTCTGCAAATCAGGAACAAGCAACACTGAATGTGCCTCCATACCTCCAATTGCACCGGCTGGGAACAGAGGGAAGTCAACCTCCATGTACAACGTCCCATCCCAGATTCGAGCAACACACATCGAAGTTGCTGTTGAACCCAGCAGTCGAGGCAGCATCTCCAGGAAGAGGTACAGTCGACGTTTCAGGCCGAGACGCTTCGTTAGGACTAACTGAAGTAAGAGTTAGTAAGAGATTTGGAAGTGGGAGGGGGAGGGGAGATCCAAAATGACAGGAGGAGTTAGTCCTGACGAAGGGTTTCGGACTAAAACGTCGATGTACCTCTTCCTAGAGATGCTGCCTGGCCTACTGTGGTCACCAGCAACTTTGATGTCTGTTGCTTGAATTTCCAGCGTCTGCTGAAATCCTCTTGTTTGCCATCCCGGATTCAGACAGCAGGTGTCGCTGCTCTCACACCGTCCCATCAAAAACTCTTCCGACGGCCAGACCCAGAATGAAGCTCCCTCCACACAGCCCCATCACACACTCCCAGGGTCAGACACACAGAATTAATGTCCCTCCACACCGCCCCATCACACACTCCCAGGGTCAGACACACAGAATTAATGTCCCTCCAAACCGTCCTATCACACACTCTCGGGGTTAGACACAGAGAATATCTCCCTCCACATCGTCGCATCACACACTCCCGAAGTCAGTCATAGAGTGAAGCTCCCTTCATACCGTCCCATCACACACTCCCGGGGCCAGACACAGAGTGAAACTACCTCCGTACCGTCCCATCACGCACTCCTGGTGTCAGACACAGAGTGAAGCTCCCTCCACTCCGTCCCATCGCACACTCCTGGGGTCAGACACAGAGTGAATCTCACTCCACACCGCCCCATCACACAGTGCCGGGGTGGGATACAGAGTAAAACTCCCTCCAGCCTATCCCATCACACACTCCCGGCATAAGAGACGGAGTGAAGCTCTCAACCTCCTCCCTCCCCCTATCTCACCCCCACCCCCACCCTCCTGTGATGAGAAGCACGAGCAGCGGGGGATGTCGTCTCACCTCTTCTGCTGGTGAGGTACTGGCAAATCTGAACTTTGTTTTCAGAGATGGTTTTGTACTTCGTTTCGAGCTGATTGAATTGACGATGGAGATCGGTGTGTGTTTGATTCAGCTCTGAGAGATCGGAGTTGAGGACGGTAATGTTGTTTTCGAGTTTGGAGAGGTTGTTGTTGAGGACGGAAATATTCTTCAGACAGTTTCTCTGGGAGAGATCCAGGCGGGAATTCTCAGATGTCCTGGATTTAACGGTTGAGTTCAACTCACGAACTTGCTGTTGACATTGGCGCTGGCTCCTGTTCATCTCCTGATGTTGTTCCCAAAGTCTCCGGTAGTTTCGGTCGGAGCCAATCAGAGACTGACGAGTCTGTGATGCTGAGGGTGATGGTAAGGGGTGTGTCAGTGGCACGGTGTGAGGTGTGTCCCTGTCAGAGTGAGGGGTGTGTGGTTCACAGTGAGGGGCCTCACTGTGACACTGTGAGCGGAGTATCGGCGTCACGCACAGGGGTGTAACAGTGTCACGGAGAGAGTTGTGTCGATGTCACAGTGAGTGAAGGGTCAGTGTCACGGTGAAGGAGCTGCAAATATTATGGTGTGGAGTGTGTAAGAGTCACAATGAGGAAAGTGTCGGTGTCACGGTGACGGGACTCTCGGTGTTACGGTGAGGGGCGTGATGATGTCTCAGAGTGGAGCGTGCCGGAGTCACGGTGAGGAGCGTGACGGTGTCACTCTGTGGGCAGTGTCAGTGGCTGTGTGGGGTGTGTAAGTGTCACGGTAAGGGGAGTGCCGGTGTAATAGTGTGGGCTTGACAGTGTCACGGGGAGGGATATGTGTCGGTGTCACGGTGAGGGGTATGTGTCGGTGTCACGGTGAGGAGTGTGTCGGTGTCACTGTGTTCGCAGGTTTAGCGTCAAGTTGTGGGGAGTATCGGTGTCACAGTGAGGGAACAGTCAATGTGACGGTGCGGAGAGCTTCGGGATCACGGTGTTGGAAGTGCCAATGTCACAGTGAGTGGTGTGGTGGTGTCACAGAGAGGGGATTGCCGGTGTCACAGTGATGTGAGAGTCGCTATCACGCAGATTGCTCTGTCACTGTTACAGTGAACGGTGTGTCGGTGTGACAATGAGCGGTTTATCAGTGTTACGGAAAGGGTTGTGGCGGTGTCACAGTGAGTGAAGTGTCGGTGTTACGGTGGAGGGCGTGTCAGTGTTTCTATGTGCAGTGTATAAGTGTCACGGTGAAGAGAGAGGCGGTGTCACAGTGAGGGAAGTGTCCGTGTCACAGTGAGGGGGAGTGTCAGTATCACGGTGTGGGCCGTGAGAATTTCACGGTGTGGGGACGGCCGGTGTCACGGTGAAGAGAGAGGCGGTGTCACAGTGAGGGAAGTGTCCGTGTCACAGTGAGGGGGAGTGTCAGTATCACGGTGTGGGCCGTGAGAATTTCACGGTGTGGGGACGGCCGGTGTCACGGTGAAGTGTGTTACTGTATCCTTGTGAGGGGAGACTCAGTCTTATGATGTGGGGTGTGTCGGTGTCACTGTGAGGGGTGTGTCGATGTCACTGTGGGAGGCGTGTCGGTGTCACGGTGAGGTTATGCGCTAACATTTCATCCCACTCTGTTTGTTTATGGTCTGACTCCTGCCGGAGCTCGTTCGACTCACCATGGATCGAGAGGCCGGCCACTATCGCGACGAGGATGGATGTAATGAGGCAGAGTAGGCAGATCTTATGGTACGCTCTATTTCCGATGTTTTCTTTCGACTCTTGTTTATGCGGACCTGTAGAGAGAACTTTCAGTTTGTGCGTGAATTCAGCCGTGACTCCCACTGGGACTCGCTTCCACCCACGATCCACGCTGTCTCCTTCCATCACGATCACCCTCTCCCTCTCTCAATCTCAGCTATTGTCAGCCGTCGTCGCTGAGAGTCCAAATTCCTTGGCTTGTGTTTGGCTGACGGGAGTCTGACGGATTCCAGAGATCAGTCGGATCTCCCCGGAGCCTCCTCCGCTCTATAGGAAGCAACCCATGTGTCCGACCTCTCGTTGTAACACATGCCATCGAATCCAGGCAGCATCCTGTTACACCTCTCTGGTGGGTACCCAGCGCCTTAACATACATCCGATAATCTGGTGACCAGAGCTGCATACGAAACGCCTGATTCATACTAACTGGTGATGTTTATAAAGTTGCAACATAACTCCCTGACATTTGTATTCAATGCCTCGACTAATAAAGACAAGAATTCCTTAAGCCTTCTTGAAGAGCAGATCGTATCTAACAAGCCTGATAGAGTTTTTTGAGAAGGTGACCGGGCATATAGATGAGGGTATCGATGTGGATGTGATCTCTATGGATTTTAGTAAGACATTTGACAAGGTTCCACACGGCAGGCTTATTGAGAAGGTCAGAAGGCATGAGATCCAGGGAGGTTTGGCCAGGTGGATTCAGAAAGGGCTTGCATGCAGAAGGCATAAGGTCGTGGTGGAGGGCATACATTCGGATTGGAGGGTTGTGACTCGAGGTGTCGCACAAGGATCCGTTCTGGGATCTCTACGTTTCGTGATTTTTATTAACGACCTGGATGTGGGGGTGGAAGGCTGGGTTGGTAAGCTTGCAGACGAAACAAAGGTTGGTGGTGTTATGGAGAGTGTAGAGGATTGTCAAAGATTGCAGAGAGACATTGATTGGATGCAGAAGTGGGCTTAGAAGTGGCAGATGGAGTTCAACCCGGAGAAATGTGAGGTGGTACACATTGGAAGGACAAACTCCAAGGCAGAGTACAAACTAAATGGCAGGATACTTCGTAGTGTGGAGGAGCAGAAGGATCGGGGGGTACATGTCCACAGATCTCTGAAAGTTGCCTCACAGGTGGATAGGGTAGTTAAGAAACTTATGGGGTTTTAGCTTTCATATGTCGAGGGATAAGAGTTTAAGAGTCTCGGGGTAATGATGCAGCTCTATAAAGCTCTGGTTAGGCCACACTTGGAGTACTGTGTCCATTTCTGATCGCCTCACTATAGGAAGGATGTGGAAGCATCTGAAAGGGTACCAAGGAGATTTACCAGGATGTTGCCTGGTTTAGAGAGTATGCATTATAATCAGAGATTAAAGGAGCAAGTGTTTTACTCTTTGGAGAGAAGGAGGATGAGAGGAGACATTATGGAGGTACACAAAATATTAAGACGAATAGATACAGTGAACAGCCAGCTCCTCTTCCTCTGGGAGCCACTGCTCAGTACAAGTGGACTTGGCTTTAAGGTAAGGGGTGGGAAGTTCAAGGAGGATATTAGAGGAAGGTTTTTTACTCAGACACTGGTGGGTGAGTGGAATGCACTGCCTGAGTCAGTGGTGAAGTTAGATGCACTACTGAAATATAAGAAAATACTAGACAGGTGTATGGAGGAATTTAAGGAGGGGGGTTACATTGCAGGCAGGTTTTGAGAGCCAGGACAACATTGTGGGCCGAAGGGCCTGTACTGTGCTGTGCTCTTCTATCTTCTATGTTCTATCACCATCCTTTCAAACTGTGTAGCCGCGATCAGGGAGCTATGAACATGAACCTCAAGTTCCGATGCCCATCTAGAGTAAGACACAGCATTGTGGGCCGAAGGGCCTGTACTGTGCTGAGGTTTTTTGTGTTTCTACATGTTTCAACACTCTTTAGGTTCTTGGCTTGGACAGTGTGTCATTTCTTTCATTTGACCTGCAAAGGTGCAACATTTTAAATTGTCTGGGTTAAACTCCATCTGCCCGGTCTCCAAACCATATCCGTAACTAATCTACGTCCGAATGAATTCTTTGCCAGTTTTCTCCGCTCTCCACAGCACCGCCTCTCGCCGTATCATCTGCAAACCTACTAACCGACGCATCTACCATCTCATTCAGATCATTTATATACACTTAGGCGCCGAGTGGTAATGTTGCAGCTGTATAGGACCCCGGTCAGACCCCACTTGGAGTACTGCGCTCAAATCTGGTCGCCTCACTATCGGAAAGACGTGGAAACAATAGAAAGGGTGCAGAGGAGATATACAAGGATGTTGCCTGCATTGGGTAGCACGTCTTAAGAGAACAGGTTGAGTGAATCAACCTTTTCTCTTTGGAGCGACGGAAGATGAGAAGTGACTTGATAGAGGTATACAAGATAATGAGAGGCATTGGTCGTGTGGATAGTCAAAGGCTTTTTCCCAGGGCTGAAATTGCTAACACAAAAGGCCTGTTTTAAAGTGGTTGGAAGTTGGTACAGAGGAGATGTCAGGCGTGAGATTTTTACGCAGAGAATGGTGAGTGCGTGGAATGGGCTGCAGGCGGCGGTGGTGGAGACGGAAACGATAGGGTCTTTGAAGAGACTCCTGGATGGCTACAGGGAGCTTAGAACAATAGAGGGCTATGGGTAAAGCCCAGGTAGTTCTAAGGTAGGGGCATCTTCGACACAGCTTTGTGGGCTGGAGGGCCTGTATTGTGATGTTTTCTTTCTATATTTCTATGTTTCTAACCCCAGCCACCTATACTTTCGTCCAGATCATTTATGTAGATCACAGACAGGGATTTAATGGGGAGCCGAGTGACAACCATTTGTTACCCAGATGGTGGTCAGTCTATGGAACGAGCTGACAGAGGAAGTGGTCGAGGCAGAAACTTAGTCACGTGGGACTACGACACGTGATCCTTGCGGAATGACGTCATCTCTGCGAACTCTGACCTGTTTGTGCAGTGGTTGGCAGACCGCCGGGTCCCGAGGCAATGGGAGGATCCTCATCCTCATCGATGCAAGGTTCCTCTTTCCGAAAGTTCAGCTCTGAGTAGGTGCAGTTCAGACAGTCTGGGGGAGAGATTCGGACCGGCAGATAAGGAAGACAGTGAGAGCGGTAGAGAATGGAGGAGGGTGTCGGGGAGAGAGAGAACAGAGAGGGGGGCAAGTGAGGGGGGGAGAGGTGATGAGACAGCGAGAAAGAAGGTGAGGTGGAGGGGGGGAAGAGAGGAGACACACAGGGAGGCAGAAGGTGAGAGTGATGGACAGAGAGAGGGAGACAGCGATAGCGGCGTTGGGCGGGAGATGCGAGAGAAAGAATAGGGAGGGAGAACGTGGAGAGAAAGGCGGACACAGAGGGTGAGAGAGAGGGGAGAGAGACGGAGACATTGAGAGGACAGGGAGAGGTGTGAGAGAGAGCGAAAGAGAGGGGGATTGAGATTGGAGAGAAGGGGAGGAGAAAAGTGCGAGAGGGATGTGGAAGAAACTTTAAGAGTGAGAGGCAAGAGCGAGGGGAGAGAGGGTCGGGGAAAAGAAGAGAGGCGTGGACAGAGAGGAAGAGAAGGCGCAGGGAAGATAACCGGCAAAGTTGGGGACAGAGAGAGATGAGAAGACCGGGGGGAGTGAACGGGGAAGGATGAGAGGGAGCGCAGAAGGATGAGGAGATGGGAGGCAGAGGGGACAAATGAGAGAGGACGAACAGAAAGGGTCAGTGGGAGACAGCAGGCAAAACAGGGAGAGAGGGAGAGAGAGGGAGAAAGGAGAGTGTAGGAGGAGGTCGGGAAGGGATAGAAGGGGAAAGAGGGATAAGAGAATGGTGTAAGAAAAGGGAGAGAGTGCTAAAGTATTTAAACCGCGTTCCCTCCAAACCGTCTCTCCCACTGTGTCACGTCTCACCACCCCGACATGGCGCTCACTCATCTCCGCCTCCACCCCCTCCCCACACCCAGGAGCGCTTTCTCCTGATTGCCCCTTCCTCCACACGGCACATCCCATGTTATCTCTCCTCACTGATCCTTCCCACAGCACTCTCTCCTCAAACCATCCCACGGCACTCCCTCTAAACCGCCTCTCCCAGGGCGTTCACTCCTCCCTGCACTCTCCCTACCGCCTCTCCCACACAGATCCCCTTCCACATACACACACCATATTCTCTCCCACGCGTTCCCTCCGTCTTCTGCTCAAACAGGGAATCGGTAGGGTCAACTGTGCGCTTGCCCTGAGATCTCTAGAAAGGATTGGACACATCAGCTAGACACAGTCAAACCAACAAAGATAAAACTGACCTCCATCTGTCCGGACCCGGGGCGCTGAGAGGGTCTTGACATTAAGTTCCGCGTACGATACATCAGGTTCAGCTGGGGACGGAACAGTGAGAGTCTGAAACAGGGTGAGGCTCCCTCCACACCGTCCCATCACACACACACCTGGAGTCAGACACAGAGTAAATCTCCCTCCACACCGTCCCATCACACACAATCCCGGGGTCAGACACACAGTGTGAATCTCCCTCCACACAGTCCTATCACACACTCCCGGGTCAGACACAGAGTGAATCTCCCTCCACACCATCCCATCACACACTCCCGGGGGTCAGACACAGAGCGAAGCTCCCTCCCTCCGTCTCTCTGTCTCTCTCACCTGGGGAAAGAGACTGTGCGTCCGTCTTTGTAAACTTCACATTCATGTAAGTCTCGCTGTCGTCCATGCTGTCGAGCGTCCTCGGCGTCTCTGAGCTCAGAAAGGGGAAGCAACCGTTGGCAGAGGAAGCCCGTGTTGACAAGCGTGTCCGAACGAACACCAACGAACAACAGATGAGCAGCTGCTAAGGAGAGGAACCGAGAACAGGCGGAGGAAGTGCGGGGAGGAGAGAGGATGGGAGCGTTAGAGAAAGTGTTTAGTGCGGCGGGGAGGAGAGTGAAGAGGGTGACAGGGAGTGTTGGGAGTGAGCGAACTGAGAGCGATAGAGACGGGGAAAGGAGGGAGGGAGAAAGGAGAGAAATAGAGAGAGGGAGATTCGGAGAGAGATTGGGAGGGAGAAGGGGAAAAGAGAGGGCGAGCAAACGGGGTGAAGAGAGGGAGATAGAGATAGAATGAGAGGGAACGGATAGGAGGAAAGGGAGGAGAGAGTGAGCGATCTAGAAAGAAGAGAGTGCAGGAAGGGGAGGGATGAGGGAGAAGGAATCTAGACGATGGAGGGAGAGAGGAATCCGAAGGGGAGAGAGGGAAAAGGAAAGGAAGGAGGGAAGTAGAGAAGGAGGGCAGGTATGAGCAAGGACGGAATGTCGGAGGGATTTCTGTCACTCATACAGAGCTTCCCTTGTCCTGGAGATTTGCACGCCGTGGTTGGTTGCTGATAACGCGTCGGAAGCTCCCACAGCTCCTGAGAATCGCCGGGGCTTCAGACGCTCTGTCTGCGAGAAACCACTGCCCCGGGACAGAGCCCCAGCATCCGACGTGTTGAATGAGCCCACTCCCTCGGATAGAGTTGAGGATAGTCCAGTGGTGCACGATCTCTCTCTCTCTCTGTCTGTCTGTCTCTCTCTCTCTCTGTCTCTCTCTCTCTCTCTCTCTCTCTCTCTCTCTCTCTCGCTCGCGAGTTCAGACACAGAGAGAATCTCCCTCCGCCCAGTCCCATCACACATTGCCTGGGTCAGACACAGAGTGAAGCTCCTTCCACACCGTCCCATTGCACACTTCCGGCGTCCGACACAGAGTGAATCTCCCTCCACACCGTCCCATCACACACTCCCGGGGTCAGACACAGAGTGAATCTCCCTCCACACCGTCCATCACACACTCTCGGGGTCAGGCACAGAGTGAATCTCCCTCCACACCGTTCCATCACACACTCCCAGGGTCAGACACGGAATGAATCTCCCTCCACACTGTCTCATCACACACTCCCGTGTTCAGACACAGAGTAAAGCTCCTTCCACACCGTCCCATCACACACTCCCCGGGTCAGGCACAGAGTGAATCTCCCTCCACACCGTGCCATGACACACTCCCGTGGTCAGGCACACAGTGAAGCTCCCTCCACACAGTCCGTTGTTTCATGTTATTTGTCAATGAAAAGTAAACTGTTCTCGGGCGGGTAGGGTCATAGTTTTAAGGTGCTTGGAAGACGGTACAAGGGGTTGTTGGAGGGGTGTTTTTCACCAGAAAGTGGTGGGTTGCCACAGAGCGGGAATGCATTTCCAGCGATGGTGGTCGAGGCTGATTGATTGGTGTCTTTTAAGAAACTTTGTTCTGCGATTTTGATAATGAAATTGACCCCTACCATTACTTTCGGTTAATCCGCAAACTTTGCCACAAAGCCATGTATTCCACGAAATCATTGATAAACAATGTGAAAAGTAGCGGTCCCAATTCTGACCCCCTGACGAGTCTCACTAGTCACTGGCAGCCAACAAGAGAAGGCGCCTTTGATTCCCACTGGCTGTCTCCTACCTGTCAGACATTCCTCTAGACAAGCCTATGTCTTTCCTGTAACGCCAGAGGATTTTATCTTGTTAAACTGCTTCATGCATGGCACTTTATCAAATGTCTTCTGGAAGTCCCGTAAATGACATACACTGCCTGTCCTTTGTCCACTCTGCTGGTTACTTCCTCTACAGATTTGTCAGACAAGAATACTCTTGACAGAAACCAAGCTGACTTTGACTTATTTAATCATTAGTCAACAGGTGCCAGACAACCTCAAGTTTATTAATAGACTCCAACACATTCCAAACCACTGAGGTTAGGCTAACTGCTTTATAATTCCTTCCCTTTGGCCTTCCTCATTACATAAAGTGTGCAGTGAAAATTTGCAATTTTCTATTCCTCCGGGACCATGCCAGAATCAAGTGATCTTTGAAAGATCATGACCAATGCATCCGTTATCTCTTCAGCAACCTGTCTCAGGACTCTGGGATGCAGTCTATCTGGCTCAGGTGACTTATCCACCTGAAGACCTTTGAGTTTGCCTGGCACTTTTTAACTTTGTAGTCGCAACGGCACTCACTCCTGCACCCTGACACTCGCGGACCACTGGCACACTGCTAGTATCTTCCACGGTGACGACTGATGGAGAGTAGCCATTAAGTTCATCTGTCATTTCTTTGTCGCCCATTACTACCTCACCATTCTCATTTTCCAGAGGTTCAATATTAACTCGGAACTCCCCATTACTCGTTATATATTTTTTATACAGTGTTAGTATCCTGCTTTATGTTATTGGCTTGTTTGCCCTCATATTGCATCTTTTCCCTTCTTATAGTTTTTCAGTTGCCTTTTGTTGGATTTTAAAAACGCAACAATCATCCAACTTCCCACTTACATTCGCTACCTTCTATGCCTTTTCCTTGGCTTTGATGCTGTCCTTAACTTCCTTTGTCAGCCACGGTTGCCTACACCAGTGGTATGAGAACAACTGCTTCTGTCCCTGCGCCTTATGAACTATTCCCCAAACTTCAGCCATCTCTGCTCGGCCGCCATCCCCGCTAGTATCCTCCTCCAATCCGCCTGGGCAAGTTCCTCTCTCATGCTTCTGAAATTCCGTTTATTCCATTGCGATATAGATACTCGTGACTAACGCTTCTCCCTCTCAAATTGTAGTACGAATTCAATCATATTGTGATCACTGCCTCTTAAGGGTTCCTTTGTATTAAGCTCCCTAATTAGATATGGGTTACTACTCAACACCCAATCTACGATAGCCTTTCCCAAGTAGTCTCAAGCACGAGCTGCTCAAAAAAGCCTTCTCCTGGACATTGACCAAATTCCCTCTCTTGCGATATGGCACCAACCTGATTTTCCCAATCCCTTGCATATTGAAGTCCCCCCGCCCATTACAGTTGTGTCATTACCCTCCTGACTTTCCCTTTTCAGCTCCTTTTGCAGTCTCAACCCCAAATCTTGGCTACAGTTTGGAGGCCTACGTGTGATTCCCATCATGTTTTTTTCCTACCCTTGCAGTTCCTTAACTCCACCCACAAAGATTCAACATTCTCTGACCCTATGTCACCCTTTTCTCAGGATAATTCTGGGACGATTCCGGAAGACGGGAAAATTGCAGGTGTCACTCTACTCTTCAAGAAGGGAGAGTACGCAGAAGAAGGGAAGTTGGCCTGTCCTCAGCGGTTGGGAAGATGTTGGAATCAATGGTTAAGGGTGAGGTTTCGGGTGACTTTGAGGCAAATGATACAATAGGCCGTAGTCAGCGTGGTTTCCTCAAGGAAAATTTTCGACTGACAAATCTGTTGGAATTATTTGAAGAAATAACAAGCAGGATAGACAAAGGAGAATCGGTTGCTCTTGGCACTTGAATTTTCAGAAGGCCTTTGATGTGGTGCCACACATGAGGCTGCTTAACAAGCTACGAGCCAATGCTCTTCCTGGAATATTCTAGCATTGTGTGGAGGGAGATTTAATCAGCGTGTGATGCAGGGAGTGCGTCATTTCCAACCCACTCCCTCCCACTCTGTCCCCCCTCCCACTCCCTCCATTCTTTCCCCCTCCCGCTTCCACTGACCCCCTCACTACCTCTCTTTCCCCTTCCGCTCCTCCTCCCTCTCCCCTCTCCCATCTCCTCTCTCTCCATCCCCCTCTCCCTGCCTGTCGTCCACTTTCAGGCCTCTCAGTCCCTCTCTAATCCCTCACTCCAGCGTCTCTCATCCCCTATGGACGTGAATCTACCGATCCCTCTGTTCCACTTCACTGTTAAGAACCTTGACCTTAACTCTGATCTCTGCCTTCCAGATCGTCCTCTCAAGGTCAACCGCCTCACACGTTACCGGATTGAACGCTATCTGCCACGTCCCTGCCCATCTCTGCATCCCGTCAATGTCCCACGACAACCCAACATACTGTGTCCAACACCAGCAATTTTTGATGTCATCTGCAAACTCGCTAACCGACCCTTCCAGTCCTCTTACAGGTGAATTAAACTTTTAAAAAAAGGTGGTGGTGGAGGGCGGGAGGGAGGCGTAGTGTTTAGCATGACGCTTTACAGTTCTGGTGACTCGGGTTCAATTCCTGCCGCTGCCTATAATGAGTTCTCCCCGTAAACGCTTGGGTTTCCTCCGGCTGCTCCGGTTTCCTCCCACATTCCAAATACATGCCAGGTCGTCGATCTTTGTAAACGGGGCAGGAAATAGCAGTAGTCTTGCAGACGAAATAATTCTCCCTGGAGCAACCGGCACCGCCGGGTTAGGAGGCATAACTCTTGCAGACTGATCCCAGCGCCTTGGACAGCAAATTGTTTTCTGCTGGCCCACTGTAACATGGAACAGGAAAGGAAACAGGGGTTGCATTTGCCCGCAGTCAATCACTGATCGGCGAGATTCACAGTCGGGGTTGTTAACAGTTCTACTTTGGATACACCATTTTCTCCTCACAGCCCCAAGTCTGTCCCCTGCAACCCTGCATCAGACCCAATCAGATCCCACACTCCCCTCTCTCCCACACAGCCACTTCTCGACTCCAGACTAATCCTACTGATCCTCTTTCAACCCACCGAGATGCCTCTCAGTCCCGAAAATAATGCCACTGCCCCACTCCCTCACCACAGCCCCGTGTCTGTTTCCAAACTAATCCCACCGCCCACTGTCTCACTACAGCTCCGTGTCGGACACCACACTACGCGCACTGGCCCGTTCTTTCTCCGCAGTGCAGAGTCAGTCGCCAAACTAGTACCACAGTCCCACTCTCCACCTCCCACCCTGTATCCGTCACAAGACTAATCCCACTGTCCCACTATCTCCCCGCAGCCTCATGTCAGTCCCCAAACAAATTGCACTGTTCCACTCTCTCCCCAGAGCCCTCTATCAGTCCCCATGCTAATCACCCTGCCCACTGCCCGGTCCAGTCCGATGTCGGTCCCCAACCCAATCGCACTGCCACGCCCTCACCACAGGACCTGTAGGTATCCAAAATGAACCCACCGCCCCGCTCTCCCCACAGCCACCAGTCATTCCAAACCTCACATGCCTCGGCATTTTCCAATCCAGTAATGTCTGCTTCCATCTAAATTTTGGAAACATAATCCTGTCAAATACAATTTCTTTCGTTACCATTCTGCATGTAACGTTATCGTTGGACCCTTGAGTGTATAATGCGATAGGACGGAGGAAATTTCACACTGTTTGTGACCCCGGCAGTGTGTGATGGGACGGTGTGGAGGGAGTTTCACCCTGTGTCTGTCCCGGAAGTGTACGATCAGACGCTGTGTAGCGAGCATCACTCTGTGTATGACCCCGGGGGTGTTTAATTCGACGGTGTGGAGGGAGTTTCACCCTGCGTCTGAACCCTTTGTAGGGGGCGATTCACTCGGCGTCTGAGCCCAGGAGTGTGCCATGGGATGGTGTGTGGGAGCTTCACTCTGTATGACCCTGGGACTGTGTGGAGAGAGGTTCACGGTGCGTCTGAACCTTTCCTTCTGTGATGGGACAGTGTGGAGGGAGATTCACTCTGTATCTGACCCCGGGAATGTGTGATGGGACGGTGTGGAGGGAGATTCACTCTGTGTCTGACCCGGGGAGTGTGTGATGGGACGGTGTGGAGGGAGATTCACTCTGTGTCTGACTCCGGGAATGTGTGATGGTACGGTGTGTTGGGAACTTTAATCTCTGTCTGACCCCGGGAGTGTGGGATGGGAAGGTGTGGATGCAGCTTCACTCTGTGTCTGACCCCAGGAGTGTGTCATGGGACGGGGCGGAGGGAGATTCACTCTGTGTCTGACCCCGGGAGTGTGTGATGGGACGGTGTGGAGGGAAATTCACTCTGTGTCTGACCCCGGGAGTGTGTCATGGGACGGTGTGGAGGGAGATTCACTCTGTGTCTGACCGTGGGAGTGTTTGATGGGATGGTGTGGAGGGAGATTCACTCTGTGTCTGACCCCGGGAGTGTGTGATGGGACGGTGTGGAGGGAGATTCACTCTGTGTCTGACCCCGGGAGAGTGTGTTGGGACGGTGTGGAGGGAGATTCACTCTGTGTCTGACCCTGGGAGTGTGTGATGGGACGGTGTGGAGGGAGATTCACTCTGTGTCTGACCCCGGGAGTGTGTGATGGGACGGTGTGGAGGGAGATTCACTCTGTGTCTGACCCCGGGAATGTGTGATGGGACGGTGTGGAGTGAGATTCACTCTGTGTCTGACCCCGGGAGTGTGTGATGGGACGGTGTGGAGGGAGATTCACCCTGTGTCTGACCCCGGGAGTGTTTGATGGGACGGTGTGGAGGGAGATTCACTCTGTGTCTGACCGTGGGAGTGTTTGATGGGACGGTGTGGAGGGAGCGTCACTTTCTGTCTCACCCCGGGAGTGTGTGATGGGACGGTGTGGAGGGAGCTTCGCTGTGTCAGGCCCCGGGCAGTTCGCGGGCATCCTCACGTGGTGTGGAACATACCTCTTCCTCGATTGAGCTTATTTCAGCAGCTTTGAACCGCCCTTTGAACAGTTTTGCTTCGCCCCAGCGTGAGATTTTGCCACCGTTGATATGAAATAACAAGCGCCTCTCCGGTTGACCCATCCCTGGCAACACGTCTGTTCTGTAAATGGGGAACAGAGAACAGTGAGTGACGGTATTGGGTTTTGCTGACCGAGAAACTCTGAACCACCGGGAGACTTCATGTCGTTTCTGATATAAACAGTCATGGGTTTACTCACTAAAAGGAGATTTCCCTGCAAACATCAATTATTCGCAGAATCGCTCACTATAGATAACTGATCTCATGATTTACACTCTAAGATCAGGAAAAACTATAACCCCTCAGTAATCAGGAAGGAGGTACAGGAGCATCAGGAGTCTCATAACCAGGTTCAGGAAGAAATACTACACCTCAACCATCAGGAAGAAACAACAGTACACCCAGGAGTCACACCACCAGGTTCAGGGACAGTTATTAGCCCTCAATCATCAGGAAGGAGGTAAAGAACCTTCAGGACCCACACCACCAGGTTCAGGGACAGTTATTAGCACTCAATCATCAGGAAGGAGGTAAAGGAACTTCAGGACGCACACCACCAGGTTCAGGAACAGTTACTACCCCTCAACCATCAGGAAGAAGATACCGGAGCCTCAGGGGTCTCACAACCAGGTTCAGGAAGAGATACTACACCTCAGCCATCAGGAAGAAGGTAAAGGATCGTCAGGACTCACACCTCCGGGACTAGGGATAGTTATCAACCCTAAACCATCAGGAAGAAGGTACAGGAGCCTTAGGACCCACACCACCAGGTTCAGGAACAGTTACTCCCCTCAACCATCATGAAGAAGGTACAGTAGTCTCAGACTCACACCACCAGGTTCAGGGACAGCTACCAACCCTCAACCAACAGGTAGGAGGTACAGGAGTCTCAGGACCTACACCAGCAGGTTCAGGGACAGTTATTACAACTCAACAGTCAGGAATGAGGTCAGGAGCCCCAGGACTCACACCACCATGCTCAGGAACTGTTACTGGGAGAGATTCGGGAGGAAGTTCTCGGAAGTCCTGGATTCCAGGGTAGAGTTCACCTCATGAATCTGTTGACGATGTAGGCACTGGGTCCTGTTCACCTCCTGACGTTGTTCGCAAAGTTTCATTCACAGATGATCGTAGGCTGACGAGTCTGTAGCACTGAGAGTGACGGTCAGGGGATGTGTCAGTAGAACCGTGTTGACGGGGGAAGGGGGGCATTTCAGGGTGTGGAGCGTTTTGTACCACTACTGTTCATATTGTCTGTGGACTGTCATTTTAAGGAGAAAGAGGGAACCGAGACTGACTGTTTGGCTCTGTGTTAATTTCTACTGTCTGCAGAATTACCTCGTTGCTGTGGTGACCAGCTCGTGTTTTGTTTTCTCTGCAGTGTGTTTACTTTTTTACAAGGACAGTTACAGACACAGAGAAACACACGCTCAGACTCAAGATGGGTTCCATTAATTAAAGACAACAGTGAGGATCTTCCGGTGACGTCATCGCCCAAAATGGCAGCTTGAATGAACAGCTAGTCCGGAAAAAAAAACGCATATATTGCCGCGTTCATTCATCAAATATAAGATCTTCCGAAAATATCTGAATTGATAAGGGGGGCAAGAATGGCGAAAAAGAATGGAGATAAAAAAGGAATCAGTGCGGAGCCTATGGACGGGAGAGGTACAACACGTGTCTCTCCTACTCGAACGCGTGCTCGCCAGGCTGACGATGGGCCTCGTTCAGGTGAAGCGGCGAACATGATAAAACCTCTGGAAGAGATACGGGGATTACAAAGAGATGTAAACGAGCAACTCAATGATATCAAGTCACAGCTTGACACCGTCAATCAAAAAATAGCGGTGCCCGAGACTCGAATTGAGAAGGTGATGTGATGGTGTGCAGGGAGCTTCACTCTGTGTCTGAGTCCGGCGATGTGTCATGAGACGGCGTGGAGGGAGCTTCACTCCGTATGACCCGGTGAGTGTGTAATGGGACGGTGGGGAGGGAGCTTCACTCCGTATGACCCGGTGAGTGTGTAATGGGACGGTGGGCAGGGAGCTTCACTGCGTATGACCCGGTGAGTGTGTAATGGGACGGTGGGGAGGGAGCTTCACTCCGTATGACCCGGTGAGTGTGTAATGGGACGGTGGGGAGGGAGCTCCACTCCGTATGACACCGGCAGTATGTGATGGGGCGATGTGTAGCAGCTTCAATCTGAGTCTGATCCAGGTATGTGTGATGAGACGGTGTGGAGGAAGCTTCACTCTGTATGACACCGGGAGGGTGTGATGGGACGGTGTGGAGGAAGCTTCACTCTGTATGACACCGGGAGGGTGTGATGGGACGGTGTGGAGGGAGCTTCACTCTGTGTCTGACCCCGTTAGTGTATGATGTGACTGTGTGGAGTAAGATTCACTCTGTGTCTGACCCTGGGAGTGTGTGATGGAACGGTGTGGAGGGAGGTTCACTCTGTGTGTCTGACCCCGGGAGTGTGTGATGGGACGGTGTGGAGGGAGATTCACTCTGTGTCTGACCTCGGGAGTCTGCGATAGGACGGTGTGGAGGGAGATTCACTCTGTGTCTGACCCCGGGAGTGTGTGATGGGACGGTGTGGAGGGAGATACACTCTGTGTCTGACCCCGGCAGTGTGTGATGGGACGGAGCGGAGGGATATTCACTCTGTGTCTGACCCCGGGAGTGTGTGATAGGACGGTGTGGAGGGAGTTTCAATCTATGTCTCTCCCGGGAGTGTACGATGAGGCGGTCTGTAGCGAGCATCACTCTGTGTATGATCCCGGGAGCTTGTAGTGCGACGGTGTAGAGGGTGATTCACTCTGCGCCCGAGCCCAGGGTTGTGTCATGGGATGGAGTGTGGAAGCTTCACTCTGCATGACCCGTTGAGTGTGTAATGGGACGGTGTGGAGGGAGATTCACTCTGTGCCTGACCCTGGGAGTGTGTGATGGGACGCTGTGGAGGGAGCTTTACTATTTGTCTGATCCCGGGAGTGTGTGATGGGACCGTGTGGAGGGAGCGTTACTATTTATTTGACAGCGCAGGTGTGTGATGGGAAATTGTGGAGGGAGTTTCTCTGTCACGCCTCGTGGGTGTGCGATGGGACGATATGGAGGGAGCTTTACTATTTGTCTGATCCCGGGAGTGTGTGATGGGACGCTGTGGAGGGAGCGTTACTATTTATCTGACAGCGCAAGTGTGTGATGGGAAAGTGTGGAGGGAGTTTCTCTGTCACGCCTCGTGGGTGTGCGATGGGACGATATGGAGGGAACGTGACTCTATATGAACCATGAAGTTTATGATGGGACGGTGTGGAACGAGTGTCACTTTCTGCCTCACCCCGGGAGTGTGTGATGGGACGGTGTGGAGGGAGGATCGCTCTGTCAGGCCCCGGGCAGTTTGCGGACATCCTCACGTGGTATGGCACATACCTTTTCCTCGATTGAGTTCATTTCCAGCAGCTTTCAACCGCACTTCGAATATTTTTGCTTCGCTCCAGCGTGAGATTTTGCCACCGTCGATATGAAATAACAAGCGCCTCTCCTGTTGACCCACCCCTGGAAACACATCTGTTCTGTAAATGGGGAACAGAGAACAGTGAGTGGCGATATTGGGTTTTGCTGACCGAGAAACTTTGAACCCAGAGGGAGTCTTCAAGTTGTTTCTGATATAAATAGTCGCGAGTACACTCACGAAAGGGAGATTACCCTGCAGCCATCCAGTTTTCGCAGAATCGCTCACTATAGGTAACTGGCCTAATGATTTACACACTAAGTTCAGGAACAGCTGTTACCCCTCAACCATCAGGAATGAGGTCAGGAGCCTCGGGACTCACACCACCATGCTCAGGAACTGTTACTGGGGGAGATTCAGGAGGCAGTTCTCGGAAGTCCTGGATTCCAGGGTAGAGTTCACCTCATGAATCTGTTGACGATATAGGCGCTGGGTCCTGTTCACCTTCTGACGTTGTTCGCAAAGTTTCATTCACAGATGATCATAGACTGACGAGTCTGTAACACTGAGAGTGACGGTCAGGGGGAGAGTCAGTGGCACCGTGTTGAGGGGTGGGGGCGGGCGTTTCAGATTGTGGTGTGCTATCTACCCCTGGGGTTCATATTGTCTGTGGACTGTCACTTTAAGGAGAAAGAGGGAACCGAGACTGACTGTTTGGCTCTGTGTTAATTTCTACTGTCTGCAGAATTGCCTCGTTGCTGTGGTGACCAGCTCGTGTTATGTTTTCTCTGCAGTGTGTTTACTTTTTTTACAAGGACAGTTACAGACAGAGAGAAACACATATTCAGACTCAAGATGGGTTCCGTCAATTAAAGACACCAGCGAGGGGGTTCCGATGACGTCATCGTCCAAAATGGCAGCTTGAATCAACAGCTACTCCGGAAAAAAAAACGCATATATTGCCGCGTTCATTCATCAAATATAAGATCTTCCGAAAATATCTGAATTGATAAGGGGGGCAAGAATGGCGAAAAAGAATGGAGATAAAAAAGGAATCAGTGCGGAGCCGATGGACGGGAGAGGTACAACACGTGTCTCTACTACTCGAACGCGTGCTCGCCAGGCTGACGATGGGCCTCGTTCAGGTGAAGCGGCGATCATGATAAAACCTCTGGAAGAGATACGGGGATTACAAAGAGATGTAAACGAGCAACTCAATGATATCAAGTCACAGCTTGACACCGTCAATCAAAAAATAGCGGTGCCCGAGACTCGAATTGAGAAGGTGATGTGATGGTGTGCAGGGAGCTTCACTCTGCGTCTGAGTCCGGCGATGTGTCATGAGACGGCGTGGAGGGAGCTTCACTCCGTATGACCCGGTGAGTGTGTAATGGGACGGTGGGCAGGGAGCTTCACTCCGTATGACCCGGTGAGTGTGTAATGGGACGGTGGGGAGGGAGCTTCAGTCACTGTCTGACACCGGCAGTATGTGATGTGGAGTAGATTCACTCTGTGTCTGATCCCCTTATATTGCGATGGGACATTGTGGAGGGATTTCCACTCTGTCTTTTTTCCCGGGATGGTGTGATAGGACTGTGGGGAGGGAGCTTGACTACTTGTTTGACCCCCGAGTGTGTTATGGGACCGTGTGGAGGGAGCTTCACTCACTGTCAGACACCGACAGTGTTTGATGACACGACGTGGAGTAGCTTCTTTCTGTGTTTGATCCCGGGATGTTTGATTGGACGGTGTGGACGGAGTTTCACTCTTTATGACACCGGGAGTGTGTGATGGGACGGTGTGGAGGGAGCTTCATTCTGTATTACTCCGGGAATGTGTGATGGAGCGGTGTGCAGGGAGCTTTACTCTGTGTCTGATAACGGAAGTGTGTGATGGGACAGTATGGAGGGATTTCCACTCCATGTCTTTTACCCGGGATGGTGTGGTGGGACTGTGTGAAGGGAGCTTCACAATTTGTCTGACCCTCGGAGTGTGTGATGAGTTGGTGTGGGGGCAGCTTCACTCGGTGTCTGATTCTGTGATTGTGCTATCGGACTGTGTGGAAAAAGTTTCACTCTTTGTCTGTCCCTGGGAGTGTGTGATATGAGGGTGTTGAGGGAGCTGCGCTCTATCCCTGACCCTGGGAGTGAGCGATGGCACGGTGTGGAGGGAGTTTCACTCTGTGTCTGACACAAGGAGTGTGTGAATAGTCGGTGTGGAGCCAGTGTCACTGTCCGTCTATCTCTCGCTGTGTGTGATGGGACAGTGTAGGAGGAGATTCACTCTGTGTCTGACCCCGGCAGTCTCTGATTGGACGGAGTACTGGGAACTTCACACTGTGTCTGATCCCAGAAGTGTGTAATGTGACGGTGTAGAGGGGGCTTCACTCTGTTTCTGATCCCGTGGTTGTGCGATGGGACGGTGTGGAGGGAGATTCACGTTGTGCCTGATCCCGGGAATGTGTGCTGAGATGGTGTGTTGGAAGCGCACTCTGCGTCTTACCCTGGGAGTGTGTGAAGAGACGAAGTGCAGGGAGCTTCACTCTCTGTCACCACTCGGGGTTGTGTGATGAGACGATGTGGTGGGAGCTTCACTCTGTATCACCCCTGAAGAGTGTGATGGGATGGTGTGTGGGAGGTGCACTCAGTGTCTGGCCCCGGGAGCGTGTGAAGGGACGTTTTGGAGGGAGTTTCGCTCTGTCAGGCCCCGGGCAGTTTGTGGCCATCCTCACATGGATTGGCACATACCTTTTCCTCGAGTGAGCTCATTTCCAGCAGCCTTCAACCACTGTTTGAACATTTTAGCTTCGCTCCAGTGTGAGATTTTGCCACCGTTGATATGAAATAACAAGCTCCTCTCCTGTTGACCCATTCCTGGCAACACGTCTGTTCTGTAAATAGGGAACAGAGAACAGTGAGTGACGGTATTGGGTTTTGCTGACCGAGAAACTCTGAACCCACAGGGAGACTTCATGTCGTTTCTGATATAAATAGTCACGAGTACACTCGCTGAAGGCAAATTACCCTGCAACCATCCCTTTATCGCAGACTGGCTCACTGTAGATAACTGGCCTCATGATTTACACTCAATGTTATGGGACAGCTATTACCCCTCAACCATCAGCAAGAAGGTCCAGGAGCCTCACGTGTCTCACAACCAGGTTCAAGTAGAGATACTACTCCTCAACGATCTGAAAGGAGGTACAGGAGCTTCAGGACCCACACCACCGAGTTCAGGGACAGTCATTAACGCTCAACCAGCAGGAAGGAGGTACAGGAGCTTCAGGACCCACTCCACCGGGTTCAGGGACAGTCATTAACGCTCAACCAGCAGGAAGGAGGTACAGGAGCCTCAGGACCCACACCACCGTGATCAGGGACAGTTATTAACCCTCAACCAACAGAAAGGCTGTACAGGAGCCTCAGGAAGCACACTCCCAAGTTCAGGGACAGTTATTACCCACCCAATATCAGGAAGAAGGTACAGGAGCCTTAGGACCCACACCACCAGGTTCAGGAAAATTATTACCACTCAACCATCAGGATGGGAGTCTTGGAGCCTCAGCACTCACACATCCAACTTTTATTAACGGTTCCTACCTCTGAACCATCATGAAGGAGGTAAAGAAGGCCGAGGTCTCAGGCGGTCACCCATCCAAGTACTGACCAGGCCTGACCCTGCTTAGCTTCGGAGCAGAGGGATCTGGGGTACATGTCCACTTACTTTTATAGGTACTCTAATGGGGGCCACCAACTCACAGGGAGGAGGGACTATCCCCCACGGCCTGGTGTTTCCTCTAGCTGAACCCAGGTTCATCTAGAGACCCCAGCTTGGAAACACACCTTCGTTGGCTTTTTTTTTTTTTGTTATTCGCGATTCTTGGTTTGTATTTGTTCAGGGAGTAGATCGATTAAGTTGTATTCTGCTAATTTCAATGATATATTGTCAGATAAATACACATGGCTAAGGTCGAAGTAAAATTCATTTGTTTTAAAGTCACTAGGCTGTTAAATCCAATCAAACGCTGTAAAATGAATCAAAAAAAAAAACAAGCCCATATAGTATACGTTACAGAAAACTCACATCAGTAATAAAGAGCATGGAAAACTAAAGAGAGTGGGCTTCACTAATTTGTTTTTCTCCTCATATAAATCAGGACATGAGAGAGGAGTTGTTATACTTATCTGAAGCAAGCTAAATTTCGAAAAAGTATTCGAAATGGGAGATAGGGAGGTGAGATATATTCTGGTAAGGGGGAATATAGATGGAAATTCAGATACCCCGTTGAAAATAAAGCGCACCCAGGAAGTTATAATTAATTTCTTTCATAAAATTACTAATATATTGGAACGGAAACAGAGGGTCTCCTAATATGTGGAGGAGACTTAAATCTACAATTACAACCAAAGTTAGCACTTCCGATCGAAAACTCTATGAAACAAAATCGTTACATAAGAGAGTTAATGCACTTTTTGAGAAAGTTAGTTTAATAGATATATGGAGGGACCTTTTCCCCGACAAAAGGGATTACATTCATTATTCTGTCCCACTTTCTGTATATACAAAAATAGACTACTTAATGTGTCAGTGCGTGGCCAAGTGGTTGAGGTGTCGGTCTAGTGAGCTGAAGGTCGCTGGTTCGAGCCTCAGCTGTGGCAGCGTGTCGTGTCCTTGAGCAAGGCACTTAACCACACGGTGCTCTGCGGTAACACCGCTGCCAAGCTGTATCGGCCCTATTGCCCTTCCCTTGGACAACATCGGTGGCGTGGAGAGGGGAGGCTTGCAGCATGGACAACTGCCGGTTGTCTTAGTTTGGAGAAAAGTAGAATTCGAACTTTTGATCCACAATTTGACTGTAAGAAAAGGTGGGGCCCGTTACTATCATTTGATTTGAGTTAATTAAGATGGTACCCTTCTGTTTCTTGTGTAATCGGATTCTGTTGGCGGATTGATTCTTTGTTTTCTTTTATGGAAGCGTGTATGGCGTACAGCTCCGGGATTGTGCTACCAATGATTTTTTTAATGTGTGTTTTTTTTTTTTTTCGGTTAGTGTTTTTTTGTTATATTTGGTTTAGTTAGTAGAGGTTCTTTTTACCATCTTTCTTTTTTCCAAAAAAAATATATTTTTAACATCTTTTTTCCTCTTATTAATGGTACACTGTTTAGCTTGGTTAATCAGTTATTTGATATGTTGATCTGACTATATTAATGTTTTTTATTGATTTTCAATAATAATTAATAAAAAGACTTAAAATAAATAAATACATAGAAAGTAAGAGCATATATTTTGGGTGTGTACCTCAAGAAGGGGAAAAGAGATAAATATTTAATGAATAGACTGCTGGTGGCTGGGACAGAAGACCATTACCAGGAAATGGTTATCACAGGAAGCCCAACTTTAAATGCATGGATGGAAATTACAATGGGCATTTACAAAATGGAGAAGATAACAGAATCTGTTAATCATAAGCTGGAACATTTTGATTCATACTGGGGAAAATGGTTTAACCAAATAACACCGCATAAGCCTGATTTTATTCTCACAAGTCAATGAATATGTTTGAATAAAAAAGATCACTCCGTACTTGCAGTTAGTTTTCTTCTTTCGCTTCGTCTTTCTCTCCTTTCATTTCGATAAGTGTATAACTCAGATAAATATTATTCGGGGATTTGTGACAAATATGATTACATGATATACAAACCCCATTTCCAGAAAAGTTGGAGTATTTTCCGAACTGCAATTAAAAAAAAATCTGTGATATGTTAATTCACGCGAACCTTTATTTAACTGAAAAAAGTACAAAGAAAAGATTTCCATTAGTTTTACTGACCAACTTACTTTTAATTTATAAACATACACAAATTTCGAATTTAATGGCTGCAACACACTCAACAAAAGTTGGGACAGAGGCATGTTTACCATTGTGTTACATCATTTTCCTTTTAATAACACTTTTTAATCGTTTTGGAACTGATGATACTAATTGTAGTAGATTTGCAATTGGAAATTTTGTCCATTCTTGCTTGATATAAGACTTCAGCAGCTCAACAGTCCGTGGTCTCCGTTGTCTGATTCTCCTCTTCATGATGCGCCATACATTTTCAAGAGGAGATAGATCTGGACTGACAGCAGGCCGGTCAAGCACACGCACTCTTGTCTACAAAGCCACGCTGTTATAGCCCGTGCCGAATGTGCTCTGGCATTGTCCTGGTGAAATAAGCATGGACGTCCCGGATGATACGTCGCCTTGATGGCAACATATGTCTCTAAAATCCTAATATACGCCTCAGACTCGATGGTACCTTCACATACATGCAACTCACCCATGCCCTGGGCACTGTTGCACCACATACCATCACAGATGCTGGCTTTTGCACCTTTCGCTGATAATAATCTGGATGGTCGTTTTCATCTTTGGCACGGAGAACTCGACGCCCGTTTTTTTTCCTGAAAACTAGCTGAATTGTGGACTCATCTGACCACAGCACACGGTTCCACAGTCTTTCGGCCCGTCTAAGATGAGCTCGGCCCAGAGAACTCGCCGGTGTTTCTGCATAGAGTCGAGGTATGGCTTCCTCCTTGCGTAATACAGATTGAAGTTGTATTTCTGGGTGCAGCGACGGACTGTGTTGAGTGACAATGGTTTTCTGAAGTACTCCGGAGCCCAGGTGGCTATAATTGTCACAGTAGCATGACGGTTTCTTAGGCAGTGCCGCCTGAGGGCTCGGAGATCACGCGCATTCAACAGTGGTTTCCGACCTTGCCCCTTACACACTGAGATGTCTCTGAATTCTCTGCATCTTTTCACAATATTATGTACTGTAGATGTTGAAAGACCTAAATTCTCCGCAAGCATACGTTGAGAAATGTTCCTTTTGAACTAAATAACCATTCACTCGGGAATTTTGGCACAAAGGGGTGAGCCACGACCCATCCTTGCTTACAAAGACTGAGCCTTTGATGGACGCTATCTTTATACCCAGTCATGATACCTCACCTGCTACCAATTAGCCTGCTTAATGCGGAGTCCTCCAATCCGGTGTTACTTGAATAGTCTGTGCACTTTTCAATCTTTTTTTAACTCTGTCCCAACTTCTTTTGAGTGTGTTGCAACCATCAAATTCTAAATCTGTGTATATTTACAAAATACAATTAACTTCGTCAGTAAAACTATTGAAAATATTTTCTTTGTACTTTTGTCAGTTAAATAAAGGTTCACGTGAATTAACATATCACAGGTGTTTGCTTTTAGGCAGGATACTTCATAGTGTGGAGGAGCAGAGGGATCTCGGGGTACGTGTCCACAGATCCCTGAAAGTTGCCTCACAGGTGGATAGGTTAGTTAAGAAATCTTATGGAGTGTTAGCTTTCATAAGTCGAGGGATAGAGTTTAAGAGTCGCGGTGTAATGATGCAGCTCTATAAAACTCTGGTTTATCCACACTTGGAGTACTGTGTCCAGTTCTGGTCGCCTCACTGCAGGAAGGATGTGGAAGCATTGGAAAGGGTACAGAGGAGATTTACCAGGATGCTGCCTGGTTTAGAAAGTATGCATTATGATCAGAGATTAAGAGAGCTAGGGCTTTACTCTTTGGAGAAAAGGAGGATGAGAGGAGACATGATAGAGGTGTACAAGATAATAAGAGGAATAGATAGAGTGGATAGCCAGCGCCTCTTCCCCAGGGCACCACTGCTCAATACAAGAGGACATGGCTTTAAGGTAAGGGCTGGGAAGTTGAAGGGGGATATTAGAGGAAGGTCTTTTACTCAGAGAGTGGTTGGTGCGTGGAATACACTGCCTGATCAGTGGTGGAGGCAGATACACTAGCGAAGTTTAAGAGACTACAAGACAGGTATATGGAGGAATCTATGGTGGGGGCTTATATGGGAGGCAGAGTTTGAGGGTCGGCACAACATTGTGGGACGAAGGGCCTGTACTGTGCTGTACTATTCTATGTTCTATGTTCTATGTTCAATGTTATTGCATCTTGGAAAATATCCAAACTTTTCTGGAGATAGGGTTTGCATACAGTATTTGAAATACATCTTATGGAAATGTTTGATGATGAACTTCTGTAAAAAATACAAAAAATGCTGAAGATGAAAAAAGAATGGGTTCTACAACAGGAGGATGATCCTAAACACACCTCAAAATCCGCAACGGACTACTTCAAGAGGCGCACGATGAAGGATTTACCGTGGCTTTCACAGTCCACCGAACTCAACATCATCCAAAATATGTGGATAGACCTCAAAAGAGCAATGCATGCAAGACGGCCCAAGGATGTCACAGAACTAGAAACATTTTGCAATGTAGAATGGGCGAAAATCCCCCAAACAAGAATTGAAAGACGTTTAGCTGCCTACAGAAAGCGTTTACACGCTACCACACTTGCCAAAGCGCCTGTTACAAAGTACTGACCATACAGGGTGCCCAAACGTTTGCTTCGGGCCCTCTTCCTTTCTGTTATTTTGAAACATTAATATATGGAAATAAAAAAGAAGTAATCTTGCTTAAAATATTAAAGAAATGTGGCATCTTTAACATGATGCCTTTTGGAAATCAGGTCATCTTTTACTCGGTTATCTATTCACAGTAACAGGAATTTTGAGCAGGGGTGCCCAAACTTTTGCATGCCGCTGTATATGCATCAGGACCTCCGGCTGCTCACTCACCCACTTAAGAATCATTGAGAGGGAATGGTGTGCTGAGAGAAGAGGAAGGAAGGGGAGGAGAGTGGAGGCGACAGAACGGCTGTTCAGCTTGCAGCCGTTGGAGCAGAACGTGTGAGTCGCCATTTTCTTCCACCCTGTTTCTGACTGGAAGCTGTTTAAACACCAAAATCCCCTAACTATGACTTTGAATCAGACACAGAGTAAATCTCCCTCCACACCGACCCATTGCACACACCCGGGGTCAGACACAGTGTGAAGCTCCCTCCACACCGTCCCATCATACACTCCCGGGGTCAGAGATAGTGTGAAGCTCCCTCCACACTGTACCATCACACGTTCCCAGGTGTCGGATACAGAGCGCAGCTTCTCCTCTCCGTCCCAAAACCCGCTTCTTTGGTTAGACAAACAGTGAAGCTCACAACATCTTATCCATTCACCCTCCCGCGGTCAGATATTTGAAGTACACCCGCACCATCGCAGCACACTCTGCTGGTATCAGAAAATGTGCGCAGTTCCTACCCTCCGCCGCTCTCCCCACTCACCAATGCCCAGCACTTCGGCGTTCCAGTAGTCTCGAACTGTGTGTGTCTCTCGGAGATGGTGTCTGTGTGTGTGTGTGACCCGATGGTGTGCTGCGTCAACGGGAAGGGGAAAGAAGGGGAGGAGAGAGGAGGCCAGGGAAGGGGTTGTGAGATTGCACATACTGATGCAAATGGTGTGGAACCACGTGACCGGCCTGTGCATACAGAGCTTGGAGAGGCTCAGAGCCTGGCGATAGATATTCGGTGGAAGGGGGAGGTGCAGCAACACACATCATTTCTCCCTCAGACTTCCCACAATTGCCGCTGAACACAGAGAGGGAGGCGCGTGGGACGGATTGAAGGGTTTTACTGGATGGATCGTGTCATGGCGACGGAGTGGGCGGTAAGGAAGGTAGGGAATGTGTGCAGGAGAGGCAATGGGTCACGGAGTATGGTACGTTTAAAGGAAGGGAGGCGTGACGGAGACGGGAGTAGTGTAGTGCAGGGAGTATGTTTGGGGGACGAGGAGTAGTGCAGAAGAGGGAGAGTTGGACAGATTCCGGGTGGGGGGTGTGTGCCGAGGGAGGGTTCTATGCATACAGGGAGGAGGGTTTCCGTATGACTGTGAATGGCCTGACTCTGGGTCAGTATCTCTCAGTGGTGAGGTTCTGCTACGGTGCAACGTCTCGTTGTGTCGGTGTCACGATGCGGGCGTGTTCCTGTCACGACGGGGGAGGGGGGAGGGGTGATGAACTGAGAGCTTGGATACATACATGGAATTGTGACGTAGTGGCCATTACCGAGCCTCGGCTGGCACCAGGGCAGGAATGGGTTCTCAATATCCCTGGATTTCAGTGCTTTTAAAGGGATGGGGGCGGGGCGCGGGGATTGAAGAGGAGGAGGGGTGGCATTACTGGTCGGGATACCACTACAGCTACAGGAAGGGTGGGTAATAGAGCACGATCCTCTTTTGAGTCAGTATGGGTGGAACTCAGGAACAGGAAGGGAGCAGTTACTCTATTGGGAGTATTCTATAGGCTCCCTGTTAGCAGCAGAGATACCGCGGAGCAGATTGGGAGACAGATTTTGGGAAGGTGCAAAAATAACAGGGATTTTACCTTGTGTGTCTTTCACTTCCCGAATATTTGTTTGGCACCTGGTTAGTTCCAATGTTTAGACGGGGCAGAGTTTGTTGAGTGTGTCCAGGACGGATTCCTCTCACAGTATGTCGACAGCCCGACTCGGGTGAATACCGTACTAGATCTAGTACTAGGTAACGAACCGGGTCTGGTCACAGATCTCTCAGTGGGTGAGCATCTGGCGGACAGTGAGCACCGCTCGAGGCCTTTAAAATAATCATGGAAAAAGATAGAATCACAGAGGGCAGGAAAAATCTTAATTGGGGAAGGGCACATTATGAGGCTATAAGGCTAATCCTTGAGGCTGTGAATTAGGATGATGTTTTTGCAGGAAAATGTACGATGGACACGTGGTCGATGTTTAGGGATCTCTTTCAGGATGTTAAGAACAAATTTGTCCCGGTGAGGAAGATAAAGAGTGGTAGGGTGAAGGAACCATGGGTGACAAGTGAGGTGGATAATCTAGTCAGGTGGAAGAAGGCAGCATACATGAGGCTTAGGAAACAAGGCTTAGATGGGTCTATTGAGGAATATAGGGAAGCATTAAAGGAGCTGAAGAAGGGGCTGAGGAGAGCAAGAAGTGGGCATGAGAAGGCCTTGGCGAGTACGGTAAAGGAAAACCCAAAGGCATTCTTCAATTATGTGAAGAAGAAAAGGAGGACAGGAGTGAAGGTAGGACCGCTGAGGAATAAAAGTGTGAAATATACCTGCAGGCTGTGGAATTGAGCGAGACCCTCAATGAATACTTTTCTTCGGTATTCACCAATTAGAGGGAACTTGATGACGGTGAGGACAATATGAGTTAGGTTGATGTTTCGCAGCATGTTAATATTAAGGGCGAAGAGGTGTTGGAGTTGTTAAAATACTTTAGGACGTATAAGCCACCGGAGCCTGATGGAATATTCCCCAGGCTGCTTCACGAGGCGAGGGAAGAGATTGCTGAATCTCTGGCTAGAATCTTTATATTCTCGTTCTCCACGAGAATGGTACCGTGGATTGGAGGGAGGCGAATGTTGTCCCCTTGTTTAAAAAAGTTAGGAAGGATATTCAGAGTAATGATAGAGCAGTGAGCCTTACGTCTGTGGTGGGAAAGCTGTTGGAAAAGATCCTTAGAGATAGGATCTACGGGGATTTAGAGAAACATCGTCTGAGCAGGAACAGTCAGAATGGATTTATGAAGGGCAAATCGTGTCTAACAAGCCTGATAGAGTTCTTTGAGGAGGTGACCATGCATGTAGATGAGGGTAGTGCAGTGGATGTGATCTATATGGATTTTAGTAAGTCATTTGACAAGGTTCCACACGGTAGGCTTATTCAGAAAGTTAGAAGGCATGGGATCCAGGGAAGTTTGGCCAGGTGGATTCAGAATTGGCTTGCCTACGGAAGGCAGAGGGTGGTGGTGGAGGGAGTACTTTCAGATTGGAGGTTTGTGACTAGTGGTTTCCTACAAGGATCGGTTCTGGGACCTCTATTTTTCGTGATTTTAATTAACGACCTGGATGTGGGGGTAGAAGGGAGGGTTGGCAAGCTTTCAGACGGCACGAAAGGTTGGTGGTGCTGTGGATAGTGTAGTGGATTGACGAAGATTGCAGAGAGACATTGATAGGATGCAGAAGTGGTCTGAGAAGTGGCAGATGGAGTTCAACCCAGAGAAGTGTGAGGTGGTATACTTTGGAAGGACAAACTTCAAGACAGACTACAAAGTAAATGGAAGGATACTTGGTTTTGTGGAGGAGCAGAAGGATCTGGAGGAACATGTTCAGAGATCCCTGAAAGATGCCTCGCAGGTAGATAGGGTAGTTAAGAAAGCTTATAGAGTGTTTTATTTCTTCAGTCGACGTCCGTCTCCCTGCAATCCCTGCTCACCCACGTGACTGTTAAAGAGTCAGTTAAAAGCCTCTGTGGATCTCCTTCCACCACCAGCGCTGGGAGCACCTTCCAATCACCCAGCAGCTCTGTGAAAAAAAAAATCTTGCCAAACTTATCTCCTTTGAACCTACCCCCCTCTCGCCTTAATCCGGGCCGTCTGGCATTAGATAATTCCACCCTGGAGGTAAAAGGTACACGCTGTCTGGTCTATTTGCGTCTCATTGTGATGTAAACCTCAATACGAAACTAAACCCAAGGTCACACCTACGCTTTTCTATAATAACCTCGTATCCAATGGCATTACCTTCACTGGATGCAAAGCGGTCCCCTGCACAAACTTCTGTTCCCTGCTTTGTCCCATTCCGTACGATGAGATCAAGTATTGCACTCTCTCGTTGGGACTTCATACGCACTGATTAAGGAAACTGTCTTGAAAACATTGGACAAACTAACCCACAGGTCCTTTCACAGTATCAGGATCACAGTCAATGCCCAGAAAGTTAAAATCACCCAGTATCATAACCTGATGTCATTTGCAACAGTCTGCGAAATTTCTACAGATTTATTCCTCTAAATCCCCGGGAATTTTAGGCGGTCGATAATGCCGCCCCCATGAACGAGTTAATGCCTTTCTTACTCCTCAGGCCCACCTTAAGGCCTCTCCTGGACTAGTTCCTCAGTCTGTCCGAACTGAGCGCAGCCGTGATGTTTTCCCCGACGAGTAAAGCAGCCCCTCAGCCTAAATTATATATGCCTTAGCACGACTCTAAACAGCGGTAAGCTGGAAGGCTGAACTAACAGACTTGCCTGCCCTGCAACCAACCGTTACTAATGGCTAAAATATCATGCCTCCAGGCGTAGATCCCTGCCCTGAGCTTTTCTGTCTTTCGGACAATAGCTCCAGCATTGAGACGTACGCAGAACACGAGTCTCAGCAGGCTTACCCTTTTGCTTACTAAAGTTGTTGAGCTCTGATCAACATATGACCCATCTGACTCCACTATCTGTTATGCCATTCTGGTTTTCATCCCCTGCAACTCCCCACCGACACATTTTTAATGACAAACCTTCCCACTGGGATATGAAGTTGCTCGCTGGACCACGAAACCATGGAGCTGCACAGCGTGCGGGGGGGCGGGGGAGAGGGTGGTGTCTCGGCCTCCAGATCTGTGACTGTGCTGCCCCCCAGTGTTCGTTCGGCAGATGACAAGCGATGTTGTGGCAGATTGCCGATTTCGAAGTCAAATTACGTAGGGCCTCAAGCTGCCTATATATATGTGTGTGTGTGTGTGTGTGTCTTTCTGTATGTTTGTCTGTGTGTGTGTGTGCGTGTGTGTGTGTTTCTGTCTGTTTGTCTGTGTGTGTGTGTGTGTGTGTGTGTGTGTGTGTGTGTGTGTGTTTGTGTGTGTTTCTGTCTGTTTGTCTGTGTGTGTGTGTGTGTATGTGCGCGTGTGTGTGTGTCTTTCTGTATGTTTGTCTGTGTGTGTGTGTGTGCGTGTGTGTGTGTTTCTGTCTGTTTGTCTGTGTGTGTGTGCGCTCGCGCGTGTGCAAATATTGCGTGAATATATTCAACTGATCTACTACATGTCCTTTCAATCTTTCTATTTTTGTGAATTCTATATTATTTGTGATTTGTGATTTGTGCCGTGTGCGACCCTTGGTATTATATTTTGCAGCTTGGTCCTGGCTGTATTCATGGCTATTCATGTATGACGGAAATAGGATGAAACAGAAATTGAATTGAATGAAACCGTCTCGTCCTGTAGAGGTCGCACCTTCCATGGAAGAGAGCCCAATGATCCACACATCTGAAGCCCTCATTCCGACACCAATTCTTTAGCCCCTTGTTAAATTGAATTTTGTTTCTATTTCTGCAACACCTGCACATGCAGAACTTTACAGAACTGCCTCCCTCTTCCTACCAATGCACAGGACCGAGAGATCGATATCCGATTCTGGGGGCGAAGGGTGATGTAACACCACGGTCACCGGTTCGTCTTCCTCCCCACAATCCAAATGTACTCGAGAGGGAGGAGTGTAGCAGAGGGAGACGGTTGATGGAACCGTGGAGGGCTGCAGTAAATGGAGTGAGTCAGGGAGACGGGGAGAATAAGTTGGGGAAGGATGAGATAACGCAGACGACACGGGTGTAGGGGACGGATCGGTGATGGAGACGGATTGTGTTGAAGAGGAAGCTGATGACGGAAACGGGGCGGGGTAGGAGATGACGTAGCTGCAGGTGATGAGGTTGGACGCCGGGGAAAGAGGATTGACAACGAGGGGAGTTGTAGGGGACGAAGAGGCTGATGGAGACAGGGAAGGATGCATGACTCCTGGTGGTAACAGAGACTGGCGGTGTGGAGAAGAACGAGGGTGTCATGGAGACGGGCAAGAGTGAAAGGAAATGATAGGTTGACGAGACCGGGAAGTGGTGCAGATGAGAGAGGGATTGATAGAGTCGGCGGAGGAGAAGAATAGGTGAAGAAGGGGTGTCTGACATGGGTAGCGATGCAGAGGAGGGAGTGGGTCACAGAGATGGGGAGAATTTTACCCGTGGGATGGGGTGACGTAAACTGGTTATGCTGTCGGGGTGGGAGGAGATGACGGAGACGTGGAGGGATGCAGGTGAGTACGTACACGAGTTGGAAAGTCACATTGCAGTTGAACAAGACGTCGGCGAGGGACAGATTGTTCGGCACAGCTCGTCCCCTTCTCTTCTGTGACCTCTGTTCGAAGGTAGATGTAAGAATCATCCTTCAGGTTGGTGAACCCTCACATGGCATCAGGTTCCGAAAGTGTACCCGGTAGGATACTGAAAACATTTGTCGATCAACAGGCTGGATTGTCCACGGAGTCAGTAGTGAGGAGGGAAATACAAAGGAAGCACTCATTTCCAGAGCAAGAATTTAATTTTACGGCACTGATCAGACATTATTTGGAGTACTGTGAGCAGATTTCCGCCTTTTACATAATCCAGCCAGATGTGCTTACATTGGACAGGTTTGATAGAAGGTTCCGGACAAGGATGTTAGCACCTCAGTGGATCTGTCTAGGGCCCAACATATTCTTGTGTAACGTTCCGTTATTTTGGCTCGTGTATGTCTAGGGGAAATCCTGCCCAGCACCTGCTTCAGCAGTCCCCTCAGGGTCAATCGTCGCCCGAATCAATCACAAACATCAATCATCAGCCAGCACACCCAGTAAATTTTAACACATACACTTTATAGATATTCCTAATTCTAGGGCATTAATATACATTTGATACAGAGAGGAAAGTAATGAAAAAAAAACGCCAACACTTATTCAAAGTCCAAGTTCTTCGCGCGCTACCGTTGGAGCTCAAGTTCGACGTCAGACGACCACCCGAATTCCGTCGACCCACGGCTCGGGACCACCCGAAGTGATCGACCGGAGCCTCTCCGCACGTCCGCCGTCCTCCTCGTCTCTCCTCCCAACTCCCCGCCAAAACTCAGTCCACAGTCATATCATACAGCATGGCATCCGAAAACAAAACGATACATAACCACCCATTGGCTAATAGCACCCTCTTATCACCCTCTAAACCACAATAAACTGCTAGCGCAAACTCTCTGCAGCGTTAAAACACAACAAAGCCGCATTCCACAGATTAACATAACAAAAATCGCCATTTTAAATGTAACAAAAGAAAGACCCCGTACACTCTCCCCCCACCTAAAAAAGTCATGCCCTCATGACGTTAACAGAGTTCACCAGTACTCCTTGTAAAACACAAAACCCAACCCAGGTGCATAAAGCAGTGACATAACTTTGCAGGGCAGTAGAGATCACACCCTGCTCTCCCGGCGCTATATAAGTGAGTCTTTCCGGGGGATGCCTACTCCTCTGAGGCCTCAGGACTTCCTCTGTGGACTCTCCCTGTTCAGACACCCCAGGTGACCCCTCGAGCCGATCTGTCGGACCTTCCCCTTCACCGGGATCCCTCTGCCCCGGTGAGCCCTCTGGCTCGGGTTCTGCCTCCACCCTCTCCTCCCCCAATGCCGGCTGTAATACAGGCGGCTCTGCAACACCCTCCCTCGGTTCCCCTAACTCAGTGATGGAAGGGCCAAGAGTCTCTTCTCCTGGCACCGGGGAATCAGCGAACGGAAGCAGGTACCACACGTCCGAATCATCATCTTCCGATGACGTATCCCTTCTCGAGGTGGGGACCGGCCCCGTTTTCTTCGCAGCGGCCTCTTCCCGCGCCCCGCGCCCTCGCAGAGTCCTCGTACTAGGAGTAAACTCCCATTCGGACTCTGGGTCCATCTTCACCTCTCGACCCAGAGGCAACAGGTGGTTCCGATGGAGTACCTTGACAGGCCCCTGCCCGCCCTCAGGTCTCACCCGGTAAACCGGGAGATTCGGCATCTGACTCTCCACCACATATGGGGTGGCTGCCCAACGGTCCGCCAACTTGTTCTTACCCTGTAGTCCTAAATTCCGGATAAGGACTCGGTCTCCCGGCAATAGCTGGACGAACTTTACCTTCTGATCATACCTCCTTTTATTCCGCTGGTTCTGCTTGGTGGCTGCCGCCTCAGCCAACTCGTACGCCCTTTTCAACTCTCTCCTCATATCGGACACGTACTTCAGACATGGCTTCGAAGGTATTTCCCCCGCTTCAGTCCCAAAACACAGATCAATGGGCAACCTCGCTTCCCGTCCGAACATCAGATAGTAGGGCGAGTACCCCGTAGCATCATTGCGAGTACAATTGTAACAATGAACCAAATGGGCGATGTGCTGACTCCACTTACTCTTCCGTCCAATCTCCAAGGTGCCGAGCATGTCCAGCAGGGTCCGGTTAAACCTCTCGGGCTGAGGATCACCCTGCGGGTGATAGGGGGTGGTTCTGGACTTTTCAACCCCAAGCATATCCAGCAATTCATGGATAAGCCTGCTCTCGAAGTCCCGTCCCTGATCACTGTGGATCCGCCGGGGAAGGCCATAATGAACAAAGTACTTCTCCCATAACACCTTCGCCACCGTAGTCGCTTTCTGATCCTTAGTAGGAAAAGCCTGCGCATATCTAGTGTAGTGATCCGTGAGGACCAAAACATTCGCGGTATTGCTGGTGTCCGGTTCAATAGACAGGAAATCCATACACACCAGGTCCATGGGTCCTGCACTCTGCAAGTGGGATAACGGAGCCGCCTGCGCAGGCAAGGTCTTCCTCCTGACGCAACGGCTACAGGTCTTACAGTATTCTTCCACCTCCCCCCTCATCCGGGGCCAGTAAAACCGGTCCTTGACTAATCTATAGGTCTTCTCTACCCCTAAGTGCCCGGAATCATCATGTAGAGCCTGAAGCACAGCCTTTCGATACTTCTCGGGCATGACCAGCTGCCAGCGCCGGGGGTGGTCCGGAGGCGACGTGACTCGGTACAGGACGTGGTTCTTCAGCTTCAACCGGGGCCACTCCTTCAGTAGTAGAGGAACGGAGGCATGTTTCGCCTTCTCCACCTGCCCCATATCACCCTGGCTAACCGCGTACCAGATAGTGCCAAGGCTTGGGTCATCACGCTGAGCCGCCTGTACTTCCTGGTGACTCAACTCCGGCAGCTGCCGGTTCCTCAGAGCAGTCACATTACAGTAACCAGTGGGCAGCGCGTCACCGTCAGCCCCCAGTTGATCTACTGCCCGATCCGTTCCCATCTGTGCTCCTACTTCCCCGTCGCTCCCAACTTGACACATGGCCTTTACTCCCTGGGCAGGGACACCCTTCCACTCCTCGGCCGTGCCCGACTCGTCGTGCGCCCGACGAGACAGGGCATCTGCATCGATGTTCCGACTCCCCGGGCGGTACTTCAGGCTGAACTCATAGGCAGACAAGGCTGCTAACCACCGGTGCCCAGTAGCGTCCAGCTTCGCCGAAGTCAGGATATAAGTGAGGGGGTTGTTATCAGTTCTCACTTCAAACTGGGCCCCGTATAGGTAGTCACTCAACTTGTCTACCACCGCCCATTTCAATGCCAAGAACTCCAGCTTGTGAGTGGGATAGTTTCTCTCAGATGGCGACAAGCTCCGACTGACAAACGCCACTGGCCTCAATCCGTTTCCCTGTTCCTGGTACAGAACAGCCCCCAGACCCTCGTGACTGGCATCAGTGTGTAGAACATACGGCTTCCGGGGATCAGCAAAAGCCAACACTGGGGCCTGTGTCAGCGCCCTTTTTAGAGATTGGAACGCCTCCTCACATTGAGCATCCCACCTCACTCCAAAAGGCTCCCCCGGGTTCAAGTATCCTCCTACCTCCGACCCTCGGTCTCCCTTCCTCCTCCTCCCCCCCCACAGGTGGATAGCCACACAACAGCTGGTTCAATGGATGGCTCATTTTCGCATATCCTTTCACGAATCGCCGGTAATATCCGCAAAACCCCAAAAACGAGCGTAAGGCGCTCACCTTCTGAGGTCTCGGCCAGGTGGTGACTGCGGCTATCTTATCCGGATCGGTGGCCACTCCATTTCGCGAGATTATGTGCCCAACATAACTGACTGACGTCTTACAGAACTGGCATTTATCCAGGGAAAGTTTTAACCCTTCCTCTTTCAGCCGACTCAGCACCTTCAGCAGCCGCTCCTCATGTTCCTCCAACGTAGATCCAAACACTATCCGGTCGTCCAGGTACACCAATACCTCCAGCAGGTTCATGTCCCCCACTGTCCGCTCCATGAGCCGCTGAAAGGTGGCTGGGGCCCCCGAGATACCTTGGGGCATTCGTACGAACTGGAAAAACCCCAGGGGACAGATAAAGGCTGTCTTCTCCTTATCAGTCTCGCTCATCGGAATCTGGTAATACCCACTCCGCAAATCCAATACACTGAACCACTGTGCACCACTTAGACAGGCCAATGCATCTTCCACCCTCGGGACCGTATATTGGTCGGGAACAGTGCGGCGGTTCAGGGTCCTATAGTCCACGCACATGCGTACCTTCCCATTTTTCTTCCTTGCCACCACTATGGGGGACGCATATGGGCTTCGGGACTCCGCAATAATCCCTGCATCTTTCAACTGCCGCAAGTGCTGCCGCACATCCTCCACATCTGCTGGGGCCAACCGCCGCGACCTCTCCCTAAACGGGGTGTCATTTGTTACCCGAATGGTGTGCCGAGTGCTCTTGGAAAACCCTACATCAAACTCGCCCTGAGAAAAGACATCCCCTAACTTCAGCATCTTCTCCACCAGCCTGCTCTTATACGCCGGCGGTACAGGGGAGTTTTCAAAATTAAAGGCCTCCTCGGTCAGCCGCCCCCCGTCTCCCAATAGTTCTCTTCCAGTGGGCTTCACGGGGGCGCTGGACATCACCGTCACCGGGAACAAGTGCGCGAGGGGCATCCCGCGCTTAAAGGTGATCTCCCTCTCCGTTATGTTCCGTATCATCACCCCCATCCGCCGTGCCTGTACAGCTGAGGGCCTCTGCAATTCAGGTCTCACCAGCGCCCCAGCCGGGAACCAGAACTCCCTTTCCAGGTCGTCGGGGGCGTCTACTAGCAGGGCCTCTCCCGGCGGCAATCCGGGGAATCTGGGGGTTCCCATCACTAATGCCGCCTCCCCTGGCTGTATCACCTTAGGCCTCGCCTGAGTGCACCACACCGTCCCTCGTTTGCACTCCGGGTCCAGCCCCTGGGGGTCACTCACTCCTTCGTACACTCCTCGGAACACGGGGTGTACCGAGAGGGTCTCCAAAAAGTTCTCCCCCCCCTTCTTCTTACAGGCTCCCAAGAGCCGTCGCACCAGAGGGGAGTTAGTCCCCACCAACAGGGCAGCACCACCGGTCTCCACCGGGTCCGGACAAACCAACACCAGCGTCTCAAAGGCTTCCGATACTCCCACATCTCCCTCTGAAAATTCCAATCTCACTGACAAGTATCCATCGTACGGGTAATCACCATCACTTATGCCCCAAATCTCCAATGCGTTAAACGGAGTTACTGCCAAATGCTTCAGATATTTGTGGTAGAACGACCGGTACAGTAAGGTAACCTGCGACCCGGTGTCAAGGATGGCTTTCGCAAAGATCCCCTCTATCCGTAGGGACACGCTGGAACGGGGTCCCACCAGCCCATCAGGAATTTGGGCTTGTTCGTTCCGGGGTTCCATAGGGGTTTTCTGGGAACGTGTTCCTCCCGAGACTCCAGTCCGTTCCCTCACTGAGCCTCTCTTAAGTTTCCCGACACCTCTCCCTTCTTGGTGGCCTGGGGGCCCTCCCCCCTCGGCGCATTTCGTCTCTCACAATCCTTCCGTAAGTGGCCAGCTTCCCCACAGTGGTAGCACGCCCCCGGCCACTCACATTCCCGGCGGAAATGCCCCTCTCTCCCACAGTTATAGCACCCACTACTCGCCGCCTCTCTCCTCCCGATACGGGCCCCCGAGGACCCCTTGGATTTCTCTGGTCTCATCCCGGCTACCACCTCCTGAACCGCTGAAGACCGTCCCTGAGGGTCCGAGCCCCCTGGTCGGCCCAAAGCACACTCCTCGGCCCGTACCTCTCGGATCAGCCGTCCGAATGATGGAGGGGAGCTCTGCTTAAATGACTGCCGTACACTCCAAGCCACCCTGTCATCCTCCCGGGAACCGCTACATATCTGGCTCATCCTTAACTCCGCCACATCGTCCTCCCTCACTATACCTCGTCGCAGCAACCCCGTAAGCTTTCCTTCCAGCCTGAAAGCATAGTCGGAGAGCTTTTCCCCTCTTCTCTGCCCCATCCGTTGAAACTCTGCTAAATGCCGCCAGGGATCCCCTGACAGTCCAAACACTTCCTCCAAAGCGTCTAAACACTCCGATAGGGAAGCCAAGGGGCGTGCCGCTCTCAGATCGCGGACCACCCGGGCTGCCCCGCCCCTTAAGCTTTCCACCAATCGCTGTCTCTTTTCCTCATCCGAAACTGGCCACACCTCTTACAATTGGGATGTATCTTCAACCCAGATCTCATAGTCATCCTCCCCTTCCGGGGTGGGCTTGGATCCCGAGAAAATTCTCAGCTTCGGGCGGTGCACCTCAACCCTTCTCGCCAGGGAGGTAATGGCAGCCGTTAACTCGGCAGTCTCCTCAAGCCCATGGGGGCGAGGCCTGGCCAAACCTTCCCACTCCGCACCTCTACCTCTTGCTACGGGCACCCGGCCGGGGGCCTCATCTAGCTCCTCCTCCTCCGGCACCTCCTCACTTGCGTCCTCGGGGAGGGTATGGAGACCCCACGGCCCCGCCTCCCCCTGGACATGGACTGTCGCTGGTAATTCTAAAGTCACGACGTCGGCACTCGCCCGCACCAACATCCAGCTAGCTTCCAGTTCTTTCCCACCCCTTCTAGCTACAAGTTCTACCTGCCCGATACCTTTAATCAAACTCAACCCTCGCACCAGTACCTCCGCCGGAATGCGATAATCGACCCCGCTTACCACACACGCATGATTCACCGGTACCTCCTCCATTTCACACCAACTTACAATCTTATCTCGCTCCATCTTCACACCACTTACCGCAACAGCAAGTACAACTTTCCCGAAAAAAAAATCCAAATCCCTGACGGTAGCCCCCACTTGTAACGTTCCGTTATTTTGGCTCGTGTATGTCTAGGGGAAATCCCGCCCAGCACCTGCTTCAGCAGTCCCCTCAGGATCAATCGTCGCCCGAATCAATCACAAACATCAATCATCAGCCAGCACACCCAGTAAATTTTAACACATACACTTTATAGATATTACTAATTCTAGGGCATTAATATACATTTGATACAGAGAGGAAAGTAATGAAAAAAAACGCCAACACTTATTCAAAGTCCAAGTTCTTCGCGCGCTACCGTTGGAGCTCAAGTTCGACGTCAGACGACCACCCGAATTCCGTCGACCCACGGCTCGGGACCACCCGGAGTGATCGACCGGAGCCTCTCCGCACGTCCGCCGTCCTCCTCGTCTCTCCTCCCGACTCCCCGCCAAAACTCAGTCCACAGTCATATCATACAGCATGGCATCCGAAAACAAAACGATACATAACCACCCATTGGCTAATAGCACCCTCTTATCACCCTCTAAACCACAATAAACTGCTAGCGCAAACTCTCTGCAGCGTTAAAACACAACAAAGCCGCATTCCACAGATTAACATAACAAAAATCGCCATTTTAAATGTAACAAAAGAAAGACCCCGTACACATGTAAACAAGAAGGTGTCATGAGGATATGCCCTGCATTGTGGTCAGCTGCTGCTTTCCTTTTCAGCCTCAGACTGCCAATTATTGCCTGTCAGATAATTTCCCGGAATTTCTGCAGTTAAAGGCCTGCGCACCATCCCAAACATCCATAGCTCTCTCGTTACAGAAGGGATTACAACGTCAGGAGTTTGAGAAGATTTGGTCTTTCATTGAGAACTCGCAAATGATCGCTGGGAGCATTCTGGCTTGTCTCATCGCCGCCTGGTGTGGAGGCTGCAACGCACAAGGTCGCCAAGGCGGCAGTGGAGAGTAAACTCAACCAGCTCCATCACGGGCACAACAGTCCCCAGCATGGAGGACATCCTCAAGATGCGATACCTGGAGAGGGCGGCGTCCATCAATGAGACCACTCACCCCAGGACAAGCTCCCTGCTCATTACTACCAGCCCAGCGGGGAAGAGGCACAGGAGTCTGAAATCTCACGGATTCAGGAACCCCTTTTCACCCTGCTCCATCATAATCTTGAATGGATGAGCACCAACTCGACATTATTAGCGGTAATTAGCGTCTTTTTTTTGTTTTACATTTTACAAACCTTGTACATTAATCTTACAAGTTTGAGCCCCACTGATCCTTCAAAAAATCAAATCTCATGTGGTACACGTCACAGAATATATAAAAACAGACCGTGAATCCAGTGGAAAACACGCGATACAGGTGGACAGACACCTGACACGCTGACCGTCATCAGTCAGGACACTGAGTACGGGAGTCGGAGGTCACGTTGCAGTTGTACAAGACGTCGGTGAGGCCGCACTTGGAGTACGGTGTTCAGTTTGGGTCGCCCTGCTGTACGGAAAGATGCCGCTGAGCTGGAAAGACTGCAGAGGGATATTTCCGAGGATGCTGCCGGGACACGAGGGACTGAGTTATGGAAGCGAATAGGTGCACTCTATTTCCCCAGGGATGGGGGTATTGAGAACATTAGGGCACAAGATTGAGTTGAGAGTAGCTGAAAAGAAAAAAGGTAGAGAGAGAGGGAGTAGCTAAACCAAAGAATGGAATGGGGAGGGAGGGGTAGAGAGGGAGTAGAGAAATACGGGAGAGAATGTGAAGAGATGGGAGAAGAGTTGTGGGGAAAGGAGCCAGAAAGCGAGGAGAAATAAAATGGAGATGCAATAGGTGAGGTGGGAGGGGAGGAAGATGAGAGAGAGGGTTTAGAGGGACGACGGTAAAGGGATAGAGGAATGTCGAGTAAGAGTGCGATAGAAGGAAATAAGAGAGTTGGGTTGGGGCGAGGGACAGAGAGGAAGCAGTACTGAGAGTCGGGAACAGAGATCGGCGAGAAAGAGGATGTTCCCATTTGATTGAAGTCGGCCCCTTGGGCTGTTGACAGAGGTCCGGTATCATACCAGGAATATCAGGGTACAAAGGTGCAGGCTTCTCACAGATGAAACGGTGTTGGTCATTACTGCAACTCTGAAACCAACCGGGTTTCCATTCACTGCATTCGAACTTTCCACCGTTCATTTTGTACACGACGTCAGAGGCCACTCTCCTGTCAATGAGGGGTAAACAACTTCATAAGGGACAACCCTGTGTCAGTCCCCAAAATCACTGAACTCTCCCTTACCAGTGACCCGTGGCAGGCCCCAAAATCTCCCACTACCACACCGTCCCAGCACAGTCCTGTGTCAGTCTCCAGGAAACTCCCACTGACCCACTCTCTCCCTTCAGACCTGCTATAGTCATCATATTAATCCCTTGCCCCACCCTGTCTCCACAGACCGGTGTCAGACACCAGAATAATCACAGTACCAGTATAATCACACACCCTTACGGTTGACCTGTGGCAGACCCCAAAATCTCCCACTACTCTAACGTCCCAGCACAGTCCTGTGTCAGTCTCCAGAAAACTCTCACTGACCCACTCTATCCCTTCAGCCCTGCTTCAGTCCCCATATTAATCCCTTGTCCCACCCTGTCTCCACAGACCAGTGTCAGATACCAGTATAATCACAGTACCAGTATAATCACACACCCTTACGGTTGACCTGTGGCAGACCCGAAAATCTCCCACTACTCTAACGTCCCAGCACAGTCCTGTGTCAGTCTCCAGAAAACTCTCACTGACCCACTCTCTCCCTGCAGACCTGCATCAGTCCCCAAAGTATTGCCTTGCCCCACCCTGTCCCCAGAGACCGGTGTCAGACACCAGGATGATCACAGTACCCGACCTTCTCCCGACGGTCCCGTGCCGTTCCCCAAAATACCCGTACAGCGCCACTCTCTTCCCAAGGCCCTATGTCAGTCCCCAAAATACTCCCACTGTCTCACTGTCTACCACAGGCCTGCTTTATATCGTAAAATAGTCAGACTTCCCATTCTCACCCCACAGATTTGTGTAAATCCCCAAAGTGCACCCACTGCCTCACTCTCTCCGCACAGCCCAGTGTCGTTCCCCAAAATACTCGCACTTCCTACTCTCACCGCACAGACGTGTGCCAGTCCCCGACATAATCCCACTGCCCAACCATCTCCCTATAGACCTGTCAGAAACCAACACACTCCCACTTCCCACTCTTTTCCCACAGACCTCTGTCAATGCCCAAATCAATCCCACTGATAAATTCTGTCTCCACAGATCTGTGTCAGTCATAAAGTATTCCCACTACCTTATCCTCCCCCACAACCGGTGTCAGTTCCCAAAAGAGCTCCGCAGCTCCACCCTCTCCCCACGGCCCAGTGCCTGTCACCAAAATAATCTCACTGCCCAACTTTCTACATACAGATTTCTGTTATCACCAAAACACTCCCGCTTCCCACTCTCTTCCCACAGTCCACGTCAGTCCCCAAATTCATTCAACGACACACACTCCACCGACAGCCTGTGTCGGGTCCCAAAATAATGCAATTGCCCACTCTTCCGCCAGAGACCTGTGTCTCCCAAATTATTCTGTGCCCCATTCCATCCACACAGTGTTCTACTGACATATTTCCTCCCAACAGACCTCTTGTTACAAAGGTGGGCGTTAATGGCGGACCGAAGTGCAAGACACAGACACTGAAGTACTAGGAATAGGACCTGACTAGAGTAGGGACGTGACAGGGTGCAGACACAGAGCAGGGACAAGAACGCAGAGTTGGGCTAAGACAGGGACAAAACAGGGAACCCGGATAACGAACTATGCACTAGGAGCCGGTGCTTAGGCTCCGAGTCAAAGCCTGGACAAGGTCACAGAACCCGGGACTTGCCTCTGGCTCGGGCCCCTGAACTGGGCAAGGACATGACATGACTGCAGGACACAGGCTGGGGTCTTGAAGCTGAGCTAGGAGACAGGCTTGAGGCCTGAGCTTGGAGACAGGCTGGGGTCTTGAGGCCTGAGCTTGGAGACAGGCTGGGGTCTTGAGGCCTGAGCTTGGAGACAGGTTGGGGTTTTGGGTCTTGATGCTGGAGGCTGCAGCCTGGGGTCTTGAGTCTTGGAATGCGGAGGTTGATAACTCGGAGGCCACAGCTCGGAGACAGACTGGGAACTGTACATCAACATAGAGCCTGGAATTATCCTTCGAAAAGCCGGGGCTCATCTTTAACACGACACTAACATTAGACAGGACAGTACATAAACATAGAGCCGGGACTAATTCCTAGACAAGCCGGGACTCAAATTTATCTCCACACCAATGTGGAACAGGTCCATCCGTAAGTTAACGGTAGAACGGCCGGAGTTACCTAACAGAGACAAAGCCAAGACAAGACAAGACCGGAAAACAACACCCCACCCCGCCCGCCACGCATGGCAACGGCAGAATGCCTCACTTACCCCACGGAAGCGAGGACAAGACAAGACAGATCTCCCTGTAGCGCACGGCAGAACTGCCTGACTTACCCCAGTCCGACGGGCACATCCCTCCCTACCATCGAGGACATTTAAAAGAGGCGATGCCTCGAGAAGGCGCCGTCCATCACTGAGGACCCTCCCCACTCGGGGAAACTCTCTGCTCGTTACTACCATCGGGGAGGAGTCACATGACTGTAAACACCCACACACAACATGCAGGAACCAGCTTCTGCCCCTGCGCCGTCATATCTTTGAACGCAAGAACATTTTTGCTGTGTTTATTAAAATTTGTAACTTACATTAATTGTGCATCATTGTGGGATACAGATGCTGCCAAAGAGCATAATCCAGGCTGCAATTTTTTTTCAGATAATAAATCAAATAGCGATTCCGGTGGAAAGCATCCGATACTGGTCGACAGGACACCTGGCACGCTGGTCTTTACCAGGTAGGGCACTGAGGGAGACGGAGGGTTTTGAGAGGACGGGGACGGAAGGGAGAGAGAGCTGTAGGGGTGGGGAGAAAGTGAGAGAGAGTTGGCAGAGGACGAGTAGAAAGAGCGAGCAGAGAAAAGGCGAGGCAAAAGGGGGTGGACTGAAAGATAGAGGGAGTGGAGAAGTGCGGGACGGGGTTGGAATGGCGAGAAAGCAGGGGATCGAAGGGGACTGACATCTGTTGGGGTGTGGTGGGGAGAATCTAGTAGGAGGAAGGGGCAGTAGCGTGAGGAGGGAGTTTGAGAGGATGGAGGAGTGGTAGTTGACAAAGAGAGAATTGGGAAGTGGAGGGGTAGATACGTGATTCAAATCGGCCCAACTAGCACAGACGGCACATGATTAAGTTGATTGTGGGTGAAAAGGAAAAAGAGAGAGAGAGACACAGAGAGAGAGAGAGAGAGAGAGAGAGATCAGGGAGACGGAGGGTTCAGATAGAACGGGAAGAGGGGAGTTGGTCAGTTGGTCACTTGATTTTTGTCGCCTCCACTGGCTGTTGACAGAGATCCTGGATATTTTTAGGAATATGCGGGAACAAAACTGCCGACTTCTCGCAGATGAAACGCCGAGCACGATTGCAAGAACTCTTCGCTGGGTACGAGTGGCAGTCTCTTCAGTCTGACGTCCCCGAGGACACCTTGTACAGAAGATCCCAGTCTACATTCCTGTCCAAGACGGTTAACAATTTTAACAGAGACAAAGCAGCTCCAGAGAACCCGAGCCGAGACAGTCTACAAGCTAAGCCCATGAAATCAATCTCTCCTAACAGCCTGTGCCAGTCCCCAAGCTGATCCCACTCATCCACTCTCTCCCCACAGCTCCGTGCCAGTACCCAGACAAATACAATGGTCCAAATGTCTCCCTACAATCCTGTGTCAGTTCCCAAACTAATCGTGCAGACCGAATGTCACCCCACAGCCCCATGTCTCCCCAAACTAATCTCACCGTAACGCTTTCTCGCCACAGTCTTCTGTCAGTCCCCATACAAATCGAACAGGCCCACACTCTCCCTTCAGATATGTTTCACTCCTCGAACAAACCACACTGTCCCACCGTCTCCCCACAGACTTATGGCTGTCCCGAGATGAATCCTTCTCGTCCACACTCTTGCATCATCCCTGTGTCGGTCCCAGAATAATCCTGTTTCCCCTCACTATACCCAGAGCATCGTGTCAGTCTCCGAACATATCGCAGTACACGGCGCACTCACCATAAACTCTGGTCCGCTCCCAGACTTGTACAACTGGCACCCTCTCTCCCACATCCGTGCGTGAGTTTGCAAACCAGTCCCATTAGCGCCCTGTATCGGCCTCCAAACTAATCCAGTTGTCCTACTCTCGCCCCTCAGATCTATGTCATTCACCAAACAAATGCCGCTGTTAATCCCTCTCCTCACAGCCCGGCGACTATCTCCAAAATAATCCCACTCCACCGCGCTTTCCTCACCGATATGCGTCAGTACAAAAATGAGATAATTCCTGTGTCCTGAGCTCTCCACACTGCCCCCAGGCGGTTTCCGAATTATCCCCACTGCCCGGACATTCCCCGACAGACACCTGTCGGACTTAAAATGTCCCTATTGTACCACACTCTCCTGAGAGCCATGTATAGTTTCATCGTAAACTAATCCCACTTTCTCCCGTCAGGTCTATGACAATACCCAACTCTCACACCACAGAGTAATCCAAATCTCACCCGTCTTCGCATTTTCCAATCCAGTATGCACTGTTTCGGTACACAAGTTTGTTGGATACAAAGCTCTGTGAAATTAAATTTATTTGATTAATGCCAAGAATCGAAAAGTATGTACGGAGTTTCTCTCAGTTGATTACAACATGAACCTGTGATTGGACGGTGTGGAGGGAGCTTCACTGTTTGCCATATCCTGTGAATGTATCATGGGACGGTGTGTAGGAAGATTCACTCTGTGTCTGACCCCGAGCAAGTGTACTAAGAGTGTACTGTGGGAGTAACTCTGTGGTTGAACCCGGGGGAGTGATGGGTCGGTGTGGAGGGAGATAACTCTATGTCTGAACCCGAGAATGTGTGATGGGACGGTGTGGAGGGAGATTCACTATGTGCCATATCCATGAATGTGTCATGGGGCGCTGTGTAGGAACATTCACTCTGTGTTCGAATCCGGGAGTGTGTGATGGGACAGTGTGGAGGGAGCTTAACTCTGTGTCTGACCCCGAGAATGTGTACTAAGAGTGTATTCTGGGAGTAACTCCGTGGCTGAACCCGGGGGTGTGATGGGACGGTGTGGAGGGAGATAACTCTATGTCTGAACCCGAGAATGTGTCCTGGGAGTGTAGTATGGGTGTCACTCTGTGTCTCACCCCGGAAGTGTCTGATGATTCTTGTGAGATCTTCTTGTGATGTGACACATACCGCTTCATCTCTTGAATTGATTTCAAGCAGCCTTGCATCACGGTTTGAACATTCTTGCATCGCTGTTGGGAAAAATGTTTCAGACGTGGATACGAAATAACACCGGTCTTTATTTGTGATCCAGTCCTTGGAACACGTATGCTCTGGAAATAGGAATAAGGAGTAGTGAATATCACTGCACACCGTCCAATCACGCACATCGGGGTGAGAGATAGAGTGAATCTCCCTCCATTCCGTCCCATCTAACACCACACGGGATCAGACCCTTCGACCGTCATCAATGATGCCCTCACCCGCAGCTCCTGCATTCCCGGACTTCAGCCCTCACCCCATCCTCCCGTCACCACAACAGGGACAGAGACCCCCTTGTCTTCACCGTCCACCCCACCAGACTCCGGATCCAGCACCTTATCCTCCGCAACTTCAGCCAAATTCAACAGGACCCACCAGGAAACACATCTTTCACTCTCTACTCCTCTCCGCTTTCCGAAGGGATCGTTCCTTCGGCGACTCCCTAGTCTACACGTCCCTCCCCACGGAGCAGGTCCTGAAGAGTGAGTATAGAGACCTTGGTCGGAAGTTAAACAGCAGGACCTCCAGGGTGGGTGGTAATCTCAGGATTGCCACCTGTGCCACGTGCCAGTGACGGTAAGAATAGGATGCTCTGGCGGATAGACACGTGGCTGAGAACTGGTGTAGGGGGCAGAGTTTCAGATTTCAGGATCTTTGGGACCATTTCTGCGGCAGGTGTGACCTGTACAAGAGTGACGGGTACACCTGAACTACAGGGGAGCCAATATTCTTGCTGGGAAATTTGTCTGTACTATTGTGGAGGGTTTAAACTAAATCGGCAGGGGGGTGGGGATGGTAACCAGAGTGCCAGAGCAGATAGTGGAGCGGGGGTGAAAATAATTGGTGTTAAAAGTTCATGGAAAGTCACAAACAGAAGGGTTATGTGTGGTTGTAATAATCATCTGATGTGTTCTCTATTTCAAAGCGAGAAGTATCCTGGGGAAGACTGACGAGCTGAGGGCGTGGATTGACACATGGAATTACGACATAATATCAATTAGTGAAACTTGGCTACAGCAGGGGCAGGACTGGCAGCTTAATGTTCCAGCGTTCCGATGTTTCAGACGTGATAGAGGCAGAGGAATGAAGGGAAGCGGGTGTGGCATTGCTGGTCAGGGAAAATCTCACAGCAGTGCTCAGTCAGGGCAGATCAGAGGGCTTGTCTTCCGAGACCTTATGGGTGGAGCTGAAAGACAGGAAAAGTATGACCATTTTAATGGGGTTGTATTATAGACCACCCAATAGTCAGCGAGAATGGGAGGAGCAAATCTCCAAAGAGATAGCAGACAACTGCAAGAAACATGAAGTTGTGATAGACGGGGATTTTAGTTTTCCACATACTGATTGTGAGTCCCATACTGTTAAAGGTCTAGACGGGTTAGAGCTTGTAAAATGCGTTCAGAAAGGTTTTCTAAATCAATATTTAGAGCTACCAACCAGAGACGATATAATATTAGATCTCCTATTTGGAAACGAGTTAGTACAGGTGACGGAAGTGTGTGTAGGGGAACACTTTGATTCCACTGTTCATAACACTATTAGTTTCAATTTGACCATGGATAAAGATACCTCTGGTCCTCGGGTTGAGGTTCTAAACTGGAAAAAGGCCAAATTTGAAGAAATGAGAAAGGATCTAAAAAGCGTGGATGGGACAGGTTGTTCGCTGGCAAGGATATGATTGATACGTGAGAGGCCTTCAAAGGTGACATTTTGAGAGTGCAGAGTTGAATTTCCCTGTAAGGATTAAAGGAAAAGTGAGTAAGAGTAAGGAAGCTAGGTTCTCGAGGAATATTGGAACACTGATAAAGAAGGAGAGAAGATGTTTTACATGTATAGGAAACAGGGAGTAAATAAGGTGCTTGAGTAATATAAACAAGTGAAAAAGTACTTAACAAAGAAATCGGGAGGGCTAGAGGAAGACGGGGTTGCTTTGACAGTCAAGGTGAAGGATAATCCGAAGAATTTCCGCAGGTTTATTAAGAGCAAGAGGAGAGTAAGGGATAAAATTGGTCCTAATGAAGATCAGAGTGGTCGGCTATGTATGAAACCAGACGAAATAGGGGAGATTTTATTTTATTTTATTTTATTCTTTTTGTGTGTCGTTATGTACTAAGGAAACTGGCATGGAGTCAATAGAAATCGGGCAAACAACAAATGAGGCCACGGAACCGATACAAATTCAAGAGGAAGAGGTGCTTGCAATCTTGAGGTATATATCCCCAGAGCCTGACAGGGTATTCCCTTGGACCTTAAATGAGACTAGTGTTGTAATTGCAGGGGCCCTGTCAGATATATTTAAAATGTCGTTATCGACAGGTGAAGTGCCGGAGGATTGGAGGATAGCTCATGCTGTTCCCTAGTTTAATCGAGGCTCAGAAAGTAATCCCGGAAATTATAGGCTGTTAGTTTTGACATCATTAGGAGATAAATTATTGGAAAGAGGTCTAAGAGACAGGATCTACAAGTATTTGGATAGACAGGGACTTATTAGGGAGAGTCAACATGGGGTTGTGCGTGGAACGTCATGTTTAACAAATCTATTAGAGTTTTTCGAGGAGGTTACCAGGAGGGTGGGTGTAGGAAACGCAGTGGATGTTGTCTATAGGGATTTCAGTAAGGCCTTTGACAAGGTCCCGCATGGGACGTTAGTCAGGAAGAGTCAGTCGCTAGCTATACATGCAGAGGCAGTAAAATGGATTAGACGTTGCTTCAATGAGAGAAACCAGAGGGTGGTAGTGGAGGATTGCTTCTCTGAGTGGAGGCCTGTGACTGGTGGTGTGCCACAGGGATCAGTGCTGGGTCCATTTATATTTGTCATCTGTATCAATGGCTGGATGATAATGTGATATGTTGGATCAGCAAATTTGCTGATCATACCAAGTGTGGAGGAGTAGTGGACAGTGACGAAGCTTTTCCAAGCTTGCAGAGGGATTTTGACCAGCTGGAAAATGGGCTGAAAAATGGCAAATGGAGGTTAACACAGATAAGTGTGAGGTATTACACTTTGGAAGGACACACCAAGGTAGAAGATAGAAGGTAAATGGTTGGGCACTGAGGAGTGCGGTGGAACAGAGGGGTCTGAGAACGCAGATGCAAAATTCTCTAAAAGGGGCGTCACAGGCAGATCGTGTCGTAAAGACAGCTTCTGGAACATCGTGTTATAAATCAAAGTATTGACAGAGGATTGGAATGCTATGGAGCGGTTGTACAAGACATTGGTGAGGCCGAATTTGGAGTATTGTTTGCTGTTTTGCTCACCTAATTACAGAAAGGATATTAACATGGTTCCAATATGCAGAGAAGGTTTACAAGGATGTTGCGGGGACTTGAGAAACTCAGTCACAGAGAGAGGTTGTAAAGGGCAGAACTTGATTTCCTGGAGCGTAGAAGAATGAGGGGGGATTTGAAAGAGGTGCATACAATTGTGGTGTATATATATCCATGTATCTTAATTATGACGGGTTATGATGGGTATAGGTTGGGTGAATGCAAACATGCTCTTTTTTTCTACAGAGGCAAGGGGAGATAAAAAAAAATAAAATAGAGAAGACATGAGTTAAGGGTGAAGGGGGGAAATTTCAAAGAGAATATTAGGGGTCGGTGGCTTCTTCACTCATAGAGAGGTAGGAGTGCGGAATGAGCAGCCAGATAAAGTGGTAAATGCCGGCTCATATTTAACATTGAAGCAAATCTTGCACAGGTACAATGATGAGAGGTGAGGTGTATTGAGGGATATGGTCCAGGCGCAGGTTAGTGGGACCACACCAAAAATGATTTGGCACAGCCAAGAAGAGCCAGAAGGCCTGTTTCTGTGCTGTAATGTTTTTATGGTTTCTACAAGCTGTGATTCTTCCCAAAGGTTGTGTTACTAAGTACTGACATGCAGGGTGTCCATATTTTTTCTTCATGCCTTTTCATTGTTTGCTATTTTGGAACGTAAAAGATGGAAATAAAAAAGTTCTCTTGCCTAAAATATTAAAGAAAACTGTCATCTTTAACTTTATGTTTTTTGGAAATCAGTTCATCTTTTACTCGTTTAGCTATTCACAGTAAAAGAAATTTTGATCAGGGAATCCCAAATGGTTGCATGCCACTGCAGTGTGAAACTCCCTCCGCACCATGCCGTCACACGCTCCCGGGGTCAGACACTGTATGAAGCTCCCTCCACACGTCCCATCCCACACTCCCGGGGTCGGGCACAGAGTGAAATTCCCTCCACACCATTCCATCAAACCCTCCCGTGGTCAGCCAGAAAATGAAGCTTCCTCTGAATAGTCCACTGTCGCATCACACGCTCTTGCGGACAAACACAGAGTGAAGCTCCATCAGCACCGTCCCATCACACACCCGGGAACAGGCACAGAATGAAAATACCTCAGCAAAGCTCATCACACACACGGGAACAGACAGGGAATGAAACTCCCCTCAGCACCGTTCCATCACCGTCTCACAGAGTCAGGCATCGCGTGATGCTTCTTTCACACCGTCCCGTCACCGAATACAGATTTCAAAAACCCAGCAAAGATCCCTGTACAAAATCCTGGGGTCAGACATAGAATGAAGCTCCCTCCACGCCGTCCCATCACACATTCCCGGGGTCAAACACAGAGTGACGTTTTCTCCACACCCTTCTACCATAAAACAGAAGGATGAGGCACAGAGTTAAGCTAGCCTCACAGTGTCCATTCGCACACCGCAGGGAAGTGGTACGGTGTAGCTCCTTCAGCACCATCCGACTACCGACAGCCGAAGAAAGACATGAAGAAAGCTCTTGCCCACTCTCCCAGAACACACGCAAGGGTCAGAAATGGTGTAAGGCTCCTTCACCAGCGTCTCATCACACTTTCCCCGAATCAGACACAGAGTGAAGCTCCCTCGACACCGTGCTGAAGGCGAGCTACACTCCAAGTGAGGTAAGGCAGGGTAAGTTCCTTTAAAAGTAGAACGGTATGCAGCGGTATTTTATTTGGAGCAAGGAAGGCGGCGAGGCTGTAGCGTATTGGGTAGGTCATGACAGCTCAGATCGGCCCCATGGTTTGTTCACCTGCATGTGCGAAATCAGGCACTTCCACTATCCCTGACGACTATGTGTGCAGGAAATGTGTCCAGCTGCGGATTCTGGCAGACCGCATTGAACGGCTGGAGCTGCGATTAGATTTATACTGGAGCATCCGCGTTGCTGAGAAAGTCGTGAATAGCACGTTCAGTGAGTTGGTCACACCGCAAGTAAAGGCTACACAGGCAGAAAGGGAATGGGTGGCCGCTAGACAGCGTAGCAGTAGGCAGGTAGTGCAGGAGTTCCCTGAGGTCATCTCCCTCCTAAACAAATATACTGTTTTGGATACTGTTGGGAGAGATGTCTCATCAGGGGGAGTTAGCAGCAGCCGAGTTCATGGCACCATGGGTGGCTCTGCTGCACAGGAGGTGAAGGAAAATGAGTGGGAGAGCTATAGTTATAGGGGACTCGATTGTAAGGGGAATAGATAGGCGTTTCTGCGGGAGCAAACGAGACTCCAGGAGGGTATGTTGCCTCCCTGGTGCAGGGGTCAAGGATGTCTCTCAGTGGCTGCAGGACATTTTGGAGTGGGAGGGTGAACAGCCAGTGGTGGTGGTGCACATAAGTACCAAGGAAAGAGGTAAAATAACGGGATGAAGTCCTAGAAGGTGAATTTAGGGAGTTAGGAGATAAACTAAAAAGCAGGACCACGAGGGTAATAATCTCTGGATTAGCAGCAGTGCCACGTGACACTCAGAGTAGAAATAGCAGGATATATCAGATAAATACGTGGGTTGAAAATCGTGCAACGGGGAGGGATTCAATTTTCTGGGGCATTTGAACCTGTTCTAGAGGAGTTGACACGGGTACAAACAGGACGGTCTGCACCTGGGCTAGACTGGAACCAATGTCCTAAGGAGAGCGTTCGCTACTATTGTTAAGAAGGATTTAAACTAATGTGGCAGGGGAATGGGAACAAGTGCAGAGAGACAGAGGGGTGTAAAATGAGGGTAGAGCAAAAAGTAGTAAGGTGAAACGCAAAAGTGGCAGGCCGGCAAATTCAGGGTAAAAATCAAAAAGGACCACTTTTCAACATAATTGTATAGGGGCTAAGAGTGTTGTAAAAGCAAGCCTGAAGGCTTTGTGTGTCAATGCAAGGAACATTCGTAACAAGGTGGGTGAATTGAATGTGCACATAGTTATTAATGAATATGCTGTAGTTGGGATCACAGAGACATGGCTCCTGTGTGACCAAGGATGGGAGCTCAACATTCAGGGATATTCAATATTCAAGAGGGATAGACATGACAATTAATGAGGTCGGGTAGCATTGCTGGTTAGAGAGGAGATTAACGCATTAGAAAGGAAGGACATAAGCCGGGAGGATGTGGAATCGATACGGGTAAAGCTGCATAACACTAAGGGACAGAGAACGCTGGTGGGAGTTGTGTACAGGCCACCTAACTGTAGTAATGAGGTTAGAGATGGCATTAAACAGAAAATTAGAAATGCGTGCAATAAAGGAACAGCAGTTATAATGGGTGACTTGAATCTACATATAGATTGGGTGAACCAAATTGGTTAGTGTGCTGACGAAGAGGATTTCTTGGAATGTATGCCCGATGGTTTTCTGAATCAACATGTCCAGGAACCAACTAGAGAGCAGATAATTCTAGACCGGGTACTGAGTAATGAGGAAGGGTTAGGTAGCAATCTTGTACTGCTAGGCTCATGCGTAAGGGTGATCATAATATAGTGGATTTCTTCATGAAGATGGAGAGTGACATATTTAATTCAGAAACAAAGGTTCTGAAATTAAGGGTAACTTTGAAGGTATGAAAAGTGAATTAGCGAAGATAGACTGGCAAATGATAATTAAAGGGTTGACGGAGGATATCCAACGGCAAGCATTCAAAGATCGCATGGAGGAACTACAACATTTGTTCATCCCAGTTTGGCACAAGAATAAACCAGGGAAGGTAGTGCACCTCTGGCTGACAGGGAAAATTAGGGATGGTATCAATTCCAAAGAAGAAACATACAAATTAGCCAGAAAAAAGCGGCACACCTGAGGACTGGGAGAAATTCAGAGTCCGGCAGAGGTGGACAAATGACTTAATTAGGAAAGGCAAAAAAAGCTGATCAGAGAAAGATTGCAGGGAACCTAATAACTGACTGCAAAAGCTTTTATAGATATGTAAAAAGAAAAAAAAAATAATTGGATAAGACAAATGCAGTTCTTAGAGTCAGAAACTGGTGAATTGTTCATGCGGAACCAGGACACGGCAGACCAATTGAATAACTACCTTGGTTCTGTCTTCACTAAGGAGGACATAAATAATCTTCCGGAAATATTAGTGGACCGAGGGTTCAGTGAGATGGAGGAACTGAGGGAAAATAGATGTTAGTAGGGAAGTGGTGTTGGATAAATTGAAGGGATTAAAGGCAGATAAATCCCCAGGGCGAGATGGTCTGCATTCCAGAGTGCACCAAGAAGTAGCCCAAGAAATAGTGGATGCATTCGTGATAATTCTTCAAAACTCTTTAGATTCTGGATCAGTTCTTGAGGATTGGAGAGTGGCTAACTTAACCCCGCTTAAAAAAAAAAGTGAGAGAGAAACCGGGGTATAATAGACCGGTTAGCCTGACATCGGTGGTGGGGAAAATGCTAGAGTCAGTTATCAAAGATGTGATAACAGCAGATTTGGAAAGCGGTGAAATCATCGGAAAAAGTCAGCATGGATTTGTGAAAGGAAAATCATGTCTGACGAATCGCATAGAATTTTTTGAGGATATAACTAGTAGAGTGGATAGGGGAGAAACAGTGGATGTGGTATATTTGGATTTTCAAAAGGCTTTTGACAAGGTCCCACACAGGAGATTAGTGTGCAAACTTAAAGAACACGGTATTGGGGGTATGGTATTGATGTGGATAGAGAATTGGTTGGCAGACAGGAAGCAAAGAGTGGGAATAAACGAGACGTTTTTCAGAATGGCAGGCAGTGACTAATGGGGTACCGCAAGGCTCAGTGCTGGGACCCCAGTTGTTTACAATATATATTAATGACTTAGTCGAGGGAATTAAATGCAACATCTCCAAGTTTGCGGATGACACGAAGCTGGGTGGCAGTGTTAGCTGTGAGGAGGATGCTAAGAGGATGCACGGTGACTTGGATTGTTTGGGTGAGTGGGCAAATTCATGGCAGATTCAATTTGATGTGGATAAATGTGAGTTTATCCAGTTTGGTGGCAAGAACAGGAAAACCAATTATTTTCTGAATGGTGGCAGATTAGGATAACGGGAGGTGCAACGAGACCCCAGTGTTATTGTGCACCAGTCATTGAAAGTGGGCATGCAGGTACAGCAGGCAGTGAAGGGGCAAACGATTTGCTGGTATTCACATCAAGAGGATTCGAGTACAGGAGCAGGGTGTTTCTACTGCAGTTGCATAATTCCTTGGTGAGACCACCCCTGGAGTATTGTGTGCAGTTTTGGTCTCCTAATCTGAGGAAACACATCCTTGCCATGGAGGGAGTACAAAGAAGGTTCACCAGATTGATTCGTGGGATGGCAGGACTTTCATATGATGAAAGACTGGATCGACTAGGCTTATAGTGGCTGGAATTTGGAAGATTGAAGGGGGACCTTATTGAAACATGCAAAATTCAGAAGAGATTGGACAGGCTAGATGCAGGAAGATTGTTCCAGATGTCGGGGAAGTCCAAAATGAGGGGTCACAGTTTAAGGATAAAGGTGAAACCTTTTAGGACCGAGATCAGGAAAAACTTCTTCACACAGAGAGTGGTGAATCTGTGGAATTCTCTCTCACAGGAAACAGTTGAGGCCAGTTCATTGGCTATGTTTAAGAGGGAGTTAGATGTGGCCCTTGTGGCTAAGGGATTAGGGGGTATGGAGGGAAGGCTGCTACAGGGTTCTGAATTGGATGATCAGCCATGATCATACTGAATGGCGGTGCAGGCTCGAAGGGCCGAATGGCCTAATCCTGCACCTATTTTCTATGTTTCTATGTTTCTGTCTCCACGGACACATCACACACTCCAGGTGCCCGATGTGGAATGAAGCTCCCGTCCACACTGTCTCATGAGACACTCTTGGGGACAGACACATAGTGACGCTCCCTCCATACCGCCCCTCACACACACACCTTAGTTCGGAGAACACAATTTATTTCCCTCCACAAAGTCCAGTCAGACACAGTGTGAATCTCTCTCTTCGTGGCACCGTCACACACTCTAGCGGTCAGACAGGGAAAGAAACTCCCTGAGCACACATAAAATTTCAGATTGAGAATGATTCTCCCCTCTACAGCTTCTCAACACACCACAGAGCAAAGTGTCAGACACAGAGTGAATCTCCCCCTTATACGGTCCCGTCACACACTCCCGGATTCAGACACAGAATGAAGCTCCCTCCACACCGTCCCATCACACACTCTCGGGGTCAGAGATGGAGTGACTCTCCCTCCATAGTGTTCCGTCACACACTCCCGGGAGTCAGACACAGAGTGAAGCTCCCTGCACATGGTCCCATCACAGACTCCTGTGGTCAGTCACAGAGTAAAGTTCCCTTCACACCGTCCCATTACACCGTCTCGGGGTCACAGACAGAATGAATCTCCCTCCACATGGTCCAATCCCACATCCCGAGTCTTACACAGTGTGACTCTCCCTCCTTACGTCGCATCACATACTCCCTGGCGAGTCACAGAACGAAGCTCTTCCTGAACTGACCCACCACACCCCACTGTGTTCACACAAAGCGACGTTCCACCCACACACTCCCATGGCACACTCACGGGGTCAGAATCTCTCCACAGCATCCAATCACACAATCTGGTGTCACATATAATAAACGTCCATCTGCACTGTCCCATCAAACACTCCCGGAGTCAGACACAGACGCTCTTTCTCTACGATCCCATTGAGACTGACACAGAGTGAAGCAACATCCGCTCCGTCCCAGCACACACTCCTGAATTCAGCACAGAGTGAAGCTTCCTCTGCACCGTCCCATCACTCACTCCCGGAATCAGGCACAGAGTGAAGCCCCCTCTGCAACGTCCCATCACGCTTTCCCGGATTCAGATGAATCTCTTTCTCCACAGTGCCATAACGCCATGGATTCAGACATGGGGTGACGCTCTGTGGGCACTGTCCCATCACACTATCCCACTGTCAGACACAAAGTGAAGCTGGATCTACACCCTCCCATCTGAGAGTCCCCGAGTCAGTCCTAGAGCGAAGCTGTAATGTTACGTCTCACAATCCCGTGGTCAGACATAGAGTGAAACCACCTCCACAGCGTCCCACCACACTCTCCTGGGTTCGGTAATAGATTCCAACTTCCTCCGCGCAGCCCCATCACACGATCACCGAGTCACACACTGAGTGAATCTCCCTATATACCATCTCTTCACACACTCCCTATGTTAAGCACAGAGTGACGTTTCCGCTCACTGTGCCTGCCCCGTCATGAGGAGCGTGTTAAAGAGTGGATGATGCCTCACCTCTTCTGCTGGTCAACAATTCACAGATTTGAGCTTTGGTTTCGTTGACAGATCTGTATTTCGTTTCCATGTCAGTGAACTGGTGACGGAGATCAGTGTGCGTTCGGTTAAGATCGATCAGATCAGAGTTGAGCGTAGATAGATTCTTTAGACAGGTTCTCTGGGAGAGATTCAGGTGGGAAATTAATTCACGATAGTTTCGGTCGGAGGTGATCATAGACTGACGAATCTGTGATACTGAGAGAGAAGGTGAAAGATATGTATCCTTTACAGTGACACGTGAGTCAGCGTCACGCTACCGAATGGGTCACAGAGAGTGATGTGTCAGTGTCACGGTGAAGGGTGTCACAGTGATGGATGTGCTGGTGGTACAGTGAGAGAAGTCGGCGCCACCCTGCGGTGCGTGTCTGTGCCGCGCTGAGCAGTAAATAAATTTCCCGGTGAAGGTGTTATTGTTACAACGGGGTCCGCATCAGTATCGTACGGGGCATGTTCGTGTTGCTGTGAGTTACGAGCCTGTGTCACTGTGATAGGTGTTTTTGTGCCTCGGCGAGAGGTGTGCCGGGTTACCGTGTCTCGATGTCACTGCGAGGGAAATGTCAGAGTGAGCGACCTGGTGTTGTCACGCTGGGTGGAGTATCTGTGTCATGGTGTTGGGTCTGCCGATCTCACAGAGAGGGGTGTGTCTGTGTCGACCTTGGAGACATGTCATGGCCACGATCGGTGTGACAGTGTCTCGCTGAGGTGTGTCGATGTCACCGAGACTACTAGGTCGGGGACGCTGTGAAATTAAGTGTCGGTATCACGGTGAGTGGTTTGCCTGTGTCACGGTGAGGTGCCTCAGTGAGCGGTGCGTCGGAGTTATTTTGAGGGCCGATACCGTATCGGTAATGGGTGTTGCAGTTGGTGTGAGTCTTTGTCACGATACCGAGCTGGACGGATCTCGTTGAGGAGCGTGTAGGTGTCTTGGTGTACGGTGCCTAACTGTCACGGTGAAGGACGTGTCGGTCTCACTGTGAGGTGAGTTTCGGTGTCGCCTAAGGGGAGTGTAACAGTTACACTGTCAGGGTCAGGTCGATGTTCCCAGTAAGGGGACCATGTCTGTGTCACGATGTGGCTCGTGTCCCTGTCTCGGTTAGGAGTGCAACTGTGTCGAATTGAAGTTCGCGTCCGTGCGACGGTGACAGGATTGTCTGGATGAGTCCTGAATGTGTTACGGTAAAGGTCGTGTCTTTGTCACGGTTAGCGGTGTGTCTGTGTTATGGTCAGGAGTTATTGTGTTGTTACGGTAAGGGGCGTGTCTGCGTCACTGTAGTGTTTTACAATAACAATTTGTTCCACTCTCTTTATTTGCGGTCTGACTCCACCCGGACCCCGTTCGGCTCACCGTGGATCGAAAGCCCGGCCACAATCACGGCAAGGATGCACGTAATGATGCAGAGTAGGTAGATCTTACGGTACGGTCTATTTCCGATGTACTCTTTCGGCTCCTGTTCGTGCGCACCTGTGGAGAGAGCACAAGACCATAAGATTTAGGAGCAGAAGTATGCTATTCGGCCTATTAAGTTTGCCTTTTCCTCATAACGTTTGAAGTTCGTTTCTCAGACAGAAAGCCCGTCACTAACGGTGTTCACCGGGGTCAAGGGTGGGACCAGTGATCTTTATCAATTATATCGACGATTTGCGGTAGATTATATTGGTCGCGGTTGGTAAGCCTGCACACAACACTAACGTCGGTGACGAGGTAACAGTGAAGACAGTTACCGCTTACGCTGGGATTTCGATTACCTGGGGAAGGGGGGCAGAGCAGTTGCAAATGTGATTTATTTTTCATAAGTGCGAGCTATCGTATTTCAGAAAGGAAAACAAGGGTACAACGTTCACAGTGTTCGGGAGAAACCCTGGCGTGTGTTGAATAACAGTGGGACCAAGGACCCCACGTCCAACGTTCCCAGAGAGTGAAGTTACCGGTAGAGGGGTCGGTGAAGGTGTCTGACGCCCCGGCCTTCATCAATCAGGGCACGGAGTACAGGATTAAGGGGTCACGTTGCAGTTGTACAAGACGTCGGTGAGGCCGCCCTTGCAGTACGGTGTTTAGTTTTGGTCGCCCTGCTATAGGAAATATATCAATGAGCTGGACAGATTGCAGAGGGAGATTTACGACGATATTGCCGGGGCTCGAGGGATTCAGTTACGGAGATAAGTCGAGCAGGTGGGGACTTTATTCCTTGGAGCGCAGGGGTGACCTTACAGGAGTGTATACAAACACGTGGGTACACAGAGAAGGTGAATGCGCACTGTAATTTTCTTTAATCTTGGGGAACCGTGGACCGGAGCGCACATGTCTGAGATGATAGCAGAAAGAGATTTAAACTGGGACCCGAGTGACGATTTTGTTTTTACCCAGACGGCGGCCTGTCTATGGAACGAGCTGCCAGAGGAAGTGATGGATGCCGATGTATTAGGACTTGAATTGTTGGGCGTATGGCACGTGACCACTTCAGAGTGACGTCATAACTGTGAACTCTGACCTCCTTGTGCAGTCACTGGCATTTCGGCTGGTGCCGAGGTAATGGGAGGATCTTCATAATCATCGATGAGAATGTCGTCTTTCCGAAGGTTCAGCATTGAGTAGATGGATGTGACACCGTCTGGGAAGAAAGAAAGAGAATGTGAGAGACAGAGAAATAGAAGGAGGAGGAATGGTTACTTCGTGTGCCAGGATTTAGATGTTTCAGAAAGGACAGGGAGAGAGGCAAAAGAGGTGGGACTGTTGATCAGAGATAGTGTCACAGCTGCAGAAGAGTAGGAAGAAAAGCAGGAATTGTTTATACCAAGGGGCTGGAGACTACCGAGACGGTATATGAGGTGTTGCTCCTCCAAACTTGTCCCTACACCTCATCTCCTGCAAACATTCAGGGCCCCAAACAGTCCTTCCAGGTGAGACAACACTTCAGTTGTGAGTCTGTTGGGGTCGACTATTGGATCCGGTACTCCCGGTGCGACCTCATCTACATCGATGAAACCCGACGCAGATTGGGGGACCACTTCGTCGAGCACCTCCACTCCGTCCGCCACAACAGATATGATCTCCCGGTAGCCACCCACTTCAACCCTGCTTCTCACTCCCATTCAGATATGTCCATACATGGCCTCGTCTACCGCTATGATGAGACTAAACTCAGGTTGGAGGAGCAACACCTCATATACCGTCCAGGTAGTCTCCAGCCCCTTGGTATGAACATAAAATTCTCCGACTTCCGGTTATTCCCTCCCCCTCCCTTCCTCTATCCTTATTTCACTCTGCCCCCTCCCCCAGCTCCCTCATGGTTCCGCCTCCTTCTTCTACCACCCATTTATTCAGGGCTATGAAGTCACTGCTTCCCCTCCCCCACCCCTTTGTCTTTCAAGTTACTGGTCTTTCAACTGAAGCTACAAGCATTCTTCAAATCCTTCCCCATCTTTCATTCTTCAGTCCTGACGAAGGGTTCCGGTCCGAAACGTCGACTCATCGTTTCTGACTGACGCTGCCCGACCTGCTGAGTTCATCCAGCGTACTGAAAGTGTTGCTTCAATAACTCTACAGGGAGTTTTTTTTTTTTTTTTTAATAGACGGCACGCTCTAAGATTGGATGGTTCAGATGGGAGAGAGTTCAGTAGGTGTGCTTAAAATGATTTCTTTTAGAGTTCCTCAAAGAACTCTAAAGGCTTGATAGACATGACTTGCCGTTAACAAAACCATGTTGACTGTCCCTGATCAGACCATGATTTTCTAAATGCCCAGAGATCCAATCTCTAAGAATCTTTTCCAAGACAGACGGAAAGCTCACTGGAGTATAATTACCCGGACTGTCCCTACCAACTTTTTTGAACAACGGGTAAACATTCGCCTCCCTCCAATCCTCAGGTACCATTCACGTGGACACGAGGACATAAAGGTCCTCGCTCTGCCTAGGAAGGCAGTGGAGGCGAATTCTCTGGATTATTTCAAGAAAGATTTAGATCGAGCTCTTAAAGGTAGCAGAGTCAAGGGATATGGGGAGAAGGCAGGAAAAGGGTACTGATTGTGGGTGATCAGCCATGATCACAGTGAATAGCGGTGCTGACTCGAAGGGATGAATGGCCTAATCCTGTACCTATTGTCTATTGTGTATTAACCCACCCATCTACAGTTGTATTCAGATCATTGTATATATCTCAAAGAGGAGATGTCCCAGCGGAATGTCATAGATACAGATCACATCATAGGAGTAAAAGAGGTAAAAGAATAACTGAGCGCAGAGTAAAGTGTCACAGTTACAGAGAAAGTACAGTGCAGGCAGACATTAATATTCAAGGGGACACGACGTAGCAGACGGCGATGTCTAGAGTGCATTACCGTCATCGGGAACCATTGCATAGTCTGATAAAAGCGGGCACAAACTGCCTTTGTGCCTGGCCAGGCTTGTTTACGTATCTTCGCCCGATGTGGGAGAGTATGGGTTGGGCGGGGGTCTCGTAAGAACATTATCCTGGGTGGGTCGGAGTCTTTATTACGGAGGCTGCTTCAGCGATGCAGCGGGATGTGTGGATGAAGGCCTTGGAGGTGAGGCAGCCTGATCTGCGCGATTCAAGCTGACTGAGAACAAAGTGCCTGAAATGACAGATTGTCACTTCCTGGGAAGAGGACAATCAATGGAGCAGAGCCAATTAAAACGTGTTAAATGTCAGGAACTTTTGTTACCCCGATGGCGGTCAGTCAGTGGTACAAGTTGCCAGAGGTAGTGGCCGAGGCAGATGCATTTGAAACTTGGACACTTGGGAGTATGACACGTGACCTCTTCAGTGTCGGTACTGTGAACTCTGACTCGCAGCTCGTGCAGTGACTCGCAGCTCGCCGGAACTCGAGGCAATGGGAGGAACCACATCCTCATCGATGCGGGGTTCGTCTTTCCCAATGTTCAGCTCGGAGTAGGTGGAGGTCAGACGGTCTGGAGAAGAAAGAGGAGAGAATGAGAGAGAGAGATTTAGAAGGAGGACGGACCAGTAGAGCATGGTGGAGGAGTGAGGACAGAGAAACGGAGCAGCGGTGCGGGAAGATAGCGTGCGGAAAGAGAGGGCTGAGTGGTAGATATTGAAGATGAGAGATGCAAGTGAGGGGAAAGAGCCGAGGAGACAGAGCAGGAGAGTGAGGATGAAAAGGATGAATGGACTGGGCAGAGAGGAGTGAGCGATTTGAGCGATGGGTGAGAAGATTGGAGAGAATGGGGGAGAGAGAACGGTGACGGAAAGGGGAAAGACAGAGAGAGGGAGGGAGAAAAGGGAGAGAGATTATGCGTAGGGGAGTGGCAGGGGTGAGAACATCAGCGAAGGAGAAGGTGAGAGAGGGGGACTGAGGGAGGGGAAACTTGGGAGGCTCAAGGGTGCAAAATAAAGGGAGAGAAACAGAAGGGAAGACAGGTTAAATAGAGAGGGTAAAGAGAGAGGGGAGAGCGTGGGGGAGAGAGAGACGGGGTGAATACGGAGAGTGAGAAGGTGTGGAGGGGGCAGTTGCTTGGAAGATTGGGTCACAGCGAGAGGGTGTGGACGGGGAGATAGACTGAGACAGGAGAGAGAAAAAGTGGCAGGGCCAAGTGAGCGGAGTGAGGGATAGAGTGCGCGAGAAGAACGAGGGCGGTGGAGAAGGACAATATGAAAGAGAGTGTGGGAAAAGGGAGAGTGGGGAAAGAGTTAGATAGAGGGGAAATGGCAACGGAGAGAGCGGGAGGCGTAGAAGGGTAGAAACAGTGATAAGGGTAGGGAAAGGGGAGAGAGTGAGGGTAAGAGAAAGAATTAGTGGGCCAGAGAAGAAGAAAAGAAGGTGAGAGCGGATTAGCGTGTGAGAGATAGGGGGGAGAAAGAGGGAGGCAGGGGAGAGAGAGTAGAAAGGATGAGAGAGCAGGGTTAGAACGCGGAGAGTATTGTTCACATTTTATAGAGTTCCCCTTCATCACTGCCTCTTTCGACTCTCCTCCCTCCTCGCCACTCCTCCCCAGGGCTCTCCTCCTTATCGGCCATGCCGCAACACTCCCTGCTTTCGCACCACGCCCCCCCCCACCACACAGAGCCCCCTCCTCAGTGCCCCCCAATTTAATCCGCTCACACGGTTCTCCCACCACCCCACAAATCCCGTGGCGTTCTCTGCACCGATCCCACCCAGAGCAATCTTCTCATCACTTTCCACAGCCCTCCGTCTCTACCGCCCCGCCTCCTGCTCTGCCTTACCCCGCCCCTTCCCAGAGCGCTCCCCCCTCACCGACCATCCCACAGAGCTCGTATCTCATCGCGTCTCGCACGCATTGCCTCGGAATCATTCTCAAACAGGGAATCATTAGTGTCAACTGCACCCGTGCCACGAGATTTCTCGACAGGAATGGACACATCGGCTGAACAGAGTCAAAACAACAAAGTGAAACTGACCTGCATCTGTCCGGGGAACGGAGAGGCCCTTGATATTCGGTTTCGTGTACGATACATCAGGTTCAGCTGGGAAAAGAACAGTGAAAGTCAGAAACAGGGTGAGGCTCCCGTCCCACGCTCCTATCACAAACTTCCGGGGTTAGACACAGAGTCAAGCTCCCTCCACCCCGTTCCATTCCCCACTCCCGCGGTCAGCAACAGAGTGAAGCTCCCTCCACACCATCCCATCACACAGACACGGGATGAGACACAGAGTGAAGCTCCCTCCCCACCGTCCCATTACACATTCCCAGAGCCAGAAACGGAGAGTCGCTCCCTCCACCCGTCCCACCACACGCTCCGACTGTCAGACAAAGAGTGTTGCTCCCTCCACCCCGTCCCATTACATACTCCAGGGGACCGAAAGAGATTGAAACTCCCTCCTTCCGTCACGGCCTCACTCACTTCTCGATGGAAACCGTGAGTCCGGTTTGACGAGCTGCACATTCGCATAAGTCTGCCTGTCTTCCATGCTGTCTCGGATTCTTTGCGTCTCTCAACTCAGCGAGGGGATGTGATCGTTGTCAGAGGAAGCCCCTGTTGACAGCGGAGTCAGACCGACAGGAACGAACACCAGATGAACAGCTGATAAAGAGAGCAGCCGAGAGCAGGGGAGGAAGTGCTGGGGAAGAGGGAGATTGAGCGTGTGAGAGGCGGTGGTCTGGAGCGATGAGAGTGGCAGGGGGAAGAGTAGTGAGAATGGGGAGATGCACAGGAGGGAAGAGTGAGGGGAGGTTAGGGCTTGGCGGAAAGAGAGACGTGGGATACAGGGGTCAGAAAGGGATGGCGGAATGAAAGAAGGGGAGGGCGAGAAGTGGGAGATGTGGGGAGAGAATTTAGAGTAGTGAGTGAGTAAACAGAGGGTGAGCTAAAGGGGGAAAGCAGGAGAAAGAGAAACGAACAGGGAGGGGCGGAGGAAGAGAGGGAAGAGCGATGCAGCGAAGGGGCGATTGTGTGGGAAGGAATATGGAAGTTGGAAGGATATAGGAAGAGAAGAAAGGAGAGAGAAAAGAATGGAAGAAGGGGAAGAGTGGGGGATGACGAGTAAAGAGGGAGGGAGAGACGGACGGGTATGTTGTCTCTCACGCAGAGCCTTTATTGTCGGAGAGATTTACAAGGAACACCAGCCCCCTCTCCCGCTAACCCCAACCTCCAGGTGATTCCTGGTTTGAGCGTCAGCGCTCCCATTGCTTTGCTGATCGCCGGGGCTTCAGACCCTCTCTGATCTAGAAACCACGGCCTCGGGACAAACACGCAACATCCACCGAAGTAAGCGAGCTCCTCCCTCCGAGAATACGTCAGAGCAATAGATTGCTATTTTAGATTGTGTACACTTATGAAAGAAATCAGACATTTAGATATTGAAGGTCAGAGGAAACGAGCGCAGGCTGATCGGTATCTGCGGTTTGAATCTCTTCACCCATTGGAGGATAAGCCGGGGGTTGTCAGTGTCAGTGTTTCAGAGAAGTATTGAAAGCTTGCTGCTGCACTGACTGAGCTATATACACAGCAAGAAATAAAAATAGCAGGGACCTCAGCCCAACAGACAGAGTTCAGGAGCTCTCTCAAAAACCCTCCATCAGCTTCTGTCAATTAATTTCTCTCTCTGCGTCCCTGACTCTCCCCTCACTATCTCCCTATTTCTTTCCCATTAATGCCTCTAACCTGCTTCAATTTCGCTCCTCTCTCCAGCTCTCCTGAACACTGACACACTGAAATGTGTGTGCGTGTGTGTGTGAAAGAGAGAGAGAGAGAGAGAGAGAGAGAGAGAGAGAGAGAGAGAGAGAGAGAGAGAGAGAGAGAGAGTCTCGGCACTGTCCGAACAACCACTCCCGGAGTCAGACACAAGTACAGCTTCCTCCAGACCGTCGCATCTCAGAGTCGTCAGGATCACACAGGGAGTGAAGTTCCCTCCACACCGTCGCATCGCACACACGGAGTCAGACACAGAGTAAATCTCCCTCCACACCGTCCGATCACACACTCCCGGGGTCAGGCACAGAGTGAATCTCCCTCCACACCGTCCCATCACACACTCCCGGCGTCAGACACAGAGTGAATCTCTCTCCACACCGTCCCATAACACACTTCAATGTCAGACACAGAGTGAATCTCCCTCCACACCGTCCCATCACACACTCCTGGGGTCAGACACAGAGTGAATCTCCCTCCACACCGTCCCATCACTCACTCCCGGGGTCAGACACAGAGTAAATCTCCCTCCACACTGTCCCACCACACACTCCCGGGGTCAGACACAGAGTGAAACTCTCTCTACACCGTCCGGTCACAGACTCCACAGAGTCCGAAACAGAGAGAAACTCCCGCGCACCGTCTTATCACAAACACCTGGGGTCAAACACAGCGTGAAGTTTAAACACAAAATAATCTGTCAATGCTGCGGTGAAAACAACATTCACAACACGCTGGAGGAACTGGACATGTCGGGCAGCACCCGTGGAAGGGTTCCGGCCCGAAACGTTGATTGATCGTTCCACGGATGCTGCCCGAATTGCTGAGCTCCTCCAGCGTGTTGTGAGTGTTACAGAGTGAAGCTCCCTCCTCACAGTCCCATTATACACCAACAGATTCGGAAACAGAACGTATCTCCCTCTTTACTCCCTCTCTCCCACCTCAGCACTCACCATCACTTCAGCGTTCCTGTAGTCTCTAATTGTGAGCCTGTCTCAGAGATAATCTGTGTTTGTGATCAAATGTAGAACTGAGGAGGGAGCGGGAGGAGACGTAGGGCTGTGAATAGGTGGTGAGTTTGCAGCACTGGCAGGAAGTGATCTGAAACCACACGATAATCCTGTGCACACAGAGACGCAGGCAAGCTCAGAACTGAGAGATCGATATCGCGTGAAAGATAGCAGATCTGACACCAAACGTGTGGAGGGGGCTTCACCATGTGTCTGACCCCGGGCGTGTGTGCTGGGACGGTGTGGAGGGAGTTTCACTCTGCGTTTGATCACGGGAGTGTGGGATGGAACAGTGTGGATGGATATTCAGTCCGGTGTGGATATATCTTCTGTGTATCTGACAAAGGACTCTTCCACTTTTGAATTTATTTCCAGACGCTTTGAATCTGGGTGTGAAAAATGCTGCTTCGCCACATCGCCTGCTCTGGAAAATAGGAACAAGGTACGTAGAATCTCTCTTGTCGGGTAGAAAGCGTGGGGAGAAAAAAGAGAAGGCTTCATGAGGAGGGCAGTGAGATAGAAAGGCACAGGAGGGAGGGGGTAAGAGGAAAATGGGAGAGCTGAAGAAAGGAGCGAAATTGAAGCAGGTTGGAGGCAGTCAAGGGAGAGAAATAGTAAGATAGTGAGGGAAGAGTGAGGGACGCAGAGGGAGAACATGATTGACAGGAGGTGATGGAGGGTTTTTGAGAGAGCTCCTGAACTGCGTCTGTTGGGCTGAAGTCCCTGCTATTTTTATTTCTTGCTGCGTATATAGCTCAGTCAGTGCAGCAGCAAGCTTTCAATACTTCTCTGAAACACTGACACTGACAACCCCCGGCTTATCTTCCAATGGGTGAAGAGATTCAAACCGCAGATACCGATCAGCCTGCGCTGGTTTCCTGTGACCTTCAAGATCTAAATGTCCGCTTTCTTTCATAAGTGTTACACAATCTAAAATGGCAATCTATTGCTCTGACGTATCCTCGGGGGGGGGGAGGGGGGGAGGTGTGGCGCTTGCTAACTTCGGTGGGTGTTGCTGGTTTGCCCCGGGGCCGTGGTTTCCAGAGCACAGACGATCTGAAGCCCCGGCGATAAGAAGAGCAATGGGAGCGCTGACACTAAAACCAGGAATCACCTGGAGGTTGGGGTTAGCGGGAGAGGGGGCTGGTGTTCGTTGTAAATCTCTCCGACAATAAAGGCTCTGCGTGAGAGACAACATATCGCTCTGTCTCTCCCTCCCTCTTCACTCGTCATCCCCCACTCTTCCCCTTCTTCCATTGTTTTCTCTCTCCTTTCTTCTCTTCCTATATCCTTCCAACTTCCATATTCCTTCCCCTACAATCGCCCCTTCCCTGCATCTCTCCACCCTCTTCCTCCGCCCCTCCCTGTTCGTTTCTCTTTCTCCTGCTTTCCCCCTTTAGCTCGCCCTCTGTTTACTCACTCGCTACTTTAAATTCTCTCCCCATTCTCTCCCACTTCTCGCCCTCCCCTTCTTTCATTCCGCCATCCCTTTCTGACCCCTGTATCCCACGTCTCTCTTTCCGCAAAGCCCTAACCTCCCCTTACTCTGCCCTCCCTGTGTACCTCCCCATTCTCACTACTCTTCCCCCTGCCACTCTCATCGCTCCAGACCACCGCCTCTCACACCCTCAATCTCCCTCTTCCCCAGCACTTCCTCCCCTGCTCTCGGCTCCTCTCTTTATCAGCTGCTCATCTGGTGTTCGTTCCTGTCGGTCTGACTCCGCTGTCAACAGGGGCTGCCTCTGATATCGGATACATCCCCTCGCTGAGTTCAGAGACGCACGGAATCCGAGACAGCATGGAAGACAGCCAGACTTATGCGAATGTTCAGCTCGTCAAACCGGACTTACGGCTTCCATCGAGAAGTGAGTGAGGCCGTGAGGGAAGGAGGGATTTTCAATCTCTTTCTGTCCCCTGGAGTGTGTAATGGGACGGGGTGGAGGGAGTAACACTCTTTGTCTGACAGTCGGAGCGTGTGATGGGACGGGTGGAGGGATAAACTCTCTGTTTCTGGCTCTGGGAATGTGTAATGGGACAGTGGGGAGGGAGCTTCACTCGGTGTCTCATCCCGTGTCTGTGTGATGGGATGGTGTGGAGGGAGATTCACTCTGTTGCTGACCGCGGGAGTGGGGAATGGAACGGGGTGGAGGAAGCCTGACTCTGTGTCTGACCACGGGAGTTTGTGATAGGAGCGTGGGACGGGAGCCTCACCCTGTTTCTGACTCTCACTGTTCTTTTCCCAGCTGAACCTGATGTATCGTACGCGAAACCGGATATCAGGGGCCTCTCCGTTCCCCGGACAGATGCAGGTCAGTTTCACTTTGTTGTTTTGACTCTGTTCAGCCGATGTGTCCATTCCTGTCGAGAAATCTCGTGGCACGGGTGCAGTTGACACTAATGATTCCCTGTTTGAGAATGATTCCGAGGCAATGCGTGCGAGACGCGATGAGATACGAGCTCTGTGGGATGGTCGGTGAGGGGGGAGCGCTCTGGGAAGGGGCGGGGTAAGGCAGAGCAGGAGGCGGGACGGTAGAGACGGAGGGCTGTGGAAAGTGATGAGAAGATTGCTCTGGGTGGGATCGGTGCAGAGAACGCCACGGGATTTGTGGGGTGGTGGGAGAACCGTGTGAGGGGGTTAAATTGGGGGGCACTGAGGAGGGGGCTCTGTGTGGTGGGGGGGGCGTGGTGCGACAGCAGGGAGTGCTGTGGCATGGCCAATAAGGAGGAAACCCCTTGGGAGGAGTGGCGAGGAGGGAGGAGAGTAGAAAGAGGCAGTGAGGAAGGGGAACTCTATAAAATGTGAACAATACTCTCCGCGTTCTAACCCTGCTCTCTCATCCTTTCTACTCTCTCTCCCCTGCCTCCCTCTTTCCCACCCACCCCCCCATCTCTCACACGCTAATCCGCTCTCACCTTCTTTTCTTCTTCTCTGGCCCACTAATTCTTTCTCTTACCTTCATTCTCTCCCCTTTCCCTACCCTTATCACTGTTTCTACCCTTCTACGCCTCCCGCTCTCTCCGTTGCCATTTCCCCTCTATCTAACTCTCTTTCCCCATTCTCCCCTTTCCCACACTCTCTTTCATATTGTCCTTCTCCACCGTCCTCGTTCTTCTCGCGCACTCTTTCCCTCACTCCGCTCACTTCGCCCCGCCACTTTTTCTCCCTCCTGTCTCAGTCTATCTCCCCGTTCACACCCTCTCGCTGTGACCCAATCTTCCGAGCAACTGCCCCCTCCACACCTTCTCACTCTCTGTATTCACCTCGTCCCTCTCTCCCCCACGCTCTCCCCTCTCTCTTTACCCTCTCCATTTAACCTGTCTCCCCTTCTGTCTCTCTCCCTTTATTTTGCACCCTTGAGCCTCCCAAGTTTCCCCTCCCTCAGTCCCCCTCTCTCACCTTCTCCTTCGCTGATGTTCTCACCCCTGCCTCTCCCCTACGCATAATCTCTCTCCCTTTTCTCCCTCCCTCTCTCTGTCTTTCCCCTTTCCGTCACCGTTCTCTCTCCCCCATTCACTCCCATCTTCTCACCCATCGCTCAAATCGCTCACTCCTCTCTGCCCAGTCCATTCATCTTTTTCATCCTCACTCTCCTGCTCTTTCTCCTCGGCTCTTTCCCCTCACTTGCACCTCTCTCTCAACTTCAATATTTACCACTCAGCCCTCTTTTTCCGCACTCTATCTTCCCGCATCGCTGCTCCGTTTCTAGGACCTCACTCCTCCACCATGCTTTACTGGTCTGTCCTCCTTCTAAATCTCCCTCTCTCATTCTCTCATCTTTCTTCCCCAGACCGTCTGACCTCCACCTACTCCGAGCTGAACATTGGGAAAGACGAACACCTCATCGATGAGGATGAGGTTCCTCCCATTGCCTCGAGTTGCGGCGAGCTGCGAGTCACTGCACGAACAGGTCAGAGTTCACAGTACCGACACTGAAGAGGTCACGTGTCATACTCACAAGTGTCCAAGTTTCTAATGCATCTGCCTCGGCCACTACCTCTGGCAGCTTGTGCCACTGACTGACCGCCATCGGGGTAACAAAAGTTTGTTACTCGGCTCCTGACATTTAACACGTTTTAATTGGCTCTGCTCCATTGATTGTCCTCTTCCCAGGAAGTGACAATCTGTCATTTCAGGCACTTTGTTCTCAGTCAGCTTGAATCGCGCAGATCAGGCTGCCTCACCTCCAAGGCCTTCATCCACACATCCCGCTGCATCGCTGAAGCAGCCTCCGTAATAAAGACTCCGACCCACCCAGGATAATGTTCTTACGAGACCCCCGCCCAACCCATACTCTCCCACATCGGGCGAAGATACGTAAACAAGCCTGGCCAGGCACAAAGGCAGTTTGTGCCCGCTTTTATCAGACTATACAGTGGTCCCCGATGACGGTAATGCACTCTAGACATCGCCGTCTGCTACGTCGTATCCCCTTGAATATTAATGTCTGCCTGCACTGTACTTTCTCTGTAACTGTGACACTTTACTCTGCGCTCTGTTACTCTTTTACCTCTTTTACTCCTATGATGTGATCTGTATCTATGACATTCCACTGGGACATCTCCTCTTTGAGATATATACAATGATCTGAATACAAATGTAGATGGGTGGGTTAACACACAATAGACAATAGGTACAGGAGTCGGCCATTCATCCCTTCGAGTCAGCACTGCTATTCACTGTGATCATGGCTGATCACCCACAATCAGTACCCTTTTCCTGTCTTCTCCCCATATCCCTTGACTCTGCTACCTTTAAGAGCTCGATCTAAATCTTTCTTGAAATAATCCAGAGAATTCGCCTCCACTGCCTTCCTAGGCAGAGCGAGGACCTTTATGTCCTCGTGTCCACGTGAATGGTACCTGAGGATTGGAGGGAGGCGAATGTTTACCCGTTGTTCAAAAAAGTTAGTAGGGACAGTCCGGGTAATTATAGTCCAGTGAGCTTTCCGTCTGTCTTGGAAAAGATTCTTAGAGATTGGATCTCTGGGCGTTTAGAAAATCATGGTCTGATCAGGGACAGTCAACATGGTTTTGTTAACGGCAAGTCATGTCTATCAAGCCTTTAGAGTTCTTTGAGGAACTCTAAAAGAAATAATTTCAAGCACACCTACTGAACTCCCTCCCATCTGAACCATTCAATCTTAGAGCGTGCCGTCTATTAAAAAAAAAAAAAAAAAAAAACTCCCTGTAGAGATATTGAAGCAACACTTTCAGTACGCTGCATGAACTCAGCAGGTCGGGCAGCATCAGTCAGAAACGATGAGTCGACGTTTCGGACCGGAACCCTTCGTCAGCACTGAAGAATGAAAGATGGGGAAGGATTTGAAGAATGCTTGTAGCTTCAGTTGAAAGACCAGTAACTTGAAAGACAAAGTGGTGGTGGAGGAGAAGCAGTGACTTCATAGCCCTGAATAAATGGGTGGTAGAAGAAGGAGGCGGAACCATGAGGGAGCTGGGGGACGGGGTAGAGTGAAATAAGGATAGAGGAAGGGAGGGGGAGGGAATTACTGGAAGTCGGAGAATTCTATGTTCATACCAAGGGGCTGGAGACTGCCTGGACGGTATATGAGGTGTTGCTCCTACATCCTGAGTTTAGTCTCATCATAGCGGTAGAGGAGGCCATATATGGACATATCTGAATGGAAGTGGGAAGCAGAGTTGAAGTGGGTGGCTACCGGGAGATCATATCTGTTGTGGCGGACGGAGTGGAGGTGCTCGACGAAGTGGTCCCCCAATCTGCGTCGGGTTTCATCGATGTAGATGAGGTCGCACCGGGAGTACCGGATCCAATAGTCGACCCCAACAGACTCACAACTGAAGTGTTGTCTCACCTGGAAGGACTGTTTGGGGCCCTGAATGTTTGCAGGAGATGAGGTGTAGGGACAAGTTTGGAGGAGCAACACCTCATATACCGTCTCGGTAGTCTCCAGCCCCTTGGTATAAACAATTCCTGCTTGTCTTCCTGCTCTTCTGCAGCAGTGACACTATCTCTGATCAACATTCCCACCTCTTTTGCCTCTCTCCCTGTCCTTTCTGAAACATCTAAATCCTGGCACTCGAAGTAACCATTCCTCCTCCTTCTATTTCTCTGTCTCTCACATTCTCTTTCTTTCTTCCCAGACGGTGTCACATCCATCTACTCAATGCTGAACCTTCGGAAAGACGACATTCTCATCGATGATTATGAAGATCCTCCCATTACCTCGGCACCAGCCGAAATGCCAGTGACTGCACAAGGAGGTCAGAGTTCACAGTTATGACGTCACTCTGAAGTGGTCACGTGCCATACGCCCAACAATTCAAGTCCTAATGCATCGGCATCCATCACTTCCTCTGGCAGCTCGTTCCATAGACAGACCGCCGTCTGGGTAAAAACAAAATCGTCACTCGGGTCCCAGTTTAAATCTCTTTCTGCTATCATCTCAGACATGTGCGCTCCGGTCCACGGTTCCCCAAGATTAAAGAAAATTACAGTGCGCATTCACCTTCTCTGTGTACCCACGTGTTTGTATACACCCCTGTAAGGTCACCCCTGCGCTCCAAGGAATAAAGTCCCCACCTGCTCGACTTATCTCCGTAACTGAATCCCTCGAGCCCCGGCAATATCGTCGTAAATCTCCCTCTGCAATCTGTCCAGCTCATTGATATATTTCCTATAGCAGGGCGACCAAAACTAAACACCGTACTCCAAGGGCGGCCTCACCGACGTCTTGTACAACTGCAACGTGACCCCCTTAATCCTGTACTCCGTGCCCTGATTGATGAAGGCCGGGACGTCAGACACCTTCACCGACCCCTCTACCGGTAACTTCACTCTCCAGGAACGTTGTACGTGGGGCCCTTTGTCCCACTGTTATTCAACACACGCCAGGGTTTCTCCCGAGCACTGTGAACGTTGTACCCTTGTTTTCCTTTCTGAAATACGATAGCTCGCACTTATGAGAAATAAATCGCATTTGCTACTGCTCTGCTCTCTTCCCCAGCTAATCGAGATCCCACTGTAAGCGGTAAGTGCCTTCACTGTTTACCTCGGCAACGACGTTCGTGTTGTCAGCAGGTTTACCAGCCGCGACTTATATAATCTACTACAAATGGTCGATATAATTGATAAAGATCACTGCTCCCACACTTGACCCCGGTGAACACCGTTAGTGACGGGCTTTCTGTCAGAGAAACGAACTTCAAACGGTATGAGGAGAAGGCAAACTCGATCGACCGAATGGTCTATTTCTGCTCCTATATCTTATGGTCTTGTGCTGTCTCCACAGGTGCGCACGAACAGGAATCGAAAGAGAACATCAAAAATAGATCGCACCGTAAGATCTACCTACTCTGCCTAGTTACGTCCATCCTTGTCGTGATTGTGGCCGGGCTCTCGATCCATGGTGAGTCGAATAGGCTCCGGGTGGAGTCAGAACGCAAATAAAGAGAGTGGAACAAATTGTTATTGTAAAACGGTACACTGACACAGACACGCCCCTTACTGTAACATGGACAAAAAAAAAAAAAAAAAACTCTTCACCACGAACACATCCCTAACCGTGACAAAGACACGACCTTTACAGTAACACAATCAGGAGTCATCCAAACACCGACGCGCTACATAGCAGAACACCAATAATCCTGTCACCGTCGCACGAACACGACGTTCAACGTGACACAGTTGCACTCCGAACCGAGACAGGGACACGCGCGTCACCGTGACGCAGAAATGGACCACTCAACTTAACATCGACATGATCCTGCCAGTGTAACTGATACATTCTCCAAGGCGACACCGAAAGACACCTCACAGTAAGACCGTCACTTCCTTCACCGTGACACTGCGGCACCGCACACCGTGAAACCTACACGTTCCTCAAAGTGACCCGCCCAGCTCCGCACCGTGACAAAGACTCACACTCACTGTAACACACCTTACCGATACTGTATCGGTCCTCAAAATAACACCGACGCACCGCTCACTGAGGCACCTCACCGTGAGACAGGCAAACCACTCACCGTGATACCGACACCTAATTTCACAGTGTCGCCGACATAGTAGTCTCGGTGACATCCACACACCTCAGCGTGACACTGTCACACCCACCGTGGCCATGGCATGCCTCTAAGGTTGACACAGACACACCCCTCTGTGTGAGATCGGCAGACCCAACACCATGAGACAGATACTCCATCCAGCGTGACAACACCAGATGGCTCACTCTGACATTTCCCTCGCAGTGACAGCGAGACACAGTAACACGGCACACCTCTCGCCGAGGCACAAAAACAATATCACAGTGACACCGTCACGTACCTCACAGCAACACGGAAATGCCCCGCACGGTACTGACCCAGACCCCATTGTAACAGTAACACCTTCAGCGGGAAATTTATAAACCGCTCAGCGCGGCACAGACACGAACCGCAAGGTGGCGCCAACGCCTCTCACTGTGCCACCAGCACATCCATCACTGTGACCCCCTTCACCGTGACACTGACACATCACTCTCTGTGACCCGTTCGGTAGCGTGACGGTGACTCACGTGTCACTGTAAACGCTAAACATCCTTCACCATCTCTCTCAGTATCGCAGATTCGTCAGTCTATGATCACGTCTGAGCTAAACTACCATGAGTTAACTTCCCACCTGAATCTCTCCCAGAGAACCTGTCTCAAGAATCTTTCTGCGCTCAACTCTGATCTGTCCATTCTCAAACGAATTCACACTGATCTCCGTCACCAGTTCACTGAGACGGAAACGATGTTCAGATCTGTCAACGAAACCAAGGCTCAAATCTGTGAATTGCTGACCAGCAGAAAAGGTGAGGCATCATCCCCCTCTTTAACCCGCTCCTTATCACAGGACAGGAATAGAGAGAGGAAGCGTCACTCTGTGCTTGACACCGGCAGTGTGTGAAGAGATGGTATGGAGGGAGAATTACTAAGTGTCTGATTCGGTGAGTGTGTGATGAGGCTGGGCGGAGGAAGTTTCACTGTATCACCGAACTCAGGAGAGCGTGAAGGGACATTGTGCAGGTGGTTTCACTCTGTATCTGACCATGGAATTGTGAGACGTATTATTACAGCTTCACTCTATGCCAGACTACGCGAATCTCTGATGTGACGGTATGGATCCAGCCTTACTCTGTGTCTCACAGGCGGATTGTGTGATGGGAGAGGGCCCAGAGAGCTTCACCCCATGACTGACCCCAGAAGTGTGTTATAGTACCGTGTGTTATGGTTTCACTCCGAGTCCGAGAGTCTGTGGCGGGACGTTGCTGAGAGGGCGCTCACTTTGCGTCTGAATCCGGCAGTGTGTGATGGGGTCGTGGAGAAAGAGCTTAAGTCTGTGTCTGACTCAAGGAATGAGTGATGGGACGGTGCAGATGGGCATAGAATGTGAATCCGGGACTGTCTGATGTGATACCGGATTGTGTGATTGGATGTTCTAGAGGGAGTCTGATCACGTGAGTAAGCTATGGATAGTGTGGGCGGAACTTCACTTTGTTTGTGAACAAAAAGTTGTGATGGGACGGTTCAGAGAGAGCTTCACTCTGTGACTCGTCACGGACTGTGTGATAGGACGTTGTGGAGGGAGAATCACACTGTGTTAGAGTCGGGAGCGTATGATGGGACCTCGTGGAGGCAGCTTCTCTCTGTGTCTGACACATTGCTCTGTGCTGTGTTGAGAAGCTGTAGAGAGAGAATCTCTCTCTCTTTCTCTGACAGTTGTCGTGTGCGCTGAGGGCGTTTCCTTCGGTGTCTGACCGCTGGAGTGCGTGATAGGGCCGTGTAACGAGAGATTCACACACTGTCTGACCAAGGCTGTGTGTGATGAGACTTTGTGGAGGATTCTAAATTGTGTTCTCTGAACTAGATGAGTGTGATGGACGGTGTGGAGGGAGTTTCACTCTGTGTCTGACCACGGCCGCGAGTGATGAGACGGTGTGGATGGAGTAACACCCAGAATCTCAACCCGGAAGAGTGTGACTGGACGGTGTGCAAGAAACTTCTCTTTGCGATGTTTTTCCGCTCTGTGTCTGATACCAGGGTTGTGTGATAGGACGGTGCGGTGGGAGCTTTCTCATATTCTGACCCCTGTGCTGTGTGATTTGACGGGGTAGAAGGATCATCATACTGCATCTGGCCACAGGAGTATGCGGTGGAATGGTGCCGAGAGTGTTTCATTTCCTATCTGATCACGGCAGGTGTAATGGGGTAGTGTGGACGGAGGTTCAATCTGTGTTTGCCCGCAGGACTATGTGATGGGAGATTTTGCAGGGAGCTTCACTCCATGTATGACCCATGGAGTATGCGATAGTGTGCTGGAGAGGAAGCTTCAGTCTGCGGTGGACGACGGTCGTGTGTCATGGGACAGTGCGGATGGAGCATCACTCTGTGTCTGACACTGGCAGAGTATGATGGGACCGTGAGATAAGAGATTCACTCTACTTCTGTCCCCGAGAGTATGTGACGAGACATTGTGATGGAACTTAAATTTCTGTCTGTCCCATCAGGAAATGTGTAATTGAATGGCCTGAAGGGATAGTCACTACATAACGGACTCCGGGTGCCTGTGATGGGATGGTGCCGAAAAGTTTCATTGCGTGTCTCATCTCGGGAATGTGTGACGGGACGGTGTGGATTGAAATTCTACGTGTGTCTGTCCCTCAGAAAGTCTGTGATAGGATGGTGGGAAGGAGCTTTGTTACTGACTCCTGGAGTTTATAATGGGACGGTGTTGAGGGAGCTAGACCTTGTGACGGGTCCCGCGAGTGTGGAACGGGGTGCCGTGAAGAGAGATTTAACTTGAGTCTGACACCAAGAGAGTGTGATTGGGCGGTGTGAGCGAGTGGGAGTTTGAATTTGACTACGGGAATGCTTGATAGAAAGGTTTGGGGGAGGTTTGCCTCTGACCCCGGGGACGTGTAATGGGACGGTGTGGAGGGAGATTCACTATGTTCCTGACACCAGGAGTGTGTGTTGGGACGGTGTGCAACGATCACTATTCTGAGTCTGTCTCCCGGCGGATGTAATGGACGGGCGGATGGAGATTCACTGTTCGGTGTTCCGAATTTACAGAGCAAGCATTTCCCCAGGACTGGATTAGAAATAAAGACCGGTGTTATTTTATATCCACGATTGAAAGATCCTACGATGACGCGAAGCAGCATTGTTGGGACTCTCATTCAAATCTTCTTGAAATAAATTCAACAGAGGAAGAGGTATGTATCTTATCGACCGGAAGATATATCCACACCAGAGTGAAGATCCCTCCACACCGTCCCATCACACACTCCCGGGATCAGACACATCGTGAAGCTCCCTCCACACCGTCCCATCACACACTCCCGGGATCAGACACAGAGTGAATCTCCCTCCGCACCGTCCCATCACACACTCCCGGGGTCAGACACAGAGTGAAGCTCCCTCCACACCGTCCCATCACACACTCCCGGGGTCAGACACAGAATGAATCTCCCTCCGCACCGTCCCATCACACACTCCCGGGATCAGACACAGAGTGAATCTCCCTCCACACCGTCCCATCACACACTCCCTGTGCCAGACACAGAGTGAATCTCCCTCCACACCGTCCCATCACACACTCCCGGGATCAGACACAGAGTGAATCTCCCCCCACACCGTCCCATCACACACTCCCGGGGTCAGACACAGAGTGAAGCTCCCTCCACACAGTCCAATCACACACACCGGAATCAGACACAGAGTGAATCTCCCTCCACACTGTCCCATCACACACTCCCGGGGTCAGACACAGAGTGAAGCTCCCTCCACACCGTCCCATCACACACTCCCGGGGTCAGACACAGAGTGAATCTCCCTCCACACGATCCCATCACACACTCCCGGGATCAGACACAGAGTGAAACTGCCTCCACACCGTCGCATCACACACACCCGGGGTCAGACACAGAGTGAAGCTCCCTCCACATCGTCCATTCACACATTCCCGGGGTCAGACACAGAGTGAAACTCCATCCACACCGTCCCATCACACATCCCCGGGGTCAGACACAGAGTTAAGCTCCCTCCACACCGTTCATTCACTCATTCCCGGGATCAGACACAGAGTGAAACTCCCTCCATACCGTCCATTCACTCATTCCCGGGGTCAGACGCAGAGTGAATCTCCCTCCATACCGATCCATCACACACTCCCGGGGTCAGGCACAGAGTGATGATCTTTCCAGTAGTCCATTCACACACTCCCGGGGTCTGACACAAGCTGAATCTCCGTCCACACAGTCCCATCTGTCACTCCAAGGGTCAGATACAGAGTGAAGCTCCCTCCACACTGTCCCATCTGTCACTCCCGGGGTCAGACACAAAAGTGAATCTCCTTCCGCACCGTACCATCACACACTCCCAGGTCAGATACAGAGTGAAGCTCCCTGCACACCGTCCCATCACACACTGCCGGGGTCAGACACAGAGTGAATCTCGCTCCGCACCGTCCCATCACACACTCCCGGTGTCAGACACAGAGTGAATTTCCTTCCGCACCGTCCCATCACACCCTCCCGGGGTCAGACACAGAGTGAATTTCCCTCCACACCGTCCCATCACACCCTCCCGGGGTCAGACACAGAGTGAATCTCCCTCCACACCGTCCAGTCACACTCTCACGCGGTCAGACGTAATGTGACGCTCTTTAAATTTTGCTCGAATTCAATAATTAATGGTAGCAATTTAATTTCACAGAATTTTGTTAACAAAGCTGTGCACGACCAACGCAGTTCATTCTGGATTGGAAAATGCAAAGCCGGGTGAGATTAGGGTTCTTGCAACTGTTTAAGAAGAGGGTTGTTTGTGGGATTAGTCTGGGGATTGATACAGGCGGCGAGAAAGGAGTGGGCAGTGGGATTAGTTTCGGGACTGACACGGGTTGCGGCAGGGAGTGCGCAGGCTGACTAATCTGCCGACTGATAAGCTCTGTGAGGAGAGTGTGGGATTTTGTAGTATATTGGGACAAGGAAAGGTCTACGGGGAGAGAGTGGGGAAGTTCGATTTTTTGGGACTGCCGCAGGTTTGTGGCAAGGAAATGTGTCAGTGGGAGTGTTTTGGGGATGGACACTGTAGAGAGGGAGTGCGGCACCGGGATTAATTTGGAAAACACAGATCTTTGCTGGGAGAGTGGGTGAGTTTGGGAACCGACACGGGCTGGTGGTTGAGTGTGTGCAGTTGAATTTATTTCGGGACTGACGTGGACTGTGGGATGATATTGGGAGTGGGAGTGCTTTTGGTGATTGTTACAGGTCTGTAGGGTGAATTTTGGGCAGTGGGGTTATTTTGGGGCTGGTACGGGGCAGTGGGGAGAGAGTGGAGCTGTGGGACTCTTTTGGAAACTGATACACGTTGTGGGAGAGAGTGAGGCGGTGGGTGTACTTTGGGGACTGACACAGACCTGTGGGGAGAGAATTCCTCAGTGGGATTAGTTTGGGCATTGATAGAGGTCTGTGGGAAGAGAATGGGAAGTGCTTGTGTTTTGGTTCATGACACAGGTCTCTACGAAGAAGGCTGGGAAGTGAAATTATTTCCGGAACGGGCCCGGGGCTGTGGGGAGAGGGTGGGAAGTGAGAGTATTTTGGGGTGAAAATCTCGCCTGTGGGGAGACCGTGAAGCAGTGGGTGTATTTTGGGGACTGACATGGGGCCTTGGGGAGAGAGTGGCGCTATGATTGTATTTTCGTCCTGTGGGCAGACTGTGTGGTACTGGAATTTATCTGGTGTCTGACACCGGTCTGCAGGCAGACCGTGGGGCATGGTTTTAATACGTGGACTGACACATAGGTGCAGGCAGAGAGTGGAATGTGGGGAATTCTGGAAACCGACAGAGGGCTGTGCTGGGAAAATGGGGCAGTGGGAGATTTTGGGTTCTTCCATTGTCCAATGGTGAGGGACCGTGGCAGTGATTTTGGGGACTGACAGATGACTGTCTGCTGCTGGAGTGTTGTCAGTTTTGGAATTGTTTACCCCTCCTTGACAGGAAAGTGGCCTCTCATGTCATGTACCAGATGGGCGTTGGAAAGTTCGTATGCAGTGAATGTAAATGGTACAGTCATCTTTACCCTTGCAGTCGTGATCATCATCGCTTCATCTGCGAGACGTCTACAGCTTTGTGCCCGGATATTTCTGAAAAGATCCAGGAACTCTGTCAGCAGCCAGTGGGTCCGAAGTGAATCAAATGACAGCACCCTCTTTCACCCTCCTTCTCCACCGCTCCTCTTACCAATTTGCACTACCCCATTCGCGCTGCCCCTCACCCTTTCCCTATTCTCCTCTTACTTTCTGTCACACTCTGGCTCGCCATCTCTCCCTTTCTTTACCATTCCCCCTCAAATCTCTCTCTCTCACACACCTCTCCCCTCCCACATCTAACTCATCCGCATTTTCCTCACCCCCGCGTTCTTGCCTCCCTTTCCCCCCAACTCCTCCCCATCAGTTCCCTCTCTCTCGCTCGATCCTTTACTCCCTCTCTGTCGCACTCTCCCGATCCCACTCTCTCCCTGTAATCTGATCCCACTGCATCTTCCTTTTCTCTTTTCAGCTACTCTCACCTAAACCACGATTCCTAATGTTCCCGATTCCCCAGCCCTGGAGAAATAGAGTGCCTTATCTGTGCCCCTCGTGGTTTGATACACCTCTCTAAGGTCACAGAAAAGAGATTAAAAGCTCCCGACCTCGCTCCATTACTCAGTCCCTCGTGTCCCGGCAGCATCATCGAAAATCTCCCACTGTAGTTCTTTCCACCTCAGCGGCATCTTTCCCGGAGCAGGGCGACCAGAACTGAACACCGTACTCCAAGTGCGGCCTGAACGACAGCTTGCACAACTGCAGCGTGATCTCCGACTCCCGTACTCAGTGTCCTGACTGATGACGGCCAGCGTGTCAAATCTCCTGTCCACCTGCATCGCATGTTTTCGCCCTATTATCTGTGACTTATTCCACATGAGATTTGTTCTTCTGAATGATCGGTAGGGCGCAAATATGTAAATTTAATGTGAAATGCCAATAGGTAATAAATACCGCAAAGCGTGTCGAGGTGGTGCTCATGCGTTCAGGAATATGATGGAGGACGGGAAGAAAGTGTTCCTGAATCGCTGAGTTTTTAGACTCATGTGCCTCGATGGTACAGGATGGTAGAAATACCATCCTCATGGTAGAAATGAACAGAGAGCTTGTCCTGGGGTGAGTGGCCTCTGTGATGGATGCCGCCTTCTCCAGGTATCGCATCTTGAGGATGTCCCCGATGCTGGGGAGTGTTGTGCCCGTGATGAAGCTGGTTGAGTTTACACCCCTCCGCCGCCTCTGGCGACCTTGTGCGTTGCAGCATCCAGACCAGGCGACGTTGCAACAATTCAGAATGCCCCCAGCGATCATTTGCTGGTCTTCAATGCAAGACCAAATCTTCTCAAACTCCTTACGTTCTAATCCCTCCTGTAACGAGAGAGCTATGGACAGTTGGGATGGAGGTGGAGACAATTGCCGAGACTCAGACTCGTAATAAAGAGGAAGACACTGACGACATCAAAGATAAAAACACAAGCTGTCGGACAGGAAATGGATTTCCTACTGTAGAGGACAGAGTGCTCAGTACGAGGCCGTTAACAGCAGGCATTCCGTGAAGGTATGTTACAGGCGGTCTGAGGTTTGTAGCGAAGGCAGCAGCTAACCACACTCCGGGAAATGGCCATGCCGAACCTTGGATGCTTCCTGTACGCATGCTGAGCTCGCTGACTTCATTAACTTTGCCTCCATGTTTCACCCTGCCCTCAATTTTCCCTTGTCCATTTCCGACACCTCCCTCCCATTTCTAGATCTTTCTGTCTCTATCTTTGGAGACAGCTTATCTGCTGATGTCTACTATAAGCCGACAGACTCTCACAGCTATCTGGACTATTTCTCTTCTCACCCTGTCTCTTGCAAAAATGCAATCCCCTTCTCGCAATTTCTCCGTCTCCTCCGCATCTGCTCTCAGGATGAGGTTTTTCATTCCAGAACGAGGGAGATGTCCCCCTTGTGTAAAGAAAGGGGCTTCCCTTCCTCCACCATCAACTCTACTCTCAAACGCATCTCCCCCATTTCACGCACATCTGCTCTCACTCCATCCTGCCGTCACCCCACAAAGAACAGAGCTCCCCTGGTCCTCACCTACCACCCCACCAACTTCCGCGTCCAACATATTATTCTCCGTAACCTTCGCCAGCTCCAACGGGATCCCACCACTAAGCTCATCTTTCCCTCCCCCCGCCCCCACTTTCCGCAGTGATTGCTCCCTACGCCTCTTCCTTGTCCATTCGTCCCCCCCCCCATCTTTCCCCACTGATATCCCTCCTGGCACTTATCCCTGTAAGTGGAACAAGTGCTACACATGCCCTTACACTTCCTCCCTCACCACCATTCAGGGCCCCAAACAGTCCTTCCAGGTGAGGCGACACTTCACCTGTGAGTCGGCTGGTGTGATATACTGCGTCCGGTGCTCCCGATGTGCCCTTCTATATATTGGAGAGACCCGACGCAGACTGGGAAATCGTTCTGATGAACACCTCTCTCTGTCCGCCAGAGAAAGCAGGATCTCCCAGTGGCCACACACTTTAATTCCATATCCCATTCCCATTCTGATATGTCTATCCACGGCCTCTTCTGCTGTAAAGATGAAGCCACACTCAGGTTGTAGGAACAGCACCTTATATTCCGTCTGGGTAACCTTCAACCTGAAAGCATGAACATTGACTTCTCTAACTTCCGCTAATGCCGCATCTCCCCTTCGTACCCCATCTGTTATTTATTTATATACACACATTCTTTCTCGCTCTCTCCTTGTTCTCCTTCTGTCCCTCTGACTGTACCCCTTGCCCATCCTCTGGGTCCCCGCCCCCCACCTTTCCCGTCTCCCTGGGCCTTCTGTCCCATGAACCTCTCATACCCCTTTTGCCAATCACCTGTCCAACTCTTGGCTCCATCCCTCCGTCTCCTGTATTCTCCTATCATTTTTGATCTCCCCCTCCTCCTCTCACTTTCAAATCTCTTACTAACTCTTCCTTCAGCTGGTCCTGACGAAGGGTCTCGGCCCGAAACGTCGACTGTACCTCTTCCTAGAGGTGCAGACTGGCCTGCTGCGTTCACCAGCAACTTTGATGTGAGATCCTTGTCGTGAACCTTCTTTCAACACTCTCCAATGTAAGCACATCTGGCTGGATTATTTAAAGGCCGAAAACCGCTCGCAACACCCCAAATAGGGCCTCAGTGGTGCCTTAAAATTAAATCCTCTCTCTGGAAATGAATGCTGGCCTTGAATTTGCCATCCTCACCACTGACTCCTTGGACAATCCAGACCGTTGTTTGCCAATTTTTTTCAGCTTCCTCCCAGGTACATCATCGGCCCTGATGTCTTCTGAGGGCTCACCCACCTGAGGGATGATTCTTAAGTGACACAAGAGAAGGGGGCAACAAGAGCTGAGCAATGTGCCCCTCTCTAAAGTCCTGTTCAACTGCAACGTGACTTCCCAATTGGTGTACTTTCTGAACCCTCCGCATCTCCACCATGTCCTCTTCCCCCTACAAACTAACTGTTTTACGTCACCCCATCCCTCCCCTAAAATCCTGCATCCTCGGCACCACTTCCCGGTCCAATCACCCAATCCCTACCCTCCACCCTTGCCCGTCTCCATGATCCCCTCTCTCTTGTACACCTCGGCAGACTCTGTCAGCACCAGCGGTCCCTGCACCCGTCCTTGTCTTCCTTCCTCCCCTACGAACCACTTCGTCCTCAATCCTCCTTCCAATCCCCGTCACCATCAGCCACGACTTCCCCTACAGCCCTCACCGTTCACGCCACCGCCATCCTCGTCCACACAATCCGTCTCTATCAACCCTCCGTCCGCTACTTGTTCCATTCGCTCCATCCCCTACAGCTATCCACCTTTAGAATACAAGACCATAAGACAACGGAGCAGACGTCGGCCGTTCGGCCCATCGAGTCTGCTCCGCCATTTTATCAAGAGCCGATCCATTTTCCCATTTAGTCCCACTCCCCCGCCTTCTCACCATAATCTTTGATGCCCTGGCTACTCAGATACCTATCAATCTCTGCCATAAATATACCCAATGACTTGGCCTCCACTGCTGCCCGTGGCAACAAATTCCATAGATTCAGCACCCTCTGGCTAAGAAAAATTCTTCGCATTTCTGTTCTGAATGGGCGCCCTTAAATCCTTAAGTCTTGCCCTCTCGTGCTAGTCTCCCCCATCATGGGAAACAACTTTGCCACATCCACTCTGTCCATGCCTTTCAACATTCGAAATGTTTCTATGAGGTCTCCCCTCATTCTTCTAAACTCCAAGGTTTACAGTCCAAGAGCGGTCAAGCGTTCCTCATATGTTAACCCTCTGATTCCCGGAATCATTCTAGTGACCCTCTCTCTCCTCTGAACTCCTTTATCTCTCTGTTCATATGGAATTCTGGGGACGAAGGGGGAGAGGTGACGTTTGGTGTGACAACACCCCGTTCCCCTCCACCGGTTATCGATCTCTCGGTTCTGAGCCTCTGCCTGTTCTGCGAGTGCAGGCCGGTCTTGTGTTCCACACCACTTCCTCCCATTGACAGCTAACTCACCAGAACGTGCTGGCTCCCACCAACATCATCACGCCCCGCTTCCAATCCTCTTCTCCTCCCTGCACATCATCTGAGCACAAATGCACGCACAATCTCCGAGACCGACAGACCGCCAGGATGGAGGATCATGGAAGATAGGTGAGAGCAAATGATCTTCAGAACCTGGACCAGGGGACGGGGTGAGGAAGCTTTAATTTGAGTCTGAACCCCAGGGGTGTGTGATTAGACGGTGTGGAGAAAACTACTCTCCATGCCTGACCCTGGTAGTGCGTGAGGGGACGGGGTGGAGGGAGCTTCATTCTGTGTATCACTCCGGGTGTGCAGGATGTGACGGCATGAAGAGAGCTTCACTCTGTGTCTGAACCCCGCAGTCTGTGATTGGTTTGTGCGGAGGGAGATTCATTCTCTGTATGACCCAGGGATTGTGTCTGGTGAATGTGTGGAGGGAGTTTCACTCTATGTCTGACCCCAGGAGTGTGTGATGGGACAGTGCGGAGGGAGCCTCACTCGGTTTTTAACCCTGTGAGTGCGTGATTGTGCAGTGCGGAAGGAGATTCACTCTAAGTCGCTATGGGAAACAGTAGTATCGATAGGAAGGGAGGCGAATTTCCAAAGTTATGTATCTGCAGGTGTAGCCAGAAATACAAAGAACATCCAGGTTAATACGTGGCCAAGGAGTTGGTTTCGGAAAGAATGCTTCAGATATGCGGACCATTGGGCTGTCTTCCAAGGAATGTGCGACCTCTACAGACGAGACGGTTGCATTTTCTTTCAATTCAATTTAATGAAAGTTTAATTGTAATTCCATCATGCATGAATACCCATGAGTACAGCCAGGACGAAGCTGCTAAACACAACGCCAACAATCACACACGGCACAGAGCACGCTAAATATATAAAAGAGAGAAAGATAGCAAGCATATGTAGTATATCAGTTAAATACATTCACGCAGTATTTCCACATGCGTGCGCACACACGCACGCACACATACACTTGTGTATACACAACACACACAAACACACACACACACACACACACACACACACACAGACACACACACACACACATACACGCGGGCGCGGGCATATATATAAACAGCTTGAGGACTTGGACAGTTTGAATGTAACCAAAATCGACAATCTACAACAACAGAACCTGTTTTCTACCGAGTGAACACCAGGGGGCAGTATAGACTCCAGCCTCGAAGCCGCGCAGCACCGCCGCACGTTGTGCACCTCCACCAAATTCCAGCATCTGCAGATTTCCTCGTGGTTGTGCACCGCTCTCTCACTTTATGCCTAAACTGTAGTGGAACTAATATCCCAGTGGGAAGGTTTGTCCTCAAAAGGGGTCGTTGTGGTGTTTAAATTAGAGTTGCAGGGGGAAGAAAACCAGAATGCCTTAACAGATTGTGGAGTCATTGTCGGGACAGATGTTTTTCAGACCTCAGACAATGTCAGGAAGCAAAAAATAGAGCCTGCTGGGATTCATGATCTGAGCTGCGTACGTCTCAATACAGAGAGTATTGTACGAAAAGCAGGTGATCTCAGGGCAGGGTTCAACGCCTTGAAGCATGATATTTTAGCCAATCGTAAGACTTGGGTGCAGGAGGGGCAGGTCTGTTAGCTCAACCTTCCTGTTTACCGCTGTTTATAGTCGAGCTAAGGCATATTTCACTTAGGCTGAGGGGCTGCTTTACTAGTCAGGGAAAACATCACAGCGGTGCTCAGTTAGGGTACACTGAAGAACTCGTCTAGGTGAGGCTTTAGATAGATAGATAGATATACTTCATAAATCCTAAGGGAAATTTGGTTTCGTTACAGCCGCACCAACCAAGAACAGAGCGTAAATATAGCAATACAAAATCCCCAACAATAAAACAACAAAATGCAAACTATGACAGATGGAAAATCAGTCCAGGACCAGTCTAGTGACTCAGGGTGTCTGACCCTCCATGGGAGGAGCTGCAAGTTCCATGGCAATAGGCAAGAACGACCTCCCGTGCCGCCAGTGCTGTATGACGGTGAAATGTGGCCGAAGTCCAACAGTAAAAAGTTCAATATCCAGTCTGCAAACACGATCCTCGAGCGTAATATACCCCGGATTGCACCATCCGTTGTTAGCCAGAACAGTAAGCACCCAGCCCTTAACGCTTATCGCTCTCAGTGCACTTCCTGTCAGCCGGGACAGTGTTACCCACCCAACTCCTCTTCTCCAAAAGTCTCTGTTGTCTCGACCCGGTCCTCTGTCCTCGGCTTTGTGATCCCTCTCTGCATCTTCTGCGTGTTTCCCTCCGGATTTCAGCAGGGGTGTCCGCCACTCTGCTCGCTAAACTGGCCGGCATTTGCTGGTCCGTGGAATGCACAATGCGACCTTGCTTCTGTCCCGCGTGTCGGAATGCAACCATTTCCAGCGCTAAAGAAAACCCAAATAAAAAAACTCTACCAGTATGTTAGAGAGGGTGCAACTTCGACGTGTTACAGTGAGAAAAAAAAATAAAATAACGTAAATTAAAAAGTAAGAAGAAGAAAGTAAGAATAGATCGGAACGGCTGGACCAGGCTACATGCACGACCGGCGCATGCGCACCAGGATGTGTGGAGCTGAGGATTAAGAAAAGTATGAACTCACTCATGGGGCTACATTAACTACCACCTCAGATTCCCAGCGATTCAGAGGAACAAATCTGCAGAGAGTTCGGAATCTGTTGCATGAACCATCAGGTTGTGATATTGGGTGATTTAAACTTTGTTGGTATTGACCGTGAGCCTCACACTGTGAAAGGACCAGTGCGACAGTTTGTCAAATGTTTTCAAGACAGTTTCCTTAATCAGTAGGTATAAAGTCCCAACGAGACAGTGAAGTACTTGATATGCTCCTGCGGAATGGAACAAGGCACGGGACAGAAATGTGTGCAGATGGCCACTTTCCATCTAGTGATGGTAATGCCATTAGATACAAGGTTATTATGGAAAAGGGACAGACATGACTTGAGGTTTAGATTCGTATTGAGTTTTATAACAATACGTGACGCAAATAGACCAGATAGCGTGTGTCTTTCACACCGGAATGGAAATGCCCTAGACGTGACATTAAAGAGGGATATTCGCAGTATACCTGCCCGGGAGTATGGGCTTGCATTGGGCAGCGATGGTAGGGGTGTGCTGTGAGTGGTGGGAAGGCTTCAATATGCGCTGGGCACCGAGAATGTGTGATGGGACGGTGCGGTGGGAGCATCGCTCTGTATTTGACTCCGGAAGATTTTCATGGTTTGATGCGATGGCAGCACCCTTCCGTGTCTAACTTCGGGTGTTTGTAATGGGACGGTGTGGAGGGAGCTTCACACTGTGCCTGACCCCCTGTGTATGTTATCGGAGGCTGTGGAGAGAGCTTCATTCTCGCCAGAATTTGGGGGTGCATGATGGGACAGTGATGATGGAGATTTACTCTGTGTGCGACCCTGGGAATGTGTGCAGAGACCCCTAGTATCTGAAACTGGACGTGAGAGATTCGGCTAGCTTCACCATGAAGACACTGGCTGTGTGATGGGATGGTACAGAGGGAGTTTCTCTCTGTATTTCCACCGGGTGTTTGTGATCGGACGCTGCAGAACAAACTTTGCATTTGTCTGATCTCAAGTCTCTCTGACGTGACAATGAAGCGGGGTATTCGAACTTGAAGCGGGGGTGGGGGGGGAGTAGTTTCAATATGTGCCTGACAAAGAGGTTGCCTGATGGGAATGTGTGGATGGAGGTTCACTCTGTACCTGACTCGGGAAGAATGTGATAGTCTGGTGCATAGAGAGCTTCTCCCTGTGTATGACGTCGAGAGTGTCTGATGGGGCAGTGTGGCTGGGGCTTTCTTCTGTGCCTAGTCCAGGGCTATATGATAGGACGGTGTGGAGGGAGTTTCACTCTGTATCTGACCCAGGGAGTGTGAGTGACGGGACGGTGTGGAGGGAGATTCACTCTGTGTCTGACCCAGGGAGTGTATAATGGCACGGTGAGGAGGGGGCTTCACCATGTGTCTGACCCCCGGAGTGTGTGATGGGACGGTGTGAAGGGAGATTCACTCTGTGTGACCCCGGGAGTGTGTGATGGGACGGTGTAGAGGGAGATTCACTCTGCTTCTAACCCCGGGAGTGTGTGATGGGACGGCGTGGAGGGAGATTCACTTTGTGTCTGACCCCGGGAGTGTGTGATGGGACGGTGTGGAAGGAGACTCACTCTGTGTCTGACCCCGGGAATGAGTGATGAGACGGTGTGGAGGGAGATTCACTCTGTGTCTGACCCCGGGAGTCTGTGATGGGACGGTATGGAGGGAGATTCACTCTGTGTCTGACCCCGGGAGTGTGTGATGGGACAGTGTGGAGGGAACATCACTCTGTGTCTGACCCCGGGAGTGTGTGATGGGACAGTGTGGAGGGAGATTCACTCTGTGTCTGACCCCGGGAGTGTGTGATGGGACGGTGTGGAGGGACCCTCACTCTGTGTCTCACCCTGGGTGTTGGTCATAAGGCGTTGTGAAGGGAGTTTCAAACCGTACCTGATTCAGGATCTGTGTGATTGTTCGGTGCTGAGGGAGTTTCACTCTATTTCTGAGCGTGGAATTATATGATGAGATGGTGCAGAGGGAGTAACACCCTGTGAAGACCCCAGAGGTGCGTGATAGGACGGAGTGGAGTGAGTTTCACTCTGTGTCTGATCCCGGGAGTGTGTGATGGGATGGTGGGCGGGAACCTCATTCTGTGTCTGACCCGGTAATACGTGATGGGACGGTGTAGAGGGAGTTTCACTCTACCTAACACTGGGAGTGTGTGTTGTGACGCTGTGGAATCAGGCTTCACTCTGCGTCCTGTTCTGGGAATGTGTGCGTCGAGGGGCAGCGACACCTAGTGACTGAAATTGGGAATGTGCTATTCGTCGCGAGAAAGCTCGCTTCACTCTGAGGATCCTGACTGTGTGATGAGATGGTGCAGAGGGAGTTTGTCTCTGCCTTTCCATCGGGAGTTTGTGATAGGACCCTGTGGAACGAGCTTTGCTCTCTGTCAGACACTGAGTCTGTTTCACGTGACAATGAGGAGGGGTTTGACGTGACAATGACGAGGGATTTGACGTGACAATGAGGAGGGGTTTGACGTGACAATGAGGAGGGGTTTGACGTGACAATGAGGTGGGGTTTGACGTGACAATGAGGAGGCCAGTGATGTTGTGGGGATGGAACTGGACTCTCTGACGGTGGAGTCTGAAAGGAGGATGCTGTCCAAGTTGCATGCCATCTTGGACAATGTCTCCAATCCACTACATAATGTGCTGGGTGGGCACAGGAGTACATTCAGCCAGAGACTCATTCCACCGAGATGCAGCACAGAGCGTCATAGGAAGTCATTCCTGCCTGTGGCCATCAAACTTTACAATTCCTCCCTTGGAGGGTCAGACACCCTGAGCCGATAGTCTGGCCCTGGACATTTCAAAATTCACTGGCATAAATTACATATTACTATTTCACTATTTATGGTTCTATTACTACTTATTATTTATGGAGCAACTGTAATGAAAACCAATTTCCCCCGGGATTAATAAAGTCTGACTATGACTATGACTATGATTATTTACACTGTATCTGACCCCTTGTAGAGTGCACATGGATGGTGCAGAGGTGGTGGGGGGAAGGGGTGGTGTTGGGGGGCGGCAGCTTCAATCTGCATCTGACAACGAGATTGCGTGATGGGACAGTGTGCATGGAACTTCATTCTGTACCTGAATCAGGAAGCGTGTGATGGTTTGGTGCATAGAGAGATTCACATTTTTTTCTGACCCCCGTGTGTTTGTGATGGCACAGTTTCGATGAGGCTTCACTCTGTGTCGATACATGGAGTGGAGTGATGGGATGGTGTGGCGGTAGACGCTAGAGGTGTGTGATCTGATAGTATGGAGGGTGCTTCATTCTGTGACATTCCCCGGGAGAGTGTGATGTGCTTCATTCTGTGACATTCCCCGGGAGAGTGTGATGTGACGGTGTAGAAGGAGTTTTACTGTGTCGGACCCCGGGAGTTAGTGATGTGACGGTGTAAACGGGAGCTTTAATCTGTGTCTCACACCGGTAGTGTGTAATGATGTAGGTGTTTGAAAAATTCCCTCTCGCCAGACTCCAGGAGTGTGTTATGAGACGGTGTGGAGGGAGCTTTACTCTGCGTCTGACCACTTGTAACTTACTTTTGAGGGAATCCTGCAATTCCATAAATCCCTTTGCACGGTAGAACTGCGATGTTTTTTTCTGCATTTAGAAAGAAGTCTACACTTTAATTTCTTCTATCAAAATGCGAGGTCACGCACCTCTAGACACGGTGTTACACAGCCACTAGTTTGCCCATTTCTCTCTGCTACTTCAGCACTGTCTGTAGATGGGAAATGTTATGACCGAGCTGCACTGACTGTGGTTTCCCGATGAGGAAGCAAAACATCTGTTGCAGAGGGAGATGCACTGCCCGGGATTTGGAGCTTGTGGATAAGAACTGAGGAAATGATTGTGCTGAACTCTGAGCTGTTGTCAATAAACCGCAGCCAGATGTCGGTATTGCAATTGTACAGATGGTCCAAGACCCACTGGGGAGCAAGTGTGGTCGTGTTCGATTTGGCTACGAATAGCATGGGGAGGATACGTGACGAGGGATACAGGGAATTAGATTAAAGGGCAGGATCTCCACGTGTTGCTACACGTGCCACTGAACCCGGGGGGGGGGTGTTGCGACGCAGTGGAAGGGTCTTCACTGTCTCTAATCCCCGCAATAAGTGATGGGACTGTGAGGGGGGAGCCTCACTCTTTGTCTGACTCGAGGAGTGTGTTTTCAGGCGGTGTGGAGGGAGCTTCAATCTTTTTCTGACCCCTGGTGGATGTGCAGTGATAGTGTATTGGGAGTTTCACCGTGGATCTCACCCCCGCTGTTCAGATTGGTGTGGAGGAAACTCAGTCTGTGTCTGACCACGGAAAAGTGTTTTGGGATGGTGTGGATGGACCTTCACCCTGAGACTCATCCCGGGAATTTGTGATTGGTGTGGAGGGAGCTTCACGGTGTGTCTGATCTCACAGAGTGTGTTGAGTGGTTGCTGAGTGAGCCTTACTCTGCCTCTGATCACGAGAGTGTGTGATGGTAAAACGTGGGACAGTGGACGGTCTGCACTCTCCGTCTAAACACATGCGGGTGAGTTGGTACGGAGAGGGAGATTTACAGTTCCTTACTCCTGATTTCCACTACAAACGTGTTCGAAGGATTGGGTCAGATAGAAAGACCGGTTTTATTTCCTGTCCACGTTAGAAACATCTTACACTGGAACGACGCAACCATGTTTAAACTTTAATTCAAGTCTCCTCGAAATGAGTTCAAAGCATGAAGCGATATGTGTCACACCACCAGAAGAGATATCCACATGTCTCCCACGTCTACCAGGATGAGACAAATATTGATGGGTCACTCTGCACCGAGCCATCACACACTCCCGGGGTTCGACACAGAGTGAAGCCTCCTCCACACCGTCCCATCACACACTGCCGGGGTCAGACACATAGAGAAGCTTCTTATACACCGTTCCATCACACACTCCCGGGATCAGTCACCGAGTGAGGCTCCCTCCGCACAGTCCCATCACACTCGCCAGATCTCATACTCTGAATAAAGCTACCTCCACCCCTGTCCAGCACACTCTCCTGGGGCTAAACATAGAGAAAACCTCCTTCCGCACCGTCCCATCACACAATTCAGGGCTGAGAGACTGAGTCAATCTCCCTCCACACCGTCCCATCACAGACTCCCGTGGTTTGATTGAGAGTGAAGCTCCTGCTAGGCAATAATACACTAATTTTAATTCAACAGAATTTTGTTTCAATGCTGTCTGCTGCCCATACGGAAATAACTGGAGTGGAAAATGAGAAGACGGGTGAGGTTGGGTCTGACAGGGCACTGCGTTGTTGGTGTGTGTCACCGAGATTAGGTTAGAGACTGACGTAGATCTCTGGGGAGCGAGTGGGTCTGTAGGATTAGTTTAGAGACTGTGGGAAAGAGGAGTATCAGTGGGATTAGTATGGAGACTGACACAGGGTCTGTGGGGAGAGAGTGGGTCAGTGGGATTTGTTTGGAGACTGACACAGGTGTGAAGAGGGAGGTGTGAAGAGGGAGGTTCAATAAGAATAGTTTGGAGACTGACACGGGGCTGCGGGAAGATCGCGGTGCAGTGTGATTAGTTTGCAGACTGACACGAGGCCGTGGAGAGAGAATGGAGTGGTTGGAATATTTCGAAAAAACTCTCGGCCTTGTCTACTGGGTCTACTTTGCTTCTCTTGAGTCTGTTTCAACCTTCTTTGATAGGAAAGCGACCTCTAATGTCCTGTACAAGACATATTCCGGAAACATCGAATGCATTGAATGTAAATCGTCCAGTCAGCATTCGTTTTGCAGTCCTGAAAAGCACTATTTCATCTGCGATTCATCTGCCATTTCGGCTGCATCCTTGATCTCGGATATTCCTGAAGAAATCCAGGATCTCTGTCCACTGGGGGCGATTTGAATCAATTAACAACCCCTCTTTCATCCCAGTCTCTCACTCCCCCTTCATAACTGCCCTTCGCCCCTACTTAACTTCCCTCTTCCTCTATCGCACCCTCTCTCTCAATCTCAGCCTCTCTTTTCTTTGGTCCGTCGACGTCCCTCTCGCAACCTATCCAGCCCAGCTCGCTCTCCCTCTCTCTCTCCCACTCACATCTCAATCCTGTGACCTCTGATTCTCGATTACCCGACCCTGGACAGAACGACTGTGCATATTCACCCTATCTGTGCCCCTCGTGTTTATATACATCTCTGTAAGGTCACCCCTACATTCTAAGTAATGAAGTCCTGACTTACCTCATCTGTCCATAACTCAGTTCCTCGAGTCCTGGCAACATCCTCGGCAATCTCCACCTGCATTGTTTCCAGCTGAATGGCATCTTTCCTGCAGCAGGGCACCCAAAACCGAACACCCTACTCCATCTGCGGGTTCACGGACGTCTCATACATTTGCAGCGTGAACCCCGCCCACCCCGCTCCATCCAGTACTCAGTGTCCTTACGGATGAAGGCCAGTGTTCCAAATGTCCTGTCCACCTGTATCGCATCTTTTGTCCCAGATTCACGATCTGATTTATTCTTTGTGAGTTGTACCACCTGAGATTCTTTTTCTTTTGCAGCATCAGTACGGCGCAAAGATGGAAAATTAATGTAAATTACAAAATAATAGTAAATACCTCAAAACTGTCGAGATTGTGCTCATGTAATGGAGGAGAGGAAGAAGGTGTTCCGCTGTTCCTGACTCATTAAGTTTTCACGCTTCTCCGATGGTAATAACGAACACAGGGCGTTTCCTGGTGGTGAGGGTCCTCAGTGATGGATGCTGCCTTCTCGAGGATGTCCTCGGCGGTGGGAGCTTGGTGTCCGTGCCGGGGCTGGCTGAGACTACATCCCTCTGCAGCCTCTGGCCACCCTGGTCGTTTCCGACTCCACACCAGGCGGTGATGCGATGGTCAGAGCGCCCTCCAGCGGACATCCGCAGAAATTTGCTCGTGTTCAATGAGAGACCAAATCGTCACAAACTCCTGACGTGGCAACACCTTCTGTAGCGAGGGAGCTCTGGATGGTGATCAACCCAAGGACAGAGGAAGGTCTGGAATACCTTACACTCGGACACAAAATTAACAAGACGGCAGTAAAGTCATCCAAAGTTTCAATCACAAGCCATAGTGCTGGGAATGCATCACCCAGTTGATGACTCAGTGCTCGGCATCAGACCTTTAACTGCAGACACTCCAGGAAGGAATCTGACAGGCAAAAATAGTCAGTCTTAAAGGGAAAGTGAGAGCAAGGCACACTCCAATCCCTTCAAATTAAATCTTGCTCTGGAAAGGAATGCTAACCTTGTATTTGCCTTCCACACAACCGGCTTCTTGGACAATCCAGCATATTGGTCGGCAAAGTTCCTACCAGGTACAATATCGGAACCCGATGCTCTTCGAGGCTTCACTCACCTGAACGAAGATTCTAACATCGACCTTCGAGACAGGAGTCACAGAAGAGAAGGAGCGAGCAGAGCCGAACAAAGTGCCCCACTCCAACAATCTTGTTCAACTGTAACGTGACATTCCCAACTCGTGTACGTACTCATCGTCACCCCTCCACGTCTCCGTCACCTCCAACCTCTCCGACATCTTAACCGCTTTACGCTACCCTATTCCTTCCCAAAAATACTCCTCCTCTCCGGGACTCCCGCTCTCCTCTGCAACCACTACCCATGTTAGTCAATCCTTCTTCCCCTACTCTCCCTCTCCCGTTTCTGGCAATCCCGCGATATTCGGCACCTCACTGGTCTAGTCACCCTGTCCCTTCCCTTCACCCTTGCCCGTCTCGCTGATCTCCTCGCTCTTCTACACACCGCCAGTCTGTGTCACCACCAGCAGTCACTGCACCCTTCGCTGTCTCCGTCAGCCCCATTCTCCCCTACGACCCACTTCATCGTCAACCCCTCCTTTCCCGACGACCATCCTCGCCACATTCAGTCAGGAATTATCCGACACTCCCCACTCCGGGTTTCCATCACCAGCTTCCTTTTCTACACACCCCGTCTCCATCTACCCTCCGTCTCCAGCGCCCCCGCCGATCCGTTATCCCTCCTTCCACAACTCCTCTCCCCGGCTCCCCGATTCGCGCCATTCCCTACAGCCCTCCACATTTCCATCATCCCTCTCCTTCCTCTACACTTCTCCCTCTCTGTGTTCATAGGGAGTTGTGGGGAGGAAGGGGGACCGGTGACGTCTGGTGTTACATCACCACGCCACCCTCCACCGCATATCGTTCTCTCAGTTCTGAGGCTATTCACTGTTCTGTGTGGACAGGCCGCTGGTGTGGCTCGGCATCACTTCCTCCCAGTGACTGACATCTCAGCACCCCTTCACTGCCCTCCCTCTCTTACCCTTCCCTCCTCTTCCATGCGCACCATCTGAACGCAAACACACGCACAACCTCCGAGATAGATACACTATTACGTACTACTAGCACGGCAGAGTGCTGGGGGTGGTGAGCTTCTGAACCCTGGAGTGTGTGAAGGGATAACTGCTGCGCTGTTTTCTCTGTTTCAATCCTCTTTGATAGAGAAGGTCGTGTACTTACTTACCAGTAATCCTCCACGTCTCTGTCATCTTCTCCCTCTCCGACGCCTTCAGCATTTATCCCGCCCTATCCCTCCCCTAAGACACTCCCTGTCTCCGTGACTCCCTCCCTCCTCTGCACCACTACGCATGTCAACCACTCCTTCTTCTGCTACTCTCCCCCGCCATCTCTGTCAATCCCCCGTCCTGCGGCACCACTCTTGGTTCTAATCACGTTATCTTTCCTTCACCCGAGCCAATCTCCATGGCCACCCCTCTCTCTTGTACACACCGCCTGTCTCTGTCATCACCAGCTGTCCCTGTACACTTTAATTCTCTCCATAAGCCACTTCACCCCTTACGACCCCCTTCGTCGTCAACCCTCCTTTCCCGACGACCAAACTCGTCACTGTCAGCCACAAACCCTACACCACTCCCCGTTTCACTAATATCTACAATGCCAGGCTCAGGGGCGTGGACCCCTGCCCTGAGCTCATCTGCCCTTCGAACAATCCTGCTTGCACTGAAACTTACGCCTCTCAGAACATTAGTTCCAGAAGGCTCTACTTTTTGCTTCCTGACTTTGTCTGAGGACTTAAAAACATCTGTCCCACAAACAGTCAACTCTCAGTAATGGCGTTCTTCTTTACATCCTCCAGCAACTCCAGTTTATTCCACCACTCCCCTCCCCCCCCCCCTCCCCCCAGCTTTCAATGGCAAACATTACCGCCGGGATATTAGTTCCAACCCAGTTCAGGAGTAAACTGAGAGAGAGGCTCAAGAGAAAAGAAATGAAGGAGCTGAACAACGTCGGAGCGGTGAGGCGCGGCCTCCAGGCAGGAGTCTGTGCTGCCCCCTAGTGTTCGCTCGGCAGAAGACAACCTCTGTTGTGAACAATTGTAGATTACGGTGGCATTCAAAGTGTCCATGAGCCCTCAAGCTGCATAAATGTGTGTGTGTGTGTGTGTGTGTGTGTGTGTGTGTGTGTGTGTGTGTGTGTGTGTGTCCTTGTCTGTATTCATGGGCATTCATGTATGATGGAATTACAATTAAATTTAAGTTGAATTGAATTGAAATGAAATGAAACCGTCTCGTCTGTAGAGGTCGCACCTTCCGTGAAAGGGAGTCCAGCGATACGCATATCCGAAGACGTTGTTCCAAATTTGCAGAACTGGCTCCTTCTTCTTTACCTATATATGGTGTCTATAACGACCGCATAGCATCGAGAAATCTTGTTCTCGCCCACAGTACCTCTTTTCTGTTCCCCAACCAAAGAAAACCCCATCGATACACCTCGCCACATCTCACCCTCTTCCCTTTTGAACCACAAACCACACTCAGTGCCGGAGAAATGACCGATGAGTCTTTGCTATGATCGGTCATTTGCACTTCTCTCCACCCATCCAAAGTGGAATACCTGTTATTAAGCGGGTAGGCCACAAGATATCTCTACACTGCCCCTGCCTTTTTAGCCACTTTCACATTCTGAATTTTACTCAGCTTTCTGTGTCCTACACTTTGCGTGTAAATACCTCTTTGATTGGCATCCCTATAACCCCCTCTATTACTCGAACGATCCCAAGTTCATCCAGTTGCAGTTCCAACTCTGCAACGCAGAGTAAGGGCAGCTGTATGGCTTTCTTACACGGTAAGCTGTCAGGAACCCTGAAGGACCCCCACCTTCCCATATCCCGCAAGAGGAGCATTCAACTCTTTTGGCCAGGCATTGCTACCACTACACAGAACAGTGTTGAGGCTCAGAACCGTGGGATCGATATCCGGTGGAGGATGGCGGGATGGTGTAACACAGGGCAACGCCTCTCCCAATTCCTCCCCCAGAGTTCCATATGAACAGAGAGAAGGAGGGCTGTGGAGGAGGTAAAGTGTTAATGGAAACGTGGATGGCTGCAGAAGATCGTTCGTGTCAAGGAGACGGCGAGAGGAGGCTCGAAAGGAGGAGATAGTGGAGACGACAAAGAGTGAAGGGGACGGAGTATTGATGGAGACGGTGTGTGCAGAAGGGGTTGGCGGTGGAGGAAATAGGCTAGGGCTGTAGGGGAAGCCGTGGCTGACGGTGACGGGGATGGGAAGGAGGGTTTATGACGAAGTGGGTCGTCGGGGGAGGAAGGAAGACAAGGACGGATGCAGGTCCTGCTGTTGTTGACTGAGACTAGCGGGGTGCAGAAGAGCAAGGGGAAGACGGGCAGGAGGAGGGGAAGACGGGCAAAGGTGAAGAGAAGGGATAGAGTGACTAGTCCGGGGTGTGGTGCAGAGGATGCAGGGAGTCACGGAAACAGGGAGGATTGCACAATGCATAAGGTCACCAGAGGCGGCAGAGGGGTGTAAACTCAACCAACTCCATCACGAGCACAACACTCCCGAGCATCGAGGACATCCTCAAGATGCGATTCCTGGGGACGTCACTTGATGACGTAGGATCGAGACGTGGAAATCAGCTCTCCCGTAAAAAAGACAGTAAAGTATCGTTTAAATAAAGCAAAGTTAATAAATATTTGTTTGAAAACTACTTATAAACTACACAAGATTATCTTAAGATATGCCTTGTAAACAGAAACCGAAGAAGACTACCGTTTTGACGACACCGCGAGCTGGGAAGAGAAAAGGGCCTACTACTGCGACGGAACCTTGGGCTCAGGTTGGATCTCCTTTCGAGCAGACACACTTTGTCTCCCACGTTGAAGAGCGGGTGACAACGGCGGCGGCAGCGGTCTCCTGGAAGAAGAGGCGGGAATTTCACATGCATAAAAAAGCAGGCATGCGCAAATCGGTGTAAGCCGAACTACAAGGACCGATTGCCACTGAAAGTGACAGTGATTCGGAGTTAGAATCAGACTCCCCGGTGAATACTGCTGAAGAAAAGGAGGAAGAAGAACAAGAGGAGATTAAAAATAAAGTACGTCGTGGAGACATAAAAGAGGCCTTAGTGCAAATAATGGTTGAATTCAAGGTAAAAGAACAGATGCTAGAAACATGTAGGGTATGTTTGATAATGTTATGAAAAAAAAGGACAAAACTGATAAGAAAGTTGAAAGCTTGGAAGAAATATCGGAGGACACCAAAGATAGAGTGGAAAAGATAGAAGATAATATCCTTGCCTGAACAACAGAACGAAAACGGCTGTTGGAAAAAAAAAAGTGAAAGTGCTGGAAAATTTTAGTAGCCGAAATAATATTAAGATTGTTGGTCTTAAAGAAGGTATGGAGGGGGATCTAATAGAATTTTTTTAAAGATGGATCCCGGAAAATTTGCAAATGGAAGAGGAAATCGGTCAATTGAAATTGAAAGGGCAGATAGAGCTTTTAGACGAAAACCACATCGGGACCAAAATCTGCGATCAATTTTAATAAAATGTTTAAGATGTCAAGATAAACAAAGGGCTCTGCAGGCGGCAGCCCAAACTGCAGACACACACACACACACACACACACACACACACACATATATATATAGTTTGTTTGTTTGCTGGGGGGAGCTGGAACAACTACTGATCAATCGCTACCGGATTCATGTGTGTAATCATGGCGGCAACCATGGCCCGCAAAATGGAGGGGAGGGGTTGCTGTGTTTTTGTTTGTTATTCGGAACATTGGTAGGGGGTATTTTGTTACTTTTTTTTATAATTTATGTATCTTTTATTTCTTTCTTTTGGCCTGGATGATTGGAGGGTGGAGACATATAGCAACATGGTGATTTTTAAAGATATGTACCAAGGAAATATGAGAGTTGAGATGTTAAGTAATGCTATAGATTGGAGTAATGTTGATGAGAATAATGACTGACATGTTGATTTTTTTTGAGTTTTAGTATTAATGGACCTAATGGACCGGTGAAAAGAATAATAATTTTAACACATATTAACAAAATGATGGTAGATATATCCTTCTTGCAGGAAACACACTTAACAGAGATAGAACAGCAGAAATTAAAAGAGATTGGGTGCGAAGTGTTATTACAGCTTCATTTAATTCAAAAGCGAGCGGGGGGGGGGGGTTGCAATTTTGGTCAATAAAACGTTACCAATTAGAATACATTGTGTAATAACTGATTCTGCGGGGAGATATATAATTATACATTGTCAACTTTTTTTTCGTAATTATGGACTGTCATGGATATTTATGCTCCAAATGTAAATGGTGCAAATTTTTTATAGGAGAAGCCTTTTTGAATTTGGATGACGCTCACGATAAAATATTAACAGGTGGAGACTTCAACTTTTGTCGAGACCCAGTATTAGACAGATCAACCAAGGCTGTTACAAATTCGAAAGTAGTAAAATTAACCTCATCATTGATGAAACAATTAAATTTGATTAATATATAGAGAAGCATTAACCCAAGAGAATGAGACTATGCGCTCTATTCTAACAGACATAAAACTTACTCAAGGACAGATTTCTTTTCTTATTATCAACGAATAATCAAGTCAGAGTGAAAAGTATGGAATATAAAGCGAGAATATTGTCCGATCATTCTCCTTTAATAATAACAATAATACTGATGGATAAGGAGGAATCGACGAATAGATGGAAATTTAATTCAATATTGTTTAAACATCAAGATTTTTTTGATTTTATGAAGAAAACAGATTTTTTTTTGGATACAAACTCTTATTCAGTTGATGATACATTTCTATTATGGGACGCGATGAAAGCTTATTTGTGGGGTCAGATAATAAGTTATACTTCTAAAATTAAGAAGGAATATATGGTAGAACTGTACCGGCTGGAAAAAGAGATTACATAATTAGAAAAAGAATCTCAAAGACATATGACAGAATTAACAAAGACAACATGTCAACAAGAAGCTGCAATATAATCCGCTTGAGACATATCGAAAGGGAAAAGCAATTATGAGAACTAAGCAGAGGTATTATCAGTTGGGTGAGAGATCACACAAGATTCCTGCCTGGCAACTGAAAACAGAACAGGCTTCCAAAACGATAAATGCAATTAGAACAAGTGCAAATAAAATTACTTATAAACCTTTAGAAATTAATGAAACATTTAAAAGTTTTTACTCTGAATTATATCAATCGGAGTCACAAAATGATGGTAATGAGATAGAAAGATTTTTATCACAAATAACTCTCCCACATTTGAATTCGGAAAAACAGAAGTGATTAGATTTGCCTTTTACATTAAAAGAGGTTGAAGAAGCTTTAGGTTCACTTCAGAATAATGAATCTCCGGGAGACGATGGTTTTCCGCCTGAATTTTACAAAAAAAAATTAAAGCTTTATTAATTTCTCCTTTTATGGAGTTAATACGTCAAGCGGAAAGAACACATAAACTTCCAGAGTCTATTTTGACAGTGATTTTAATAGTATTGTCAAAAAAAGAGAGAGAGATCCTTTAAAACCAGCATCGTACAGGCTTTGTGTAATACGGATTATAAAATAATAGCAACAATTTTATCTAGCAGATTATTTAAATATTTACCAAAATTAATACAAACTGATCAAACAGGATTTACTGAAAATAGGCAATCGGCAGATAATGTAACTCGGTTACTCAGTATAATTCATTTGGCACAGAAGAGGGAGGAAATGAGTATGGTAGTCGCTTTGGATGCAGAAAAAAGCGTTTGATAGATTGGAGTGGGATTTTTTTTTATTTAAAATATTAGAAAAATATTGGTTAGGAGTACCTTTTACCAATTGGGTTAAAACCTTAAATACTGATCCCAACGCTAAAGTAGTGACAAATGGCCTAATTTCAACACCATTCCAGTTAAAAAGGTCAACTGGACAAGCTTGTCCATTATCACCTGCTTTACTTCTATTGGCGATAGAATCATCAGCTGAATTAATTAGAATTGATTCAGATTTTAAGGGTTTTAGAGTAAATCAGGAGGAATATAAGACTAATTTATTTGCTGATGATGTTTTGATTTATTTAACAAACCCATTGCATTCGTAGCGGAAATTATCTTCTAGGTTAGAAGAATATGGGAAAGTTATTGGCTATAAAATAAATTGGGAAAAAATTGAAATTTTACCCCTTACTAATGGAGACTATAGTCAATGTGGATTAGCAACTCAATTTGGATGGCCGATAAATGGCATAAAGTATTTAGGTATTAGAGTTGATAATGATATAAATAAATTATATACATTAAATTATTTATCACTGTTGAAAAAATTTCAAGAAAATCTTGACAATTGGATGATCTTACCAATAACATTAGTAGGTAGAGTTAATGCTATAAAAATGAATATATTTCATAGATTACAGTCTTTATTTATTAGGGTTTCTTTATTAGAGTTAAATAAATGTGTGAAGAAATTTCTTTGGAAAAGTAAGATGTCAAGTTTATCGTTGGGAAACTTGACATGGAAATTTGACTTAGGAGGCTTACAACTTCCAAATTTTAAAAATCAACAATCAACTTTTATATAATTGGTATCAAAAAGGGGTTAGATGTATAGGAGACTGTTATGAAGGAGGTATATTGATGTCATTTGAACAATTAAAGAATAAATATAAAGTATAAAATAACACTTTTGTTACTTTCAATTAAGAGCTCATTTACGAGAGAAACTGGGTCAAACAATGTTATTATCGAAACCTAATTTAATTGAAACTATAATTCAAAAAGGAAAAAATTTTAAAAAAACTTATTTTATGTATAATCTGATTAAACAAGGAATCCATGCGTCAAGACAAAAATGGGAAAATTATTTGAATATTAATATTGATGAAGCAAGTTGGTCAAGACTATGTCTTGACAATATGACAAATACAATAAAACTTCGACTCAGATTAGTACAATATATTTTTTACAACAATTATATACTACACAGCAAACAAATAAGTAGATTAAATACAAACTTATCTGATCAATGTTTTCGGTGTAATCAAGAAATTGGTACTTTTTTACATTCTACTTGGTCTTGTTTCAAAATTCAACCTTTTTAGATAAACTTAAGAGTTTTATTGGAACACATTATTGGAACAGAATTTCCACATAATCCAATATTATTTTATTAGGTGACATTGAAGGGATAAAACCGGAACTTAAATTGAATGAAATTCAGAAAGAATTTATAAAAATTGCATTGGCAGTAGCCAAAAAGGCTATTGCAGTTACATGGAAATCGGATTCGTATTTAAGTATGGATCGTTGGAATAATGAAATATTTGGCTGTATTCCACTTGAAAACAAATTATTTATAATTGAAGGAATAAATATGATACATTTTTGAGTATTTTGCGCCCTTATTTACAAAAGATAGGATTATATATATAGGTGCTCTGATGATAAAGATGTTGGTCCATTGGGGAAATAAACAAATACATATATGAAATTTATTTCGAATCCCATGGAACATGTGGAGACCTTCCAATATCCAGGCAGTCTGTCTTTCTTTCTTTTCATTTTTTTCCTGTTTTTTTGTCTCTCTTTTTTTAGGTAGAGGTATGTAACGGGGGAAGGGTTAAGGGGAGGGGGAGGGTAGATATTATTCTATGTAGTCAAGTTTGAAATTGAATAAAAAAAAAGATGCGTTACCTGGAGAAGGCGGCATTCATCACTGAAGCCGCTCACCCCGGGACAAGCTCCTATTCGTTACTACCATCGGACATGAGGCACAGGAGATGAAAACTCAACGATTCAGGAACACCTTCTTCCCCTCCTCTATCATACTTTTGAACGCATGAGCACCACCTCGGCATTCTTTGTGGTATTTTTATCTTTTGGCATTTCATATTAATTTTACATATCTGTGCCCTACAGATCATTCAAAAAGATCAAATCCCAGGTGGTACAAGTCCCAGATAATAAAACAGACCGTGAATCCGGTGAAAAACCTGCGATACAGGTGGACAGGACATTGGACACGCTGGACGTCATCAGTCAGGACACTGAGTACGGGAGTCGGACGTTACGTTGCAGTTGTACAAGACAACGGTGAGTCTACCCTTGGAGTACGGTCTTCAGTTCTGGTCGCCCTGCTGTAGGAAAGATGCCTCTAAGCTGGAAAAACTGCAGATGGGGATTTCCGAGGATGCTGCCGGAACACGACGGACTGAGTTATGGAGCGAGGCCTAGAATGTTTAGGTTTTATTCTGTGACATTACAGAGGTGTATAAAACCACCAGCGGCACAGATAAGGCACTCTATTTCCCCAGGGATGGGGAATCAGCAACATTAGGACACATGATTTAGGTGCGAGTAGCTGAAAAGAGAAAAGGGAGGTGGAGAGGGATAAATCAAATGACAGAGTGGGATGGGGAGAGAGGGGTAGAGAAGGAGTAGAGAATCGGGAGAGAGAGTGTGAAGAGAAGAGTTGGGGAAGAGGGACGCAAAAATGCGAGAGGAAGGAAAATGCGGATATAATAGGTCAGGTGGGAGGGGAGGAGAATGGAGAGAGAGTTTGGAGGAACGAGGGTAAACGGAACGCGAGATGGCGAGTAACAGAGCGATAGAAGGAGGGAGGAAAATAGGGCAGGGAGTTGGAGAAGAGAGGACGGGTTTGTGAGGTACGGAGAGGGAGATGGGGGAGAAAGAGGGTGTTGTCATCTGATTCAAGTCGGCCCCTCGGACTGATGACAGAGATCCTGGATCTTTTCACGAATATTTGGGCACAAAGCTGCCGACTTCTCACAGATGAAACGGTGCTGATCGTTTTTGCAACGGTCCCATTTACATTCACTGCATTCGAAATTTCCAGCTTTATTCTTCTGCACGACATAAGAGGCCACTTTCCTGTCAAGGGAGGCGGGGTGGGGGGTGAACAAGTTGAGAGGGACTACTCTCCCGCAGCAGACAGCCCTGTGTCAGTACCCAAAATCACTGACACATTCCCTCACCATTGACCTGTGGCAGACACCCAAATCACCCACTTCCCCAATTTCCCAGCACAGCCCGGTTTCAGTCTCCAGAGACTCCCACTGGCCCATCCTCTCCCTGCAGCACTGAGTCAGCCCCAAAATTAATCCCTTGCCCCAATCTCACCGCACAGACCGGTGTCAGACCCCAGAATAATCTCAGTACCCCAGCTGCTCCCCATAGGTCGCAAAATACACACATAGCGACACTCGCTCTCCAAGGCTCCAGGTCAGACCCCAAAATACTCCAACTGCTACACAGTCTCCCCACAGGCCTGATTTTACACCCCAAAGGACGCTGACTTCTCATTCTCACCCCACAGATCAGTGTCAGTTCAAAGTCCACACACTGCTTCGCTCTGTCCGCACGACCCCGTGTCGGTCCCCAAAATACTCGCACTTCACACTCTTTCCCTACAGCCCCGTGCGAGTCCCGGAAATAATCCTGCTGCCCAGCCTTCTTGTTCCAAACTTGTGTTAGAAACCAAAACACCCCCACTTTCCACTGTTTTTCCACAGACCTCTGTCAATGCCCAAACTAATCCCACTGAAAAAAATCTCTATCCACAGAACTGTGTCTGCCCCCAAAGAACTCCCGCTGCCGAACTCTCTCTCAAAACCTGTGTCAGTTCCCAAAAGCGCTCTACAGATCCACCCAGTCCCCACGGCCCCGTGCCTGTTCCGAAAATGATCCCACTGCCTAACCTTCTCCCTACAGACCTTTCCCAACCACCAAAACACTCCCACTTCACGCTCTCTTCCCACATTCCACGTCAGTCCCCAAACGCATTCAACTACACACACTCTGTCAATAGCCCGTGCCAGTGCACAGACTAAACCAATTGCCCACTCTCCCCCCACAGATGTATGTGCCCCAAATTAATCCCAGTGCCTCACTCCCTCCCTACAGTGTCCGTCCCCAAAATACTCCTACCGACAATTTTCCTTCCTAGAGATCTGTGTCAGTCACTGAACAAATGCAAACACCCCACTCTCTCCCCGCAGACCTTTCCCTGTCCGCAAAATACTACCAAATCCCACACTCTCCCCACAGAACCCGTCAGTCCGCAAAATAATCCCCCTGCTGGCTCCCTCTCGCCACCTGTGTCAGTTCCCAAACTAATCCCACTGCCCACTCCCTTCTTGCAGTTTACATCAATCCCCAAACTAATCCCACGGCCAACTTTCTCCTCAACATCTTTCATGACACCAACTCTCACCCGCTTTTGCATTTTCCAATCCAGTATGAACTACGTTGGTCGTTGATAGCTTTCTTGACTAGTCTCTGTGAAATTAAATTGCTATGATTAATGATTGAATTCCAGCACAATTTAAGGTTCGTCACGTTCTGTCTGACCCCGCGAGAGTCTGATGGGATGGTGCAGAACGGGATTCACACCCTGCCTGATCCAGGAAATGTTGATGGTAGGGATTGGAGGGAGCTGCACTCTGTGTCTGAATCCGGGAGTGTGTTATGACACCGTATGGAAGAAGCTTCACTCTGTCTCACCCCGGGAATGTGTGAAGGGATGGTGTAGAGAGAGATCCACTCTATCGGAACCCGAGAGTGTCTGATGGGACGAAGTGGAGGAAGCTTCACTCTGTGTCTGACCCCCGGGAGTGTGTGATGGAACGGTGTGGAGGGAGATTCACTATGTGTCTGAACCCCTGTAGTGTGTAATGGGATGGTGCAGAGGGAGATTCACTCTGTGTTTGACCCCGGAAGTGTGTGATGGGACGGTGCGGGGAGATTCACTCTGTGTCTGACCCCGGTAGTGTGTGATGGGACGGTGTGGAGGGAGATTCAATCTGTGTCTGACCCCGGGAGTGTCTGAAGGGACGGTGTGGAGGGAGATTCACCCTGTGTCTGACCCCGGGAGTGTGTGATGGGACGGTGTGGAGGGAGATTCTCTCTGTGTCTGACCCCGGGAGTGTGTGATGGGACGGTGTGGAGGGAGATTCACTCTGTGTCTGAATCCGTGAGTGTGTGAAGGGACGGTGCGGAGGGAGATTCACTCTGTGTCTGAACCCGGTAGTGTGTAATGGGGTGGTGTAGAGGGAGATTCACTCTGTGTCTGAATCCGGGAGTGTGTGATGGGACGGTGTAGAGGGAGATTCACTCTGTGTCTGACCCCGGTAGTGTGTAATGGGGTTGTGTAGAGGGAGATTCACTCTGTGCCTGACCCCGGGAGTGTGTGATGGGATGGTGTGGAGGGAGGTTCACTCTGTGTCTGACCCCGGGAGTGTGTGATGGGACGGTGTGGAGGGAGATTCACTCTGTGTCTGACCCCGGTAGTGTGTAATGGGACGGTGTGGAGTGAGATTCACTTTGTGTCTGAACCCGGTAGTGTGTAATGGGGTGGTGTAGAGGGAGATTCACTCTGTGTCTGAATCCGGGAGTGTGTGATGGGACGGTGTAGAGGGAGATTCACTCTGTGTCTGACCCCGGTAGTGTGTAATGGGGTTGTGTAGAGGGAGATTCACTCTGTGCCTGACCCCGGGAGTGTGTGATGGGATGGTGTGGAGGGAGGTTCACTCTGTGTCTGACCCCGGGAGTGTGTGATGGGACGGTGTGGAGGGAGATTCACTCTGTGTCTGACCCCGGTAGTGTGTAATGGGACGGTGTGGAGTGAGATTCACTTTGTGTCTGAACCCGGTAGTGTGTAATGGGGTGGTGTAGAGGGAGATTCACTCTGTGTCTAATACTGGGAGTGCGTGATGTGACGGTGTCGATTGAGCTTTACTTTGGTGTTGATATGTCTTCCCTCGAACTGACACGTACCTGTTCTTCTGCTGAATTTATTTCAAGAAGAATTGAATCAGAATTTTCACAATGCAGCTTCGCCTCATCGTAGGATCTTTCAATCCTGGATATAAAATAACACCCGTCTTCATGTCTGAACCAGTCCTGGGAAAACGTTTGCTCTGAAAATTCCAAACAAGTCACAGTGAATCTCCTTCCGTCCGTACATTGCATCCGCCGGGAGACAGACATAGAATAGGGATCCAAGCAACACGCACAGAAAATGCTGGTGACCCCAGCAGGCCAGGCCGCATTGCAATGAAGAGGTACAGTCGACTTCTCGGGCCGAGAAGCTCAGTCAGGAATAACCGGAAGAAGAAATGGAATACGTTTAAAAGTGGGAGGGGGAGGGGGGGATCGGAAATGATAGGAGAAGACAGGAGGTGCAGGGATGGAGCTACGAGCTGGAAAGTAGATTGGCAAGGGGGTGCGAGGCGGGAGAAGGCAGAGGATTATGGGACGGGAGGCCAAGGGAAAGAGAAAGGGGGAGGGGAACCTAGAGGATGGGTACGGAGTTATACTGAGAGGGACAGAGAGAGAAAAAAAAAGAGCGAAAGAAAAAAAAGGCAACATCATAGTAATAACAACCAAACGAACAAACAAATAAATAAAGGATAGGGTACGAAAGGATAGTGGGGCCTTAATGGAAGTTAGAGAAGTCAATGTTCTTGCCATCAGACAGCCCCGGTAGAAGACAGATTGAAATTCCCTCCTCACTCTGCGAAGACTCATTCCTGGGGTCAGACACAGAGTGGGGCTTTGTGCATAGCACCCCATCGCAAACACACTGTGTCAGACACAGAGTCAATCTCCCTCCACACCTTCCCGTCACACACTCCCGGGGTCAGACACAGAGTCAATCTCCCTCCACACCGTCTCATCACACACTCCCGGGGTCAGGCACAGAGTGAATCTCCCTCCCCAACGTCTCATCACACACTCCCGGGGTCAGGCACAGAGTGAAGCTCCCTCTACACCCTACCACTACAAAATCGAGTAGTCAATCACAGAGTTATGCTGCTGTCGCAGTGTGTAATCGCACACTCCAGGGATAAGTCACAGCGTATCTCCTTCAGCACCATCCGATTACTGACACCCGGAGGAAGACATGAGGTGAAGCTCTTTCTCACTTTCCCGTGACACAGGCGCGGGGTCAGAAACAGTTCCACACAGGCAGCGGGAGTTACTTATACAGTGAAGGTCCCCGCATGCAATTTAGTCACACATTTCCTGAAGGGTCAGACACAAATTTGGGTTCCATCCACAATGACCCGTCACACACTCTCGGAAACAGGGGAAGAATGAAGCTCTTGTCTCACGGTCAATCATACTCTCCGGGTGTCAGATGCTAGTGATGCTCCTTCCGCACTCTCCCATCACACGCTCCCAGGGTCAGACACAGACTGGAGCTTTCTCCCCACCACGCTATCACACACTCCTTGGGTCAGACCTGGAGTGAGGCTCCCTGCAGACTGCCTTAACTGCGGCAAACAGAGAGTAAATCTTCATCCACACTACCCCATTACACCCGCCCATGATCAGACAGGAAACGAAACACTATCGGCACCATCCCACCGCATACTCCCGTGGTCAGACACAGTATGATACTGCTTCTACCCTGTCACTTCACACAACAGGGATCAGAATACAAGAGAAGCTCCCTCCGCACCGTCCAGTCACACACCGCTGTTATTAGACCCAGAGTGGAACACCATCCAGGCACGCGTCACTGTTCATGGTGTCAGACACACACATGAACCCCCTTCCAAACGCACCCCCCTCACCCTCACCATTGCTTCCCATCACACGCACACTGTGTCACAAAGAGAGTCCAAGCATACACAACCGGGGTGAGACTCAAATTTAAGCGACCTGCACCGCGTCGGATCACAAACTGAAACGGTCAGACGCAGATAGATTCTGTCCCCACAGACACATCAGACACTCCAGGGTTTAGAGGTGGAGTGAAGCTCCCGTCCACGTTGTCCCATCACACACTCCCGGAGTCAGACACAGAGTTTAGCTCCCTCTACAAAGCCAAGTCACTACTGCCTGGGTCAGACACAGAGTGAATCTCTCTCCGTGCCTCATCACACATTCCAGCGGTCAGACGTGGAGTGAAGTTTCCTGCACACCGTCCATTTACACTCTTCCCTCTTCTCCCGGAGTCAGACACAGACGCTCTGTCTCTCTCTACGATCCCATTACACACTCGGGGAGTCAGACACAGAGTGAAGCTACATTCACACCGTCCCTTCAGACACTCTAGGATTCAGACAGAGTGAAGCGCCCTCTGCACCGTCCCATCACTCACTCCCGGAATCAGACACAGAGTGAAGACCCCGCTACACCGCCCCGTCACACACTCCCGGATTCAGAGTGAAACTCTCTCTCTCCACGGTGCCATAACACTATTCTGGGTCAGGCATGGAGTGAAGCTCTCTGGGCCCTGTCCGATCACACAATCCGCCTGTCAGACCCAGAGTGAAGCTGGATCCATACTGTCACATCAGAGATTCCCGGAGTGAGGCATAGAGTGAAGTTCACTCCGCACCATCCCATGACACGCAGCCAAAGTCAGACATAGAGTGAATCTCCATCCATACCATCCCATCACACAATCCCGAGATCAGATACGGAATGAAACTACCTCGGCATCACAGACACCGGATTCAGTTACAGAGTGCAACAGCCTGCACGCCATCCAATCACACACCTCCTAATGGGTCAGACACAAATTGGGCTTCCATCCACAATGTCCCGTCACGCACTCTCGGGAACAGACGAAGAATGAAGTTCTTGTCTCACGTTCCCATCATACTCTTCCGGTGTGAGACACAGAGTGATGCTCCTTCCACACTGTCCATCACACAATCCCCGGTTCAGCCTCAGACTGAAGCTTTCTCTCCACCTCACTATCACACATTCCTTGGGTCAGACATGGAGTGAAGCTCACTGCACACTCTCCTAACACAGAGTCCTGCGGGCAAACACAGAGTGAACCTCCTCCAACACCACCGTGTTACACCCGCCCGTGATCAGATAAAAATCAAACACTCTCGCCACCATCCCACTGCATATTCCCGTGGTCAGACACAGTATGATGCTCCTTCTACCCTGTCACATCACACAACACAGGGGTCAGAAAACGAGAGAACTCCCTCCGCACCGTTCTATCACTCACTCCTGGCATCAGACACAGAGCGGAAAACCATCCAGGCACGCGCCACTGTTCCCGGTGTCAGACACACACATAACCGCCCTCCCAAACGCAGTCACCCACCCCCACCTCCGCTATTCCTTCCCATCACACGCATACTGTGTCACAAACAGAGTCCAATGATACGCACACGGGGTGAGACACTTTAAGCTTCCTGCACACGGTCAGATCACACACTAAAATGGTCAGGCGCAGATGGAATCTCTCTCTCCGCCGTCCCATCACACGCTACAGGTGTTAGACGTGGAGTGAAGCTCCCGTCCGCATTGTCCCATCACACACTCCCGGAGTCAGACAGAGAGTTTTGCTCCCTCTACAAAGCCTCGTCACGTACTGCCTGGGTCAGGAACAGAGTGAATCTCTCTCTCCATGGGCTCATCACACATTTCAGCGGTCAGACGTGGAGTGATGTTTCCTCCACACCTTCCAAATACACTCTTCCCCGTGTCAGATTCTGAATGTTACTCCTTCCACACCGTTTCATTACGCACTCTCGGGGTCAGACACAGAGTGAAGCTACCTCCACACCGCCCCTTATACATGCCCTGAGTAAGAGATCAGAATTTAGATCCTTTCCCAAAGTCCAATCTCACACAGCCTTGGTCAGACACACTGTGAATCTCTCTCTCCACAAGCCCATCACACACTCCAGCGGTTAGACACGGAAAGAGACTGCCTTAGCACACACGACAAATAACAGAGGGAGACCGATTCTCCCTCTACGTCTTCTCAACACACCACAGCGCAAACTGTCTGACACAGAGGGAACCTACCTCCTCACCGTCCAATCACACACTCCCGAGAATAACACAGTGCGAATCTCCTTCCTCTCGTCCAATAACACACTGCCGTGGGTAGACACAGAATGAATCTCCCTCCGCACGGCCACATCACATACCACCGAGTCTAACAAAGTGTGAATCTCCCTCCTTACGGTTCATCACACAGTCCCTGGCGACTCACAGAGTGAAGCTCTCTCTGAACCGTCCCATCACCCCCCCCCCCCCCGTGTTCACACACAAAGCGAAATTCCGCCCTCATCCTCCCATGGCACACTCACGGGGTCAGACAACCATCATAACATCCAATCACACAACCCGGTGTAACATAGAGTGAACGCCCTCTGCACTGACCCATCACACACTCCCGGAGTCAGACACAGACGCTCTCTCTCCGTCCGATCCCATTACACACTCCGGGAATCAGATACAGTGTGATGCTCCCTCCACACCGTCCCATCACACTCGCGGATTCAGTCACAGAGTGAATTCCCCTCTGCAACGTCCCATCACTCACTCCCGGATTCAGACACAGGATGAAGCCCCCTCTGCACCGCCCCGTCACACACTCCCGGGTTCAGAGTGAAACTCTCTCTCCGCCAATCCATAACACCATTCAGGGGTCAGACCTTGGGTGAAGCTCTCTGGGCCCTGTCCGATCACACAAACCGCCTGTCAGACACAGAGTGAAGGTGGATCCATACCGTCCCATCAGAGATTTTCGGAGTCAGACATAGAGTGAAGCTGTAAAGATACGTCTCGCAATCCTCTGGGCAGGCACAGAAGAATCCACCTCCACAACGTCCCGTCACACTCTCGTGGGTTCAGTGATACAGTGAAGCTTCCTCCTCGCAGCACCATCACGCACTCACCGGTCAAACACAGAGAGGGAATCTCCCTCCATACCGTCTCTTCACACACTCCCGATGTCGAGCACAGAGTGACGCTTCCTCTCTCTGTGTCTGCCCTGTGATGAGGAGCGGGTTAAAGATTGGAATGATGCCTCACCTCTTCGGCTAGTCAACAATTCACAGATTTGAGCCTTGGTTTCCTTCACAGCTTTGTACTTCGCTTCCATCTCATTGATCTTGGATTGAAGGGTTGAGTTTAACTCATCGTAGTTTCGGTCGAGGATGCACTTGGACTGACGAATATGTGATACTGAGAGAGATGGTGAAGGATGATTAGCGTTTACAGTGACACGTGATTCAGCAACACGCTACCGAGCGGGCCACAGAGAGTGTTGTGTCAGTGTCACGTTGAAGGTTGTCACAGTGAGAGGCGTCGGCCTGTCGTGTCACGCTGAGGGGTATATTAATGTGTCGGTGAAGGTTATGTTGTTGTCACAATGGGGGTCTGCGTCAATATCATGTGGGTCATGATCAAGTTCTTGTGAAGGACGTGGCGGTGTCACCGTGATAGGTGATTCTGTGCCCCGGTGAGAGTTGTGCCGGGTCGCATTGAAGTGTACCTCGATGTCACGGCGTGGGAAATGTCAGAATAAGGGGCCTGGTGCTGTTAAGGTGAGTGGAGCATCTCTGTCATGGTGTGGGGTGTGTTTAGAGAGGGATGTGTTTGTGTCACGGTGAGAGGCATGTCATTGCCACGGTGGTTGTAACAGTGTCAGGCTGAGGTGTTTTGATATCACGCTAAGAGGCTTGCCCGTGTCAGAATGAGGCGTGGGTAATTGCCTCAGTGAGCGGTGCATCGGCGTTATGTTGAGCGGTGATACTGTCTCGGTCAGGGGTGTTACAGTGACTTCTGAATCTTTGTCACGAGGCGGTGCAGATCACGACGAGGAGCGTGAAGGTGTCACAGTGTACGGTACCACAGTGTCACAGTGAAAACCGTGTCGGGGTCATTTTGAGGTGTGTTTCGCTGCTGCCTTGAGGAGTTTATCAGTAACACGGTCAGTGGGAATGTCGATGTTACAGTGAGGGGTACGTTGCGGTCAGTGTGACTGCCACGGGTGTGTAACGGCCATGGTCCGTGTCCGTGTTGCGGTTAGGAGTGTATCTGTGTCTCGTTGAAGATCGTGGCCGTGATACGGTGACTGAATTGTTCATGTTCTGGTGAATGGCGTGCCGGTGTCAGGATGAGTCTTGATTGTGTGACGGTGAATGCCGTGTCTTTATCATGGTTATAAGCCATATGACCAGAAGACAAAGGAGCAGAAGTCGGACATTCGGCCCATCGAGTCTGCTCCGCCATGTTATGATGAGCTTATCCATTCCCCCACTTAGTCCCTCTCCCCCGCCTTCTCACCATAACCTTTGATGCCCTGGCTACTCAGATACCTATCAATCTCTGCCTTAAATACATCCAATGACTTGGCCTCCACTGCCGTCCGTGGCAACGAATTCCATAGATTCACCACCCTCATGCTAAAAAAAAACAAAAAATCTTCGCATCTCTGTTCTGAATGGGCGCCCTTCAATCCTTAAGTCATGCTCTCTCGTCCTAGACTCCCCCATCATGGAACACAACTTTGCCACATCCACTCTGTCCATGCCTTTCAACATTCGAAATGTTTCTATGAGGTCTCCCCTCATTCTTCTAAACGCCAAGGAATACAATCCAAGTGCGGACAAGCGTTCCTCATATGTTAACCCTCTAATTCCCAGAGTTATTCTAGCGAATCTTCTCTGCACCTGCTCCAACGTCAGCACATCCTTTCCCAAATAAGGAGCCCAAAACTGCCCACAGTACTCAGATTGCTGTCTCACCAGCGCCTTATAGAGCCTCAACATCATATCCCTGCCCCTATACACTGTTCCTCCAGAAATCAATGCCAACATCGCATTCGCCTTTCGCACCACCGACTCAACCTGGAGGTTAACCTGAAGGGTATCCTGTACGACGATTCCCAAGACCCGTTGCATCTCAGAACTTTGAATTCTTTCCCCATTTAAATGATAGTCTGCTCGTTTATTTCTTCTGCCGAAGTCCATGATCATACTCTTTCCAACATTGTAATTCATTCTTCACTTCTTTGCCCATTCTTCCAATCTATCCAAGTCCCTCTGCAGACTCTCCATTTCCTCAGCACTACCGGCCCCTCCACCTATCTTAGTTTCATCAGCAAACTTAGCCACAAAGGCATATATTGCATAATCCAAATCGTTGATATACAATGTAAAAAGAAGCTGCCCCATCACGGACCACTGTGGAACACCACTGGTAACCGGCAGCCAAACAGAATAAGATCCCTTTATTCCCACTCTCTGTTTCCTGCCAATCACCCAACGCTCTATCCACGTATGTAACTTTCCTGTAATTCAATGGCAGCTCATCTTGTTAATTAGACTCATGTGTGACCCCTTGTCAATGGCCTTCTGAAAATCCAAATAAACAACATCCACTGTATCTCCCGTGTCTAGCCTACTTGTAATTTCCTCAAAGAATTATAATAGGTTTGTGAGGCAGGATTTTCCTTGAAGGAATCCATGCTGAGTTCTGCCTATCTTGTCAGATGCCTCCAGGTACTCTGTGACCTCAGCCTTGACAATCGACTCCAACAACTTCCCAACCACCGAAGTCAAGCTAACAGGTCTATAATTTCCTTTCTGCTTCCTTGTCCCCTTGTTAGATAGCGGAGTGATATTTGCAATCTTCCAATCCTCCGGAACCATACCAGAATCTATCGACTTTTGAAAGATCATCGCTAATACCTCCGCAATCTCCACAGTTACTTCCTTCAAAACACGAGGGTGCATTCCATCTGCTCTGGGAGATTTATCTACCTTTAGACTATTCAGTTTCCTGAGTAATTTTTCTGTCTTTTTTGTGACTGCGCACACTTCTCTTCCCTGCCACCTTTGAGTGTCCGGTATACTGCCGATGTCTTCCTCAGTGAACACTGATGCAAAATACTCTTTCATTTCCTCCGCCATCTCCTTATCTCCCATTACAATTTCTCCAGCATCATTTTCTATCGGTCCTATGTCTACTCTCACCTGTATTTGACTCTTTCTATGCATGAAAAACCTTTTAGTATATTCTTTGATATTATTTGCTAGTTTCCTCTCATAGTTAATCGTTTCCCTCTTAATGACCTTCTTAGTTTCCTTTTGTAAGCATTTAAAAATTTCCCAACCCTCTATCTCCGACTTCTTTTGCTTCCTTGTATGCATTCTCCTCAGCTTTAACTTTGGCTTTGACTTCTCTTGTCAACCACGGTTGCATCCTTTTTCCACTCGAAAATTTCTTCTTTTTTGGAATATACCTGTCTTGCGCATTCATCATTCCTCGCATAAACTCCAGCCACTGCTGCTCTGCTGTCTTTCCCGCCACTGTCCTTTCCAGTCAACTTTGGCCAGTTCCTCTATCATGCCACTGTAATTTCCTTTACTCCAGTGAAATAACGACACATCAGATTTCGGCTTCTCTTTTTCTAATTGCACAGTGAACTCAATAATATTATGATCACTGCCTCCTACGGGTTCCTTCACGTCAATCTCTCCAATCACCTCCGGTTCATTACACAATACCCAATCCAGTACAGCCTATCCCCTAGTAGGCACAACAACAAGCTGTTCTAAAAAGCCATCGCGCAGACATTCTACAAATTCTCTCTCTTGAGATCCAGTGCTGACCTGATTTTCCCAATCTACTCGCATGTTAAAATCCCCCACAATTATCATAACACTGCCCTTCTGACAAGCCTTTTCTATTTCCAGTTGTAATTTGTAGTCCACATCCCTGCAGCTGTTCGGAGGCCTATAAATAACTGCCATCAGGGTCCTGTTACCCCTGCGATTTCTTAGCTCAACCCATAAAGATTCTGCACCTTCTGATCCTATATCACCTCTTTCTAATGATTTAATATCATTTCTTACCAATAAAGTCACGCCTCCCCCTCTGCCTACCTTCCTATCCTTCTGATACACCATGTATCCTTGGACGTTCAGCTCCCAGAGACATGCACCCTTTAGCCAGGTCTCAGTGATGGCCACAATATCATACCTGCCAATCTGTAGCTGTACAACAAGATTATCCACCTTATTTCTTATGCTGCGTGCATGTAAGTACAACACCTTAATACCAGTATTTGATACTTTTTGCTTTGATTTCACTGTAACTTTATTGCACTGCAACTCATCCCAATGGCTACACATTTGCCCTATCACGTGCCTATGTTTCCTGACATCTTTACTGCTCACTATCTTAGATTTATTTCTGTTTTCCCCTTCCTCCGCTCTATCATTCCGGTTCCCATCCCCCTGCCAAATTAGTTTAAACCCTCCCTAACATCTCTATTAAACTTTCCCGCCAGGATATTGGTCGCCTTCGGGTTTATGTGTAACCTGTCCTTTTTGGACGGGTCATACTTCCCCCAGAAAAGATCCCAATTATCCAAGAATCTGAAGCCCTGCCCCCTACACCAGTCTCTCAGCCAGGCATTCAACTGCCTGATCCGACTACTCTTGCCCTCGCTAGCACGTGGCACAGGTAGCAATCCCGAGATTACTACCCTGGAGGTCCTGCTTCTCAGCTTCCTTCCTAACTCCTGGAAATCTCTCTTCAGGACCTCCTCCTTTGTCCTATCTATGTCATTGGTACCAGCATGTACCAAGACAACTGGCTGCTCACCCTCCCCCTTTAGAATATCCGAGACATCCCGTACCCTGGCACCTGGGAGGCAAAACACCATGCAGGTATCTCTGTCAGGCTCACAGAATCTCCTGTCTGTTCCCCTGACTATGGAATCCCCCACGACTACCGCATTTCTCTTCACCCTCCTTCTCTCCTATATAACAGCGCCAGTCTCAGTACTAGAGACCCGGTCACCGTGAGCGCCCCCTGTCAGGTCATCCCCCTTAACAGCATCCAGAACAAGATATTTGTTGCTGAGGGAGACAGCCACAGGGGTGTTCTCCACTATCCGGGCATTTCCTTTCCCTCTCTTGACAGTGACCTACTGTTCTGACCCCTGTAGCCTAGGGATGACTACTGACTCCTGTAGCTCCTGTCTATCACCTCTTCACTTTCCCTGATAAGCACTAGGTCATCAAGCTGCAGCTGCAGATCCCTAACACCGACTCTGAGGAGCTGCAACTCGGTGCACCTGCCGCAGATGTGGCCGTCAGGGGGTCTGGAAATCTCCCAGGATTCCCACATCTGACACTCTGAACAAAGCACTAACCCTGCAGGCATGCTATCTAATTCTACACGAATGAAACAGGAAAAATAAGTCTACTCACCCACTTACCTCGCCAAACAGACAAACTTTTTAAACCGTTAGCTGTGAGAGCCCTGCTGTTCCTGTCTGTCCGGGCCGATTCGCGAAAGCGGTGGGGGGGGGGGGGGGGGGAGAGAAAACAAGAGTTGGCGCTTCGCTCTCGCCTCTTCCCGTTTATCACCGAAGCCCGTTGCAGCCAAAGCCCTACACTCTGCTACCGCTGACACCGCTGCCCGCTCCGACAGCTGCCCGGCAGTATCATTGGCATAGTGGGAAATGTGTCAGTGTTACGGCCAGAGATATGGTCGGTGTTACGGTGAGGGGTGTGTTGGTGTCATGTTCAGGGGTGTGTCGTCATCACTGTGAGATTTCACGCGAACATTTCATTCCACACTGTTTGTCCACTCTCTGACTCCATCCAGACTCACCAGAGATCGAGAGCCCGGCCACTATGGCGATGAGGACGGACGTAAATAGGCAGAGTAGGCAGATCTTCATGTATCGTCTATTTTCGATGTTCTGTTTCGGCTCCTGTTCATGTGCACCTGTAGAGAGCCCATTTAGTGTGTGTCCGTCTGAGTTCAGCCGTGTCCCCTACTGCGACCCCCTTCCACCCACCATTCACGCTTTCTCCTTCCACCACGATCACGAGAAGAAGGATATGGCCACCTCACTATAGGAAGGATGTGGAAGCTTCGGAAAGGATAGAGAGGAGATTTACCAGGATGCTGCCTGGTTTAGAGAGCATGCATTATGATCAGAGATTAAGGGAGCTAGGGGTTTCCTCTTTGGAGAGAAGGCCGATGAGAGGAGGCACGATAGATCTTCAAGGTTTAAGAGGAATAGATAGAGTGGACAGCCAGCGCCTCTTCCCCAGGAAACCATTGCTCAACATAAGAGGACATGGCTTTAAGGGAAGGGATGTGAAGTTCAAGGGGGATATTAGAGGAAGTTTTTTTTTTACTCAGAGAGTGTTTGGTGCGTGGAATGCACTGCCTGAGTCAGCGGTGGAAGGAGATACACTCGTGAAGTTTAACAGACTACTAGGCAGGTATATGGTGGAGTTTAAGATGTTTATTTTATGGGAGGTAGGGTTTAAGGGTCGGCACGACATTGTGGGCCGAAGGGCTTGTACTGTGAAGAACTATTCTATGTTCTATGTTAAGTCATCCCGTCCCTCTCTCAATCCCATCTATTTTTATCCGTCATCGCTGAGAGTCCTAAATCCTGTACTGGGCAAAGGCTGTCTAATGTCTGGCTGTTTCTGTTTCTGCTTCTGAGCTGAACTGTGAAGTTAGAGTCGAGGACGTTGTCTTCGTGAACTTCAATTGGACATTTGACTGGGACCCTCAGAGGAGGCTTATACAGACGATTAGGAAACCTGAGATCCACGGGGAATTGGTCGTCCGGATTCAGAGTTTATTATTTTTCATAGTTGAATTGTTGTTACCCAGCTTTTTTCTTTTCTTACACGTGGGATATATGACGGTCTTGTAGGGATTAACATGTTGTCGGGGGTATGGTAACGTAGTGGTCAGCAAACACTTTACATTACCAGCGAACCGGGTTTAGCTCCCGCTGCCGCTTGCATTGAGTTTGCACCTTATCCCGTGAGCCAGTAGGATTCTTCCGGGTGCCCCGGTTTCCTCCCACATTCCAAAGACGTTCCAGCTGGGACATTCATCGGTCAATGTCAATTGTCCCGTCATTAGGCTAGGAATAATTCGGGGAATTGCCGGGCAGCGCGGCTTGAAGTGTGGAAGAGCCGATTCCACACCGTTTATTAATAAATATGTAAATCCAAGGTCAATTTTAAAGCTCTGAATCTCAAGGTTGTATATGATGCATTAGGACCGACTTCAAAGAAACTGAATATGAGTGGGTTGGTAAAATTGCAGATGACATAAAATTCGTGGTATGGTGGACAGTGTAGAAGATCGCCAGTACATTCAGTGGGTTTGGATCTGTTAAAGATCTGAGTCAAAAATGGTAGATGAGTTTATCCCGGGTTAGTGTGAGGTTTTGCGCTCTGGAAATTCAGTTGTATAGGGACAGGACACCTGCAACGGCAAGGCGCTTAACTGTGCATTCAAAAGAGATTTCGGCTTTATTACGCAGGTCAATGGGGTGTTACAGAGTTGACTGCAGACGGGCCTTTTATATAAATCTTCTGGTGGGAGTTTCATTCACAAGATTGCGATGTATGGGATTCACGGTGAATGGGCCATTTGGATTCGAAGTTGACTTGCCCACCGAACAGAGTGGGCGGCGGTCGCAGGTTGGCCGCCCGTGACTGGTTGTGTTCCGCACGGATCGGTGCCGCCTGTGGCAAAGACTTGGACGGAAGCTTCGTGTTCAACACGGCTTTGTGCGTTTAGGACATGCTGCCTCGCAGATACCGTAAAGTATTTGCACACACAGAACACAGACTGACCAGCACAGCCCCTCGGCCCACAAAGTTTTCCCCGATACATGAATTCCTCATCAAATGGATAACCATCCTCATCTCTTTCGCCTACACAATCTCCATATCTCTCCGTTTCCTTCACATTCATCGGCTTACCTAAATATCTCGTTAAACTCTGTACTGTGCCTGTCTCTAACCCCAACCGAGGAAGCGCAAATCCAGGCACCACTCTCTGTGTCCAAACAACAGACTCTTTACAGCTCGATTCAAACCTCACTCATTCACTTCGGTTGCATGCACTCTGGGATTTCATATTTCAGCCCCAGTGGAGAAAAAAAAAAGATTCGGTTTGTCTGTCAATCCCTTTGTCTCATAATCTAACAAAACTCTATCAGATCTCCTCTCGTCATCCTCAGAGCCGGTGAAGACAACTCAATTCTCTACATCCTCTCCGCACAGCTTGTGCCCTCTCATCCAGGCAGCATCCTGGTGAATCACTTCGGCAGCCTCTCCAAAGTTTCGGCATCCTTTCTGTAATGGGGCGACCACAAATGAACAGAAGGCAAAGTTTGAGGATAAAGGGTGTGTTTCCTGGTTGGCTGCCAGTGACTTGTGGTGTTCCACAGGGTTCCGTGTTGTGAATTATTCCTTTTTATATTATGTCAAAGACTTGGATGATTGAATTAATGCGCTGAGTGGAGATTGGTGGAGGAACGGTAGCTTTGAGGAAGGAAGGGGCCGTAGAAGGACAGGAGTCACAGGTGGACAGGGCGGTGAAGAAGGTGTTTGGCACGCTTGCGTTCACCGGTCAGGACACTGAGTTCGGGAGTTGGGAGGTCACTTTGCAGTTGTACAAGATGCCGGCGAGGCCGGAATCGGAGCTGGGTGTTTAGCTTTGTTGGCCGTGTTGTAGGAAAAATGTCACTCAGCTGGAAACAGTGCAGAGGGAAATTTACGAGGATGTTGCGGGGACTCGAGGGACCTAGTTAGGAGATGTCGTGCAGTTCTGAACTTTAATCCTTGGAGCGTAGGACTGACCTACAGAGGGACATTCTTCCTTGGAGTGCACTGGTGACCTTACAGAGGTGTATAAAACCACGAGGGGCACAGACAGGGTGAATGCGCATATCAAGGAGAATCGCGGAAGAGAGTGCACACGCAGAAAGTGAGAGAGTAAAATATAATTGGGTACCCTTGTGACAAAAGTTTGTAACCAATTGGCGGTCCGTATGTGGAACGAGATGCAAGAAATGTGGCTGAAGGAGAGAAATGTTAAGTACTTAAAAATACACACATTTCCGCATATGACATAATAATGTTATCATTGTGAACTCTGACCTGTTTGGGCATTCGTTGTCTGCTTGCGGGGTCCTGCGGCAATGGGAGGGGCCTCGTCCTCATCGATGACGGGCTCGTCTTTCGGACAGTTCACCTCTGCGTAGGTGGAACTCAGACCAGCTGGGGCGTCGAGCGAGGGAGGATGAGAGAGAAGGGAAGAGAAAGAGGAGTGAGGACAGCGACAACGAGCAGTTAGAGGCGAAGGGAGAGCAGGGAGAGAGAGTATGTTAAGTGAAGCGGAGAAAGGATGAAAGACAAAGAGAAAGAAGTTGAAGGAACGGGTGAAGACGGGGGAGAAAAAGGATGAGAGATGGATGGAAAAGAGGAGACAATGATGAACGATAGGGGCAATGGACGACGAATTGGGAGTGAGTGAATGGGGAGAGAGTATGGGTATGAGATACGGAGAGAGTGGCAGAGGGAAGAACGGAAGGGAGAGGGAGAGGGGCGAGAGAAAGTAAAGAGAGCGGAGGAAGATAGGAGACAGATGGAAGGAGAAAATTGGGAGTGCGAGGGGGTAAGAGGCAGAAGAAGAGAGAGAATCTGAGAGAGGGGAAGGGAGAGGAGGGAAAGCCTGAGCGAGAGGGGAAAAGGGGAAGGGATCATCAAAGAGATGATGTTGCGGAGCGGGATATAAGCGGAAAATGGGGCGAAGGGGAGAGAACAAGGAGAAAGTGAAGGAAGGAGAAACGGGGCAAATTGCAGAAGGTCAGAGAGAGTTTAGAGAAAGTGGGCAAAGAAGGGAAATGGAGAGAGGGGTAGTGGGAGAAAGTGGTAGAAAAGATGGAGCGGTTTAGAAAGGAAGGGAGAGTGGAGGGAATGGGGTGTGAGGAGCAGGGGGCAAAGGAGAGGGGAGCAGGGAGGGGAAGTAGGGAGAGAGAGCAGGTATAGGAGAAGAGAAAGAGGGAGACAGGGTGATCAGAAGAGAGAGAAAGATGGTTAGAATTTTCGGAGAATCGTTCAAATTCTGCAACGCTGTCTCCTCTCCGCCTCCTCCATGCCCCCACCCGTCCTCAGCACCCCTCCAATGGTGTTCCAGACTTACCAACCCTTCCCACAGATGTCCCTCCTTTCCTCACCGACCGCTCCAACGGCGCTCCTTCTGCTCCGTGCCCGACACAGCTCCCCGTCCTCAACCTCTCTTTATCCTCACCGATGATTCACACGGCAATCCCTCCTCACCCAATTCTATGGCACACCCACCACTCCACGCCCCCCAGAGCACCCCTCCTTTCCGACGCCTTCCACAGCACTGCCCCATTCCCGATCCCACAACGCTTCGTCGACACATCCCCTCGCAGACCGCACCGTCCCCACCAAACACAGCTCCATGTTGCCATGGTGCTGAATACCCACCGTACCTCACAGAGCGCACCCTCCACACCGACACTCCCACAGACCTCCCACATCATGGCCAAAGCCACCGGTTCCCTCCGTCTTATTCTACAGCAGCTTATCATTAGGGTCAACTGTGCGCATGCGCTGAGATCTCTCGACAGGAGCGGACACGTTACCAAAACACAGTCAATTCAACAAAAATGATACTGACCTCCATCTCTCCGGACCCGAGGAGCGGAGAGGGCCGTGACGTTAAGTTCCACGTACGATACATCAGGTTCAGCTGGGAACACAACAGTAAGGGTGAGAATCAGGTTGAAGATCCCTCCGCACCGTCGCATGATACACTCCCGGGTTCAGACACAGAGTAAAACTCCCTCCACAACTTCACATGACACACTCCCGGGGTCAGACACAGACTGAAGCTCCCTCCACACTGTCCATAACACCCTCCTGGGGCAGGCACAGAGTAAAACTTCCTCCACGCAGTCCAATCACCTATTTCCTAGACAGAAACACAGTGAATCTCTCTCCACACTGTCCCTTCACAGATTCCCGAGTCAGACACTGAGTAAATCTCCCTTCACAGCGACTCGTCATAAGCTCCTGGTGTCAGGCACCGAGTAAAGCGCCCTCAGCACTGACCGACCAACCCTCCTCCCCGGTGTCAGGCACAGTGTGTAGCTCCGTACACGCTGTCCCACCTCATATTTCCAGGGTGTCAGACACAGTGTTTAGCTCTCTCCCTCTCTCTGCACCACTCACTTCTCGAAGGAGATTGTGAGTCCGCTCCTGTGAAACGCATGTTCGCGTAGGTCTCGCTCTCATCCATCGTATTGAGTTCTTGATCTCCTGAAAGGGATAGGAGAGTGATTGAGTGTGTGTGGGATGAATGTGGTGGGGGGCAGGGTAGTGTGAAATAGAGGGAGAAGAGTGATATGGAGAGTGACTGGACACAGGACACAAACCCAACCCACTCTCTCTCTTCCTCGTCCTCTGTCTTTTCTGTCTTCCCTTCCTTATCGCACAGCAGTCTCTCTCTCTCTCTCTCTCTCTCTCTCTCTCTCTCTTTCACTCTCTCTATCTATCTCTCCCTCTCATTCCCCCCTCTCTCTCTCTCTCTCTTTCTCTTTCTCCCTCCTTCCCCTTCTTTCTCCTATGCCCCATTCCTCATTTCTCTTGCATTCCCTCCCTGTCTCCTTCCACATCTCCCACCATATTTATCGCTTCCGACTTGTCGAAGGTGGGGAAGGCGTTGGGTGTTTTTTTTGGCTCGGGACAGCCATCCCTCTCTCACATTCTGCAGTGCAATTCCCCACCTCACCCCCTCGTTCACTCCGTCTCGCTACTTCCTGTTTGTGTCCCTTTTGTCACACCCTCCTTCGCTTCCCCTTTCCCTCCCCCACACCGTTCCTCTTTCCCCCTGCACTACTCGTCCCTCCGTGCCCCTCCCCCACCTGTCTCTCACACTCCCACCCTCACCCCCACCCGCTCCTTTTCTCCCTCTCACCATTCCACCCTTCCCCACCACCTCCCTACCTCCAGCCGTTCCTGAAGTCTTGAATTGTGTGTCTGCTTCTAAGATTCCGTGTGTGTGTGTCTGAGAGCCGTTGCGAAGCAGAGGAAAGAGGAAGGAAGCGGAGGCGTGGAGTGGGCGGGGACCGGGTGGTGAGATTGCACATAGGAGAGGAATCACATGGTAGTTTTATCCACACAGAACTGTTGAGAGCCTCAGAACCGAGAGACCGGTATCCGATATAAGGGGAGTAAACCCCTATCGTACTCAGAAATCCCGGTGAACACAGAGAGGGTGAATTGGAGAGGAGGGGCTTGGGTTGGACCCAGAGATCTGGAGGTCTGCTGGGGATGGCGTGGTCTACGTAAACAGGGAGTAGCTTCAGGGAGTTTGGGGATGAGGGAGATCGGTACAGTCGAGTAAGGAGGTGAAGGATTTAATAGAGGTTTAGGGAAAGGAGGGGGTGATGGAGACGGGGGATTACTCTGAGGTAGAAAGGGGTAGTCGGTGACAGAGAGTCGGTGTAAGGGATTATGGAGGGGCCGGATACTCCAGCGCTGTCAGGAGCTCATGCAGCTGGTCAGTGGTGAGGGGTGAGAGATTTTCTGCGATCTCTGTTTCGGGGCACAGGGTCAGAACGCCCTTGAGGTGGGTGAACGCTCACCAGGTGTCAGGCCCCGATGATGTACCTGGAGTGAGCCCTGCAGACCTGTGTCGACAAACAGACTGGATTGCCCCAGGCTCTTCCTCAATCTCTCACTTCTGCATTGGAAGGATCCGATCCGCTTCAAAAGGGCGACGATCATACCAGTGTTCAGGGAGGGTGGGCTAAGCTGCTTCTGCGACCATCGAGTGTAAAATAACGCGTTAGTGTTTATTGGCTGGAACATAGTAATCTACAGCACATTACAGGCCATTCGGCCCACAATGTGGTGCCGTCCAAGTAACCTTCTCCAGCAGCTGCCAAGAATTTCCCTATCACATAGCCCTCTATTTTACTGAGCTCCATGGACCTATCCAAGAGTCTTTAAAAGACCCGTTTGTATCAGCCTTCACCACCGTCGCTGTCAGTGCGTTCCCCGCACTCACCACTCCCTGTGTGAAATCCTTACCCCCGACATCTCCTGTGTACCTACTTCCAAGCACCTTAAAACTGTGTGTTCCCGTGTTAGCCATTTCAGCCCTGGGGATAAAAGCTTCTGCCTATCCACAAGATCAACGCCTCTCATCATCTGATACACCTCCATCAGGTCACAGCTCATCCTCCGTAGCTCCAAGGAGAAAAGGCCGAATTCACAGAACCTATTCTCGTAAGCCATGTTCCCCAATCCAGGCAACGGCCTTGTAAATATCCTCTGCACCCTCTCTATAGTATTCACATATTTCTTGTAGTGAGGTGACCAGAAATGAACACACTATTCCAAGTGCGGTCTGACCAAGTTTTTCTATAGTTTTAACATTACCTCCCACGGTTGATGAAGGCCAATACATCGTAAGCCTTTTTAACACGGACCCAACGATCTCTATAATACTCCACACTGCCAAGAGTCTCGCCAATAATATTAAGTCCTGTCTTCATATTTGACCTGCCGAAATGAACCACTTCACACTGATATGGTTGAACTCCTCTCGCCAGTTGTCAGCCCAGTTCTGCATCCTATCGATATCGCGCAGTAATCTCTGACAGCCCTCCACACTATCCACAACACCCGCAACTTTTGTGACATTGACAAAGAGACTAAGCCACCTTCCAGCTTTCACAACGAGCAGGAGTCCCAGAACAGATCCCTCTGTTATACAGCAGGTCACTGGCCTCCATGCAGAAGGACATCGACCCTCTGCAATGTGTCTGTCTCCACAATAGTTCTACTACTGTTGTCATCTCACTTGCTCTCCTCTGGGCCCCGGACCATCTGGAAAATAGCAGAACTTACGTCAGGCTGCGGTTACCTGGCAACAGCTCAGCGTTCAGCACAATTATTTCCTCAGTTCGAATCAACAAGCTGCAGATCCTGGGCTGTGCGAGGGCAAGAATAGTAGGATCAGGCAGATGAATGCGTAGCTGAGAGTCTGGTGCAGGGGGCAGGGCTTCAGATTCTTGGAACATTGGGATCTCTTCTGGGGGAAGTATGACCTGCTCAAAATGGCCAGGTTACCCCCAAACCCGAAGGGGACAAATATCCTGGCGGGAAAGTTTAATAGAGCTGTTAGGGAGAGTTTAAACCAATTTGGCAAAGGGGTGGAAACCGGAATGACAGAGCGGAGGGAAGGGAAAACAGAAATAAATCTAATATAATGAGCAGTAAAGATTTCAGGAAAGACAGGCAGGTGATGGGGCAAATTTGTAGCCATTGGGTGTCATGGTCCGGATCGGGGTGCCTTTAAATTTACCTTGTATATGATACGATCTGGACGGTTGATTCCCTGTTTTCCCGTGTCCGTCGACTTTGATATTTAGAGGCAATTAACGCACGGCTGAACCGGTAGTTTATAGTCTCCTGCTTTCACCCGTTCGGCGCGGGAGTGTCCGCAAAGTCACGGCGGCCAATGTCACCAGGCAGGAACAAGCCGAATCTCTGCCGAAGCGAGTGCCGGAAATTCGCCTCTCCTCACCGGAGCAACCCTGTCCAGTTACCTCGCCAAAGCGAGCCTACAAAGTTTCCTCGCTGAGGTGGGTCCGTCAGTTAACCTGCCGGAGGGAATCAAGAAACGCTGTCCAGTACCCGGGACTAGTCGAGAGCTCGCCACTACCCGGAGGCTCCAAGTCATGTCCTGTCTCCGGCGGCATGCAAGCACCTAGTCGAGTCCTGTCTCCGGCGGCATGCAAGCACCCAGTCAAGTCCTAGTCCTGGCGGCATTCAAGCACCAAGTCGAGTCCTGTTCCTGGCGGCATGCAAGCACCAACTCAAGTCCTAGTCCTGGCGGCGTTCAAGCACCAAGTCGAGTCCTGACCCTGGCGGCTTCCCAGTTCTAAGTCAGGTCCTGGCCCTGGTGGTCTGTGATTCCTGTCCTAACCCCCCTGTCTGAATCCCTTCTCTGCCCCTCTCGCCTCTAGCCCTTGTCTGCAGCCCCCGCCTGCACTCCGGTGTAGTACCATCGCTGCAGCTAGATAGGTACTGTCTGGTGTTCATTCGTGTTGGTCTTGTCTTGTCTTGTCCCCGCCTCGGTGGGGTAAGTCAGGCCGACTTGCCGTTGCCCCGCGGGCAGTCATGTCTTGTCTTGTCCTGCCTCCGTGGGGTAATCAGGCCGTCTTGCCGTTGCCCCGCGGGGAGCCATGTCTTGTCTTGTCTTGTCCTTGCCTCCGTGGGGTAAGTCAGGCCGTCTTGCCGTTACCCAGCGGAGGGTCATGAGTCCCTGCCCTATGTCCTGTACCCAAGGAGGGGTCCCGACTCTCTGTTCTGTGTGCGATCCCGGCCCTATGTCCTGTACCCAAGGAGGGGTCCCGACTCTCTGTTCTGTGTTTGAGTCCCGGCCCTATGTCCTGTACGCAAGGAGGGGTCCCGACTCTGTGTTCTGTGTATGTGCCCATGGTTCCCTGTATCTGCTCCCCGAGACCGAGGATCTGTGTTACTATGTTCCTCCTCTCCCTAGCCCATGTCCTGTCCTTGACTGGTTCTGGGATCCGAGACCATGGCAAGACCCAGGTACTGAGCACTTGCCGAGTCTGTGGCTCGGAGCCTATACCCTAGTCTCTTCAAGTCTCCTCCAGTTCTGGGAGCCGATTCCGAGTCCTAGCCCAGACCCTTGATCCCAGCCTAGTCGTAGTCCTGAGTCCCTGTCCAGTTCGGTATTTCCCGCTCCTGCCTTGCTCTCCAGGTATCGAACAATAAACTAAATTTAAGTAGCCTCTCAAGATGTGTCTTGCATTTGGGTCCACTCTTGCTCCCAATGCCCCCACCAGTGTGACATTGGAATGAGTTGCAGTGCAAAAAAGTTGCAGTGAAATCAAAGCGAGAAGTATCAAATACTGGTCTTAAGGTGTTATACTTAAATGCACGCAGCATAAGCAATAAGGTGGATGAAATTGTCGTACAGGTACAGATTGGCAGGTATGATACTGTGGCCATGACTGAAACCTGGCTAAAGGATGCATGTCTCTGGGAGCTGAACGCCCAAGGATACGCGGTGTATCGGAAGGATAGGCAGGGAGGCAGAAGGGGAGGTGTAGCTTTATTGATAAGAAATTACATTAAATCATTAGAAAGAGGTGCTATAGGATCGGGAGGTCAGACAGTTTATGGGTTGAGCTAAGTAATAGCAGGGGTGAAAGGACCATGTTGGCAGTTATTTATAGGCCTCCAAACCAGCTGCAGGGATGTGGACTACAAATTACAACTGGAAATAGAAAAGGCTTGTCAGAAGGGCAGTGTTATGATAATTGTGGGGGATTTTAACATGCGAGTGGATTGGGAAAATCAGGTCGGCACTGGATCTCACGAGAGAGAATTTGTAGAATGTCTGCGAGATGGCTTTTCAGAACAGCTTGTTGTTGAGCCCACTAGGGGATCGGCTGTACTGGATTGGGCATTGTGTAATGAACCGGAGGTGATTGGAGAGATTGAGGTGAGGGAGTCCTTTGGAGGCAGTGATCATAACATGATTGAGTTCACTGTGAAATTTGACAAAGAGCAGCCGAAATCTGATGTGTCGGTATTTCAGTGGAGTAAAGGAAATTACAGTGGCATGAGAGAGGAACTGGCCAAAGTTGACTGGAAAGACACACTGGTGGGAAAGACAGCAGAGCAGCAGTGGCTGGAGTTTATGCGAGAGGTGAGGAAGGTGCAAGACAGGTATATTCCAAAAAAGAAGAAATTTTCGAGTGGAAAAAGGATGCAACTCGTTAATCGCTACTCTTTGTTTCTGTCAGCCAGGCAATTTCCATGTCAGTGCTCTGCCCTCAAAACCACGTGCCCTAATTTTGCCCACTAATCTCCTATGTGGGACTTTATCAAAGGCTTTCTGAAAGTCCAGGTACACTGCATCCACTGGCTCTGCCTTGTCTATTTTCATAATTACATTCTCAAAAAAATCCGGAAGATTAGTCAAGCACGATTTCCCCTTCGTAAATCCATGCTGACTTCGACCTATCCTGGCTGTGCATTTAGATCTCTGCAGGGGCTCAAAAGCGAAAGATTTGATAACCTCTGGCAGATTCCATTCTCCCCGCAATTAACTGTGAACATCAAGAGAGAGATTTGACAGTGGGGGAAAGCCACTGAGACGTGGAGGCCTGCATGGATTGTTGTTGGTCACGGAGACGGAAGGGTCCACGGTGAGTTAAGGGATGAAGGAGACTTGGAAGTCTGCAGGGGAGGAATGGGTCACGGAGACGGGGCAGCTTGGAAGGGAAGAGGGTGACGGAGACGAGGGTGTGTGTGACAGTGACGGGGAGGAGAGTAGCAGAGTGACATTTTGACAGAAACTGGGAGGGTATCTGGAGGGGGTTATGGAGACGGGGAGGAGTGTGTCCGTATCACGGTGCATGGCGTCGATATTAACGTGTCACGATGAGGGGCGCGTTGTTTTCACTGTGAGGGATGTCGGTGTCACGGTGAGGTGCGTGTCACTGTAACCATAAGGGGTCACTCAGGATCCCGTTGAGGGCTGTGTCCGCGTCACGGTGAAGGCTGTGTGGCTCGTTCACTGCCGATGCAACCTGTGAAGTGGCCGTTCGCTTTTTTCGCAATCTATCGTAAACATTCTTGAGCTACACCACCCTTTACCCTTCCTACGCAATGACTTCAAATCACTCTTTGCTCCCGTACAGAACAGAGGACGTAAATTGCCGAACAGAACAGACGCATCGGGCCGAAACGTTGTGATATACCAATTCAACTAAATCACTTCTGCCTGCACAACATCCAGCTCTCTGCATACCCTGTACACACACGTCCCTGTAAAAGAGCCACTTGAAACCCTCTCTCGCTGTTTTTGTCAATGAAGCGAATGTGACTAGAAAAACAGCCCTCACCCTTGAATTGTTTCCGCTTCATCACGACTAATACAACTGTAACACGGAATGTTGAGTGTTCCGCCGGTTCTGCAACCTCGTCTCACTAAGGTCTACAATATCATAATTCCCGTCGCAGACCCTGCCCTGAGCTCATCTGCCTTTCATACAATACTTCTGCATTGAAACGCACTCAGCTCAGAACATGAGACCCAGCAGGCTCAACCTTTCGCTTCCTGACGTTGTCTAAGGTCATAACAACATCTGGCCCAATAACCACTCCACTGTCATTTCCTGTGCAGAGGCTCCTTGTGGCCAACCCTTTCTTTGACAGGTATAACAGCTTCGATACTTCTGGATGGGAGGAGAGAGGAGCAAGCAGAGGAAAATCACACGGGTCATGTCTCTGACACTGAGTGTAGTTCTGTGGCTCAGAAGGGAATAGATTGTGGGATGGTGGAGATGTGACGAGCTGTAGCGATAGGGTTTTCTTGGTTACGGAACCGAAAAGAGGTTCTGAGGACCAGGACGAGATTCCTCGTTGTTATGTTGCCGTTATTGGTGACAGTAGTCATATAGTCATCTTTGGTTATCGTTACAGTTGCACTATGAATAATTAAATAGTAATAAAACCATAAATAGTTAAATAGTAATATGTAAATTATGCCAGGAAATAATTCCAGGACCAGCCTATTGGCTCAGGGTGTCTGGCCCTGCAAGGGAGGAGTTGTAAAGTTTGATGGCCACAGGCAGGAATGACTTCCTATGACGCTCTGTGTTGCATCTCGGTGGAATGAGTCTCTGGCTGAATGTACTCCTGTGCACAACCAGTACATTATGTAGTGGATGGGAGACATTGTCCAAGATGGCATGCAACTTGGACAGCATCCGCTTTTCGGACACCACGGTCAGAAAGTCCAGTTCCATCCCCACAACATCACTGGCCTTATGAAAGAGTTTGTTGATTCTGTTGGTGCCTGCTACCCTCAGCCTGCTGCCCCAGCACAAAACAGCAAACATGATCACACTGGCCACCACAGACTCGTAGAACATCCTCAGCATCGTCCGGCAGATGTTAAAGAACCTCAGTCTCCTCAGGAAATAGAAACGGCTCTGACCCTTCTTGTAAACAGCCTCAGCGTTCCTCACTACTATCGGTAGGAGCAGCGAGGCTGTTCTGAGAAGTTATTCATGTGCAGATGTGGCTAGAAATAGAAAGAACATTGACATTAACACGGGATTATGGACTTAGCGTCGGAACGAAGGCTTCCGATATGTGGATCGTTGGGCTCTATTTCAAGGAAGGTGCGACCTCTGCAGACGAGACGTTTGCATTTCAGTTCAATTGATTTCAATTTAAGTTTAATTGTAATTCCATCATACATGAACTCCCGTGAATACAGCCAGGACAAAGCTGCAAAACACAATACCAACACACATACTCGTATATATGCATCTATGCAGCTTCTTGAGACCCAGGGGACTTTGAATGCCACCAAAATCTATAATCCAAGGCAATAAAGCTTGTTCTGCCGAACGAACACTAGGGGGCGTCACAGACTCTTGCCTGGAGGCCGCGCAACACCGCCTCCATTGTGTCAGCCCCTTAATTTCCTCTAGCATTTCCTCTTTCAGTTTTAGATTATGAGAGCACTCAGTCCTCTCTTATTGTCATTTAGAAATGCATGCATACATGAGGAAATGATACAAAGTTTCTCCAGAGTGATGTTACAGAAAACAGGACAAACCAAAGACTAACACTGACAGAACCACATAATTATAACATATAGTTACTGCAGTGCAAAGCAAAACCATGAATTGATAAAGAACAGACCATGGGCACGGTTAAAAAAAAATTCTCAAAGACCACGAGTCGATCGACTCCCGATTCCCCGATAGAGAAACTCCCTGCTATAAACCTCCAGGCACCGTCAACTGCCGATGCCTTGGTAGCAGCCGACCACAGCCGACACGTAGTCCGTCCATCCGAAAACTTCGTGCCTCCGACTAGCCTCTCCGATACAACCTCCCGAGCGCCATCCTCTGCCGAGCGCCTTCGACCTCGCCCCGGCCGCTGAAACACGCAAAGCCGTGGATCAGGCCTTCTGCTCCGGAGATTCCGGTTACCACACAGTAGCAGCGACAGCGAAGCGGGAATATCAGAAGTTTCTCCAGATGTTCCTCCGCACTATCACGTATGTCTCCATCAAATCAGAATTGTGTACGGTCCCCTACTTGACAGATGACAGATACCACCCACCGGGGAGTCTGTGCGCCTGAACTGGAATGGAACTAATATCCAAACGGGAAGTTTGCTATTAAAATAGGGAGTGGTGGGGTTTATTCTAGAGTTACAGGGGAATGAAAACCAGAATGGCATATCATGCAGTGGAGTGGTTAATGGGACAAAGTCAGAAAGCAAAAGGCTGAGCCTGTTGGGACTCATGTTCGGAGCTGCGTACATTTCAATACAGAAAGTAACGTCCTAAAACCAGATGAGCTGATGGCAGGGACCAACGCCTGGGAGCATGGCATTTCAACATAGAGAGCAAAACCTATAAGTAGAGCTCGGAATTTTTCCGTTTCTTTTCTCTGTAGCGGGGCAGTCTGAGGGAGCAGCTACAGTTGTTTATATCATTACGAGAGACACAGACAGAGCAGATAACAGGTATTTTTAGCCCGAGGATGGAAATGTCGAAAAGCAGAGGTGAGAGCGGGTAATTTCAAGGGAGAGGAGTTTGGCAAGTTTCTGTTGTCACAGAGAGTGGGTTGTGATTGGAACGTGCTGCCAGTGCTGGTGGTGGAGGGAGGGTCATAAAGGCGTTTAAGAGGCTTCTTAACAGGCACGTGGGTGTGCAGGGAATTATGAGAGACGGGCGTTGTGTCGGCAGAACGGATTGAGTTTAATTGGAATATCACGACTTTATGAGCCGAAGGGTCTGTTCTCTTCTGTGATCCACGTTTTTTGATCTGCCGAAACAGCAGAAAGAGATTTCAACCCATCGTTAGAAACGTAGAAAACAGGCCCTTCAGATCACAAGGCCGTTTCGAACATGACCTTACCTGAGAAATTACCTGGGGTTACCATTGCCCTCTATGGGAGGAGCAGGAGGTTTGGCAAATCAAGGAATTTGACGATCTATTGACGTACACAGGGAAAAGCCACAAAAGAGCTCAGACGCTGTGAACGAGACAAACAACACTCACCGTGACACTCAAGGTCTCTTTACAATGTTTCGGTGACACCGACACAACCCTCCCCGTGACAGGAACACGCCCCTCTTCGGCACACCGACACGTCCTGCACCATAACAGGAATCCACCATATCAACGATACCGACACAGATTTAGGCGGTTCACCGTAGCACGGACACACTCCTCCCTGTATGCATAACTCCCTCCCTTTTCAAAACCCCTCCCCTTCTGCGACAACCTCTCACTCTCCTGCACTACTCCCCGTCATTCCCTACCTTCCCTACGGCACACCCCGTCTCCGTGACCGGCTGCATCCTCTAGAGACTTCCCCAACTCAGTCGCCACTGCACATGTCTCCCTTTCTGTGATCACAGACAATTGTGGAGAGTGTGAGGGAGATTTGACGTCTGACGTAGGCCGCCCTTCACCCAGATATCTATCACCAGGTTCTGAGTCTCTCCACAAAGCTGCATGCACTGGCTGGTGGAGTGCTTCTACTCCAGTTGATAGTGGTTGCAACCTCACCACCCTTTCCCTGGCCTCCTCTCTCCGCCCCTACCCTCCTCTTCCCGCAGCACACCACCCGTCACTACACACAAACACCATCTCCGAGAGACACACAATTCGAGACAACTGGAAAGCCGTTGTGCGGGGAATTGGTGAGCGGGGAGATGGGAGGAGGGAGAGAGCTGCGCAACTGTTCTGACTCCAGTACAGTGTGTTGCAATAGTGCAGGGGGTACATCACATTTCTGACTCCGGGAGTTTGATGGCAAAATATTCAGGGAGCTTAATTGCTTGACTGACCCCGCAAGTGAGTGGTGGGATGATCAGCACGGAGCTTCACTGAGTGTCTGACCCCGGGAGTGTGTGACGGGACTGTGTGGAGGGAGATTCACTCTGTGTCTGAGCCTGGGAGTGTCTGATGGGACGGTGTGGAGGGAGCATCACTCTGTGTCTGACCCCGGAAGTCTATGAACGGGCGGTGTGGAGGGCGCTTCACTCTGCGTCTGACGCCGGCAGTGCGTGATGGGACGGTGTGGAAGGAGCGGCACTGCATCTGACCCCTGGGTCTGTGTTATGTAGCGGGAGCTTCACACTGTGTCAGATTCTGGGAGTGTGTGACCGGATGGTACGGAGGGTGTGTCACGGGATGGTACGGAGATTGCCTCACAATCCTCAACGGGACAGGGTACGACCACTTACGATGACAGTTTCACACATCACACCGTGGCACCGACACATATCTCACCGTGAGATGAACCCGCTCCTCATTTTACCCCGACACACCGACACGCCCTCCCCGTCCCTGTAACTCACTTCCTCTTCAAATTACTCCGCGTTTCTCTCAACCCTGTAGTCTACTAATCTTCTCCCAGTTTATCACATCCTAACTCCACTGCACCCCTCCCGTCTCTGTCACTACCTCCCTCAAAAACTCCCTATAACCCTTGACCCACTCCCTCCCCCACAACCCTCCCCCCGCTACGATCTGTCAACTGTATCAAGGCTCAAGTCTGTGAATTGTTGACCAGCAGAAGAGCTGAGGTACCATCCTCCTCTTTAACCCGTGATCATCACAGGACAGGCATAGCGAGAGGAAGCGTCAGTTTTTGATTAACATCGGGAGTGTGTGGGAGAAGGTACGGAGGGAGAGTCACTCTGTGTTTGACCCGTTGAGTCCATGACGGGGTTGCCTGGAGGGGGATTCACTACCTGTCTGACCACTGGGCTGTGAGACGGAGCAACACAGCTTCACTCTGTGTCTCACTCCGGGAATGCCTGATTGGACGGTATGGATCCAGATTCACGATGTGTCTGACCGCGGGAGTGCGTGATGAGACAGTAGTCAGAGAGATTCACGCCTTGACTGATTGCTGAAGTGTGTTTCTGGACCGTGGAGAGAGTGTGTCACTCTGTGTCTTACCCTGGGAGTCTGTGATGGGATGGTGTGTAGGGAGCATCGCTCTGAGTCTGCCCCCTTTCATTTTTTGATGGGTCGGTATGAAAACAACTTTAATCTGTGTACTAGCGCAGTTTTTATTATTATTATTATGTTCTGGGACTGTGTTTTAGGATCTTCACTCTCTGTGTTATCCGGGTAATGTGTTTTGGGTGAGTGTGTTGGGAACTTTTCTGAATGTCTGACATCAGGATTATTTGATGGAACAGTACATAGGGAGCTTCACTCTGTCTCTGACCCGGCGAGTCGGTTTGATTGGTCGTTTCGGAGGGATCCTCTCTTTACAACTGATCCCAGAAATGTGTGACGGGTCGGTGTGAAGGGTTCCCCATTCTGTGTCTGACTACCGGCGAATGCAATGGCCGGTGCGGAGAGAGATTCACCGTTCCTTGTTCATATTTTCCAGAGCAGGCGATGTGGCGAAGCAACATTTTTCAAACTCTGATTGAAAGCGTCTGGGAATAAAATCAAAAGAGGAAGAGTTACGAGTCAGATACACAGAAGATATATTCACAACAGACTGAATCTCCCTCCACACTTTCCCATCACAAACTCCCGCTGTCAGACACAGAGTGAATCTCCCTCCACACCAACTCATCACGCACGCCCGTGGTCAGACACAGAGTGAAGCTCCCTCCACTCCGTCCCAACACACACGCCCGTGGTCAGACACAGAGTGAAGCTCCCTCCACTCCGTCCCAACACACACGCCCGTGGTCAGACACAGAGTGAAGCTCCCTCCACTCCGTCCCAACACACACGCCCGTGGTCAGACACAGAGTGAAGCTCCCTCCACTCCGTCCCAACACACACGCCCGTGGTCAGACACAGAGTGAATCTCCCTCCACTCCGTCCCAACACACACGCCCGTGGTCAGACACAGAGTGAATCTCCCTCCACACCGTCCGATCACACACTCCCTGGGTCAGACACAGAGTGAATCTCCCTCCACACCGTCCCATCACACACTCCCGGGGTCAGACACAGAGTGAATCTCCCTCCACACCGTCTCATCACACACTCCCGGGGTCAGACACAGAGTGAATCTCCCTCCACACCGTCCCATCACACACTCCCGGGGTCAGACACAGAGTGAATCTCCCTCCACACCGTCCCATCACACACTCCCGGGGTCAGACACAGAGTGAATCTCCCTCCACACCGTTGGTGTTAGTTTTGCCACTTCCACCGGATATCGCTCGCTCGGTACTGAGCATCACTACGTCTCTGTATGTACAAGCCGGTCGTGTGGTTTCACACCAGTTCCGCCTAGTGCAGCAAACTCACCAGCCACTCACAGCCCTTCCTCTCCTACTCCTCCCTCCTCAGTTCCACGTCGAGTCACAAGCCGATATTATCTCTGAGACAGGCACGCAATTAGAGGCTACAGAAAGACTGAAGTGATGGTGAGTGGTGAAAAGGGGAGAGAAGGAGTAAGTAGGGAGATTCTTTCAGTTTCTGGATCCGTTGTTGTGTTATGGAACTGTGGGGAGAGAGCTTCACTCTGTGTCTGAGCACAGGTTGTGAGCCGGGACGGTGTGGAGGGCGCTTCCATCTGTCTCTGACGCTGGGTATGTGTCATGGGACTGTGAGAGGGAGAATCACTCTGTGTCTGACCACGGGAATGTGTGATGGGCTGGTGTGGAGGGAGATTCACTCTGTGTCTGAGGCCGGAAGTGTGTGATGGGACAGTGCAGTGGGGGATTCACTCTGTGTATGATTCTGAGTACTGCGAGATGGGATGGTCTGCAGGGAGCTGTACTTGTGTCTGACCCCGAGTGCGGTTGGTCGGACGGTGCCGAGGGCTCTCTGTCTCTCTCACCACTCTCTCTCTCTCGCTCTCTCTCACACACACACACACACACACACACACACACACACGCTCTCTCTCTCTCTCTCTCTCTCTCACTTTCTCACACACAGCCGATCTCCCGCGCCACCACCCTCTTAGCTATTACCCCCATACCCATTTAATTCCACCTCCCCCCTTACTTACTGTGGAGGATGTAACTAACCCGGCTGTCCAGTGGGCGGCCCCTTTCCTGTGATCGAGACTGACGGCCCGGCCACATTTCAGCCCGGTGAATTTTCACTGTGAGCGGGAAGGTGGGAAGGGAGAAAGTAGGGTAGAGAGGGTGGGGAGACACACGAGAAGGCGTCATGAGGAGGGCAGTGAGATAGAAAGGCATAGGAGGGAGAGGTGTAAGCGGAAAAAAGGAGGGGGCTGGGGAGAGGAGCGAAATTGAAGCGGGTTAGAGACATTCCTGGGAGAGAAATCGGGAGATAGTGAGCGGAGAGTGAGGGACGCAGAGAGAGAAAATGACAGACAGCAGGTCATGGAGGGTTTTTGAGAGAGCTCCTGGGCTCCGTCTGTTTGGCTGACGTACCTGCTATTTTTATTTTCTGCTGTCTGTATGATCGCCCAGTCAGTGTAACCGCACGCTTTCAAGACTTCTTTGAAATAATGAAAACCCCCCGCTAATGTTCCAATGGGTGCAGTGTGTGAAACTTCAGATACCGATCAGCGTGCGTTGGTTCAAACTTCAATATCTAAACGTCCGCTGTTTTTGCTAAATACTACACGGTCTAAAAATGGCAAACTATTGCTCTGACGTCTTCTCGGAGGGAAGGGGCTGGCTTACTTCGGTGGGTGTTGCGGGTTTGTCCCGGGGCCGTGGTTTCTAGAGCACAGAGGGTCTGAAGCCCCGGCGATAAGCAGAGCAATGGGAGCCCTGACGCTCAAACCAGGAATCACCGGGAGGTTGGGGTTGTGCGGGGTGGTGTTCGGTACCAATCTCTCGGACAATGAAGTCTCTGCGTCTGTGACAACATATCCGTCCGCCTTTCTTTCCTTGTTCACTCATCATCCCTCAATCTTCCCCTTTTTCCATTGCTTTCTCTCTCCCTTCTTCTCTTCCTATGTCATTCCAACTTCTATATTCCTTCTCCCTCAATCGACCCTTCCCTGCATCCCTCCTCTCTCTCTGTAACGCTTTCTCTTCTCCCTTTCTTCCTTCGGCCCCTCCCTGCCCGTTTTTTTTTTAATTCTCACTCTCTGTTTCTCCTGCTCGCCCTCTGTTTTCTCACTCTATCCTCTAATTTCTCTCCAAGACTCCACCCCTCCCTATTTTAGCCCCTCTCTCTCCCTGTTCCTTCCCACTTCTCGCCCTCCATTTCTTTCATTCCGCTCCCCCTTTCTGACTCCTGTAACCCACGTCTCTCTTTCCGCCAAGCCCTAGCCTTTCCCTCACTCTCGCCTCCCTCTGAATCTCCACACTCTTCCTATTCTTTACTCCGCCACTCTCATCGCTCCAGAATAACCCCCTCTCTCAACCTTAATCTCCCTCTTCCCCAGCACTTCCTCCCCTGCTCTCGGCTCCTCTCTTTATCATTTGCTCATCTGGTGTTTGTTCGGTCGGTCTGACTCCGCTGTCAACACAGGCTGCCTCTGACGACAGTTGCTTCCCCTCGCTGCGCTCAGAGACGCAGAGAATCCGAGACAGGATTAACGACAGCGAGATCTACATGAATATGCAGCTTGTAAAACTGGAAGCATGGTTTCCATCGAGAAGAGAGAGGGGCGGAGACGGAGGAAAGGAATTTCAATCTCTTTCTGTCCCCAGGAATGGGTACTGGGACAGGGTGGAGTGAGCTTCACTCTGTCCCAGGAAAGGACGGTGTGATAGGACGGTGTGGACGGAACAGAACTCTGTGTCTGACCCTGGGCATGTGTGATGGCACCATGCAGAGGGAGCTTCGCCCTGAGTCTGAACACAAGACTGTGTGATGGGACGGTGTGGAGAGAGCTTCGTTATGTGTCTGACCCTGGAAGTTTGTGATGAGATGGTGTCGAGGGAGATTCACTCTGTGTCTGAACCCGTGAGTGCGTGATTGGACGGGCTGCAGGGAGCTTCACTCTGTGTCTGACCACGGGACTGTTGTTCGCACGGTGCAGGGGCTCTCTCTCTCTTCCTCTCGCTCTCTCTCACGCACACACAGACACACACACACACACACACATACACACACACACACACACACACACACACACACACACACCCATAAAGCCGCTGCAGCACATCGCCTCCCGCACCACCGCCCCCTTAGTCACGACGCTCTCCGCGTTTATTTCCGTAGCCCCATTTCCTCTCAGCTCCACCTTACTTACTGTGGAGGATATAACCAATCCGGCTGCCCAGTGGGCGGCGCCTCTCCTGGGAACGGGACAGACGGCCTGGTCACATTTCAGTACGGTGAACGTTTACTGTGAGCGGCAGAGAGTGGGAAGGGATAAAGGAGGGTAGAGCGTGTGGAGAGATAGAAAGACAATGTTTCGTGAGGAGGGCGGTGAGATTGAAAGGGATCCGGAGAGAGAGCAGAGTGAGGCAGGGAGCTGGAGAATGAAGCGATATTGAAGCGGGATAGATACACTGATTGAAGTGGCTGTTGTCAGATCTGAGATAGAAAGGAATCGCAGGTTTTTCCGTTTTTTTAAAGGGCCAGCCATTTGGGAGCGGAAGAGCTGAAGACAGCCGGTCAGCGAGCGCGTTTTAAAAGAAGTTTCGTCTAGCGAAGCGGCCATCTTCGTAGCTTCCATCGTCGGAGTGGACTGAGTCAGAGTTAGACGGCTTTGGCTCAACAGGCTTCGACGAGAACAGGCAGAGGCGAGGGGAGGTTCAGGTAAGTTGTTGTTGTTGTTGTTGTTGTTGTTGTTTTTTTTTATCTCATTAGATTTCTTTTTTAACTAGTATGTTTAGAGAGAATGTCAGGCAGGATGTTGGAATGCTCCTCCTGCAGGATGTGGAAAGTCAGGGTGACCTCTGGTGTCCCTGACAACGACACCTGAAAAAATTGCATCCAGCTACAGCTCCTAAACAAACCGGATTACGGAACTGGACGACCTCCGGATCATTCGGGAGAATGAGGTGTTTATAGACAGAAGCTTCAGGAAGGTAGTCACGCCAAAGGAGCAGTGCGCAGGAAATTGGTTACCGTCAGGCGAGGGAGGGGGAAAGGACAGGAAGCGCAGGGTTCCCCTGTGGTCATTTCCCCCAACAACAAGTACAAACGTTTGTATACCGATTTGTTGACTTACCTGGGACAAGCTGCGACAGCCGGATCTCTGGCACTGAGTCTGGTTCTGCAGTGCAGAAAGGAGGGTGGAAGAAGAGGAGAGCGGTAGTGATAGGGGACTCGATAGTTAGAGGTACAGACAGGAGATTCTGTGGCCGTGGCAGGGACTCCGGGATGGTTTGATGCCTCTTGGAAGCCATGTTCAGGAATGTCTCTGATCGCCTGCATAGCATTCTGAAATGGAGGGGTGATCAGCCAGATATTATGGTGCCAATGACGTAGGAGGAAACAGCGAAGAGGTCCTGAAGAGTGAGTATCGAGAGCTTGGTAGGAAGTTAAACAGCAAGATCTCGAGGGTGATAATCTCGGATCTGGGAATATATATCCAAAAATCCCTAAAATTTGTGGGACAGGTAGATAGGGTAGTAAAGATACCTAATGGTGCATTGCCCTTTGTAAATCAAAGTACTGAGCACAGGAGTTGGACTGTTATGGTGAGGTTGTATAAGACATTGGTGAGGCCGCATTTGGAGTATAGTGTGCAGTTTTGATCACCTAATTACAAGAAGGTCATTAATAAGGTTGAACGAGTGCAGAGAAGGTTTACGAAGATGCTGCCGGGACTTGAGAAACTCAGTTTCAGAGAAAGGTTGAATAGGCTGGGACACTATTCTCTGTGCGCAGAAAAAGGGGAGATTTGATAGAGGAATCTAACATTATGATGGGTATAGATAGAGTGACTGCAAGCAGGCTTTTATCACTGAGGCAAGGGTAGAAAAAAAACAGACGATATGGGTTGTGGGAAGGGGGAAGAGTTTAAAGGGAACATTGCGGGGAGGGGCTTCTTCACACAGAGGAGGTGGGAGTGTGGAATGAGCTGCCAGATGAAGTGGTAAATGCGGTTACACTTTTAACTTTTAAGATAAACTTGGGATGGTACATGGATGAGAGGTGTATGGAGGGATATGGTCCAGATGCAGATCAGTGGGACCAGGCATAAAAATGGTCCGGCAGAGCCAAGAAGGGCCAAAGGGCCTGTTTCTGTGCTCTAATGTTCTATGGATCTATTGTTCGATGGAGGGAGCTTCACACTGTGCCTGACCCCGGGAGTGTGTGATGGAACGGTGTGGGGGGAGCTTCACTCTGTTTCTGACCCCGGGAGTGTGTGATGTGACGGTGCGGAGGGAGATTCACTCTGTGTCTGACCCCGGGAGTTTGTGATGTGACGGTGCGTAGGGAGATTCACTCTGTGTCTGAACCCGGGAGTGTGTGAAGGGACGGTGTGGATGGAGGTTTACTCAGTGTCTGAACCCGGGAGTGCCTGACGGAGCGGCGTGGAGGGAGCTTCTCTCTGTGTGTCTTTGTGAGTGTGTGATGGGAAAGTACGGAGGGAGTTTCACTCTGCCCGGGGTTGTGTGATGGGACGGTGTGCCGTGAGCTTCACTCTGTGTCTGTTCCTGGGAGTTCGTGATGGGACAGCGTGGAGGTAGTTTCACTCTGTGTGTGACCTCGGCAGTGTGTGATGGAATGGCGTGGAGGGAAATTCTCTCTCTGTCTAACTACGTGAGTGTGTGATGCACCAAGTTTACAGCAGAGGAAGCCGCGAAGAACAGATTGCCCTTCATAGACTATTGAATGTTTAACGAACAAAATGCCTATGTGGACATTGAAGTTTACAGGAAACCAACGCACGCTGATCCATATCTACGGTTTGACTCTCATTTCCCTTGGAGGGAGCTTCGCTCTGTGTCTGACCCGGGGAGTGTGTGATGGGAAGGTGTGGAGGGAGCTTCGCTCTGTGTCTGACCCGGGGAGTGTGTGATGCGAAGGTGTGGAGAGAGATTCACTCCGTGTCTCACCCCCGGAGTGTGTGATGGGACAGTGTGGAGAGAGATTCACTATGTCTGACTCCGGGAGAGTGTTTGAGTGTTCATTCTGCCGATGCCGAGGTACATCTCTCTCTCTCTCTCTCTCTCTCTCTCTCTCTCTCTCTCTCTCTCTCTCTCTCTCTCTCTCTCTCTCTCTCTCCCCCTCTCCCTCTCTCTCTCTCTCTCTCTCTCTCTGTCTCTCTCTCTCTCTCTCTCTCTCTCTCTCTCTCTCTCTCTCTCTCACTTACACATAAACACACGCACACACACAGAGCTGCTCCAGCACGTCGCCACGCCAAATACTCCACACACCCCTCATTTCCAACATCCCGCTTCGTTTTCCCTCTCTGTGTGCGCGGGAGGGAATGGGCAGAGTGAAGTTTGTGTTCAGTGGGTGTGGGGACAGAAAGAGAAGGCTTAGTGAGGAGGGAAGTGAGATTGAAAGGTACACGGCGAGAGGGGTAGAGAGAGGGAGGGAGAGCGAGAGAGTGTGAAACTCAAGCGGAATAGGTACATTCATGGGGATAGATGGGGAGACAGTGACTTTTGCAGAGAGCGAAAGGGATAGACAGAAGGTCATGGAGGGTGTTTGAGAGAGCTCCTGAAATCCCTCTTTTGGGTTGACGTCCCTGTTATTGTTTTGCTGTCTTGATGAAGAACCAGTCAGAGTAGCCGCACGCTTTCAAGACTTCTCTCAAATACTGATAACCCCCAACTTACATTCTAATTGGAAATGAGAGTCAAACAGTAGGTACAGATCAGCGTGCGAATGGTTTCCTGTAAACTTCAATGTCCACATACCCGTTCTTTTTTTTTTTGTTAAACACCGGATAGTCTGAAAATGGCAATCTGTTTTCCGCGACCTTTCCGGTGTAAATTTGGTGCAGATTGGAGAGAGAGAGAGAGAGAGAGAGAGAGAGACTGGGGAGTTATTCATTTCACTCGGGGGTGGGGGTTCGCTTGCTTGGTTGGGTGTTGGGTGTTTGTACCTGGGGATACAATTCTCCCGGATAATAGGTGTTCTGCATGAGTGACATATACATCTCCGTCATTTGCTCCTTCTTCACTCATTGCAATTCTCTCTAATCATCTTCTTGCACTCCCTTCTCCCGCACTTCTCATTCTATCTCCCTCCGTCGTCCCTCCCCTGCATGCCACCTCCCTCTCTGTGGCACTCTCTCTCCTCCCTCCCATGTTCTTCGCCCCCTCCATGCCCTTTTCTCTCTCGCTTTCTCCCTTCTTTACCCGTCAGCTCACCCTCACATTATTCCCTCTGTCCGCTAATTTCTCTTCAAATATCCCGGGCTTTCCCCCCCCCCTCTTTACCCATTCTCTCCCACATACGACCCTCCCCCTCTTTCTTTTCCCTCCACTTTTATAGTCCCCTGTCACCCAGTTCATTCTCTCGAACTCCCCCAAATCTCTCTCATTCTCCCCTCCCCCTCTTTTTCCCTTGTCTCACAACTCCTCCCCCCGCCACTGACAACTCTCGAGAACACCCGCTCTCACACCTTCAACCTTCGTCCTGCCCGGCACATCCGGTCCCTGCTCCTGGCCTCTCTCTTTATTATCCCTTCATCTGGTGTTTGCTGGTGTCGGTCTGACCTCCTGTAAACACGGGCTTCCTCTGACAAAGGTCGCTTACCCTATCAGAGCTGAGGACGCAGAAAATTCTCGACGGGATGGACGACAGGGAGACATACATGAATGTGAAGATCACAAAAGCGGACTCATGGTCTCCATCCCGAGGTGAGTGGGGCAGAAGGAGGGATGGAGGGAGTTTCACTGTTTGTGTCTGAGCTCAGGTGTGTGTGATTTGACTGTGTGGAGGGAGGTTATGTCTGTGCCTGACCCCGGGAGTGTAAGATGGGACGGTGAGGAGGGATTTTTACTCTGTGTCTGACCCCGGGAGTGTGTGACGTGACTGTGTGGAGGGAGTTTTCCTCCCCGTCCGAGCCCGGGTGTGTGTGATGCAACGGTGTGGAAGGAGCTCCACTCTGAGTCTGACCACGGGAGCGTGTGATGGGACGGTGTGGAGGGAGATCCACTTTGTGCCTCACCCGGGAGTGTGTGCTAGGTCGGTGGGAAGGAAGATTCACTCTGTGTCTGACCCCGGAAGTATGTGATGGGAAGGTGTGAAAGGAACTTCAGTCTGTGTCTGAACTCGGGTGTCAGTGATGGGATGGTGTTGAGGGAGCTTCGCTCCATGCCTGACCTCATGAGTGTGTAATAGGACGGTGTGGAGGGAGCTTCATTCTGAGTTTCATCACGGGAGTGTGTGATTGGACGGTGTGCAGGGAGTTTTACTATGTGTCTGAGCTCGGAAGTTAGCTATGGGACGGTGTGGATAGAGATTCTCTACGTGTCTGACCTCGGGGGTGTTTGATGGAACGGTGTGGAGGGAGATTTACTCTGTGTCGGATCCCGGGTTTGGAGATGGGAAGGTATGGAGGGAGATTCACTCTGTGTCTGACCCCGGGAGTGTGTGATGGGATGGTGTAGAGGGAGATTCTTTCTGTGTTTGACCCCGGGGCCGCTCTGTGTCTCACCCGGGAGCGTGTGCTGGGATGGTGTGGAGGGAGCTTCACTCTGTGTCTGACCTCGGCATTGTGTGATTGGACGTTGTGGAGGAAGCCTCACTCTGTGTCTGACCCCGGGAGTGTGTGATGGGACGGTGTTGAGGGAGACCCACTCTGTGTCTGACCCCGGGAGTGTGTGATGGGACGGTGTTGAGGGAGATTCACTCTATGTCTGATCCCCGGAGTGTGTGATGGGACGGTGTGGAGGAAGCTTCACTCTGTGTCTGATCCCGGGAGTTTGTGATGGGACAGTGTGGAGGGAGATTCACTCTGTGTCTGACCCCAGAGTGTGTGATGGGATGGCCTGGAGGGAGATTCACTCTGTCTCTGTCGCCGGGAGTGTGTGATGGGACGGTGCAGAGGGAGATTCAGTCTGTGTATGATCCGGAGTACTGTGAGATGGGACGGTCTGCGTTTAGCTGTGCTTGCGTCTGAACCCGGGTGTGGTTGGTCGGACGGTGCCGAGGGCCGAGGGCTCTCTGTCTCTCTCTCTCGCTCTCTTTCACACACACACACACACAGCCGATCCAGCACATCACCTTCCGTACCACCACCCTCTTAGCTATTACCCTCACACCCATTTCATTTCACCTCCCCCCTTACTTACTGTGGAGGATGTAACTAATCTGGCTGCAGAGTGTGTGGCGCCTTTCCTGTGAACGGGACTGATGGCCTGGTCACATTTCAGTCCGGTGAACTTTATAGACTAGGGTAGAGAGGATGGGGAGACAAAAGAGAAGGCGTCATGAGGAGGGCAGTGAGATAGAAAGGCATAGGAGGGAGAGGGGTAAGAGGGAAAAGGAGGGGGCTGTCGAGAGGAGCGAAATTGAAGCGGGTTAGAGACATTCCTGGGAGAGAAATCGGGAGATAGTGAGCGGAGAGTGAGGGAAGCAGAGAAGAGAAAATGACAGACAGCAGGTAATGGAGGGTTTTTTGAGAGAGCTCCTGGACTCCGTCTGTTTGGCTGACGTCCCTGCTATTTTTATTTTCTGTTGTCTGTATGACCGCCCAGTCAGTGTAACCGCACGATTTCAAGACTTCTTTGAAATAATGAAAACCTCCCGCTAATGTTCCAATGGGTGCAGTGAGTGAAACTTCAGATACTGATCAGCGTGCGTTGGTTCAAACTTCAATATCTAAACGTCCGGTTTTTTGGCTAAATACTACACGGTCTAAAATGGCAAACTATTGCTCTGACGTTTTCTCGGATGGAAGAAGCTGACCTACTTCGGTGGGTGTTGCTGATTTGTCCCCGGGCCGTGGTTTCTGGAGCACAGAGGGTCTGAAGCCCCGGCGATAAGCAGAGCAATGGGAGCGCTGACGCTCAAACCAGCAATCACCTGGAGGTTGGGGTTGGCGGGGTGGTGGTGTTCGGTACAAATGGCTCGGACAATAAAGTCTCTGCATCTGTGACAACATATCCGTCCGCCTTTCACTCCTTGTTCAGTCGTCATCCCTCAATCTTCCCCTTCTTCCATTGCTTTCTCTCTCCCTTCTTCTCGTACAATGTCATTCCAACTTCTATATTCCTTCTCCCTCAATCGACCCTTCCCTGCATCCCTCCTCCCTCTCTGTGGTGCTTTCTCTTCTCCCTCTCTTCCTTCGGCCCCTCCCTTCCCGTTTTATTTATTCTTACTCTCTGTTTCTCCTGCTCGCCCTCTGTTTTCTCACTCTATCCCCTATTTTTTCTCCAAGACTCCACCCTCCCTATTTTAACCCCTCTCTCTCCCCATTCCCTCCCACTTCACGCCCTCCATTTCCTTCATTCCGCTCCCGCTTTCTGACTCCTGTAACCCACGTCTCTCTTTCCGCCAAGCCCTAGCCTTTCCCTCACTCTCCCCTCCCTCTGAATCTCTACACTCTCCCTATTCCTCACTCCGCCACTCTCATCGCTCCAGAGCACCCCCTCTCTCACCCTCAATCTCTCTCTTCCCCAGCACTTCCTCCACCCGCTCTCGGCTCCTCTCTTTATCAGCTGCTCAGCTGCTGTTAGTTTGTGTCGATCTGTTCCCCTTGTCAACAAGGGCTTCCTCTGACAACAGTTTCTTCCCCTCCCCCTCGCTGAGCTCAGAGACGCAGAGAATCCGAGACAGGATTGAAGACAGCGAGACTTACATGAATGTGCAGCTCGTAAAAACGGACGCATGGTCTCCATCGAGAAGAGAGAGGGACGGAGACAAAGGGAGGGAGTTTCAATCTCTTTCTGATCCCGGGAGTGGGTAATGGGACAGGGTGGAGGGAGTTTCACTCTCTGTCTGACACGGCCGATGTGTAACGGGACAATGTGGAGTGAGCTTCACTCTGTCTCAGCAAAGGACAGTGTAATGGGATGTTGTGGACGGAACTGGGCTCTGTGTCTGACACTGGGCGTGTGTGATGGCACCATGCAGAGGAAGCTTCACTCTGTGTCTGAACACAGGACTGTGTGATGGGAGGGTGTGGAGGGAGATTAACTCTGTGTCTGACCCCGGGAGTGTGTGATGGGAGGGTGTGGAGGGAGATTCACTCTGTGTCTGACGCCGGGAGTTTGTGATGGGACGGTGCAGAGGGAGATTCACTCTGTGTATTGTCCTGAGTACTGTGAGATGAGACGGTCTGCAGGTAGCTGTACTTGTGTCTGACCCCGGGTGCGGTTGGTCGGACGGTGCCGAGGGCTCTCTGTCTCTCTCTCTCTCTCTGTCTCTCTCTCACATACACACACACACACACACACACACACACGCTCTCTCTCTCTCTCTCTCTGACTCTCTCTCTCTCCCTCTGTCTCTCTCTCTCTCTCTGTCTCTCTCTCTCACACACACACACACACACACACGCTCTCTCTCTCTCTCTCTCTGACTCTCTCTCTCTCCCTCTCTCTCTCTCTCTCTCTCACACACACACACACACACACACACACACACACACACACACACGCTCTCTCTCTCTCTCTCTCTCTGACTCTCTCTCTCTCCCTCTGTCTCTCTCTCTCTCTCTCTCTCTCTCTCACACACACACACACACACACACACACACACACACACACACACACACACACAGCCGATCCAGCACATTACCTCCCGCACCACCACCCTCTTATCTATTACCCTCACACCCATTTCCTTTCACCTCCCCCCTTACTTACTGTGGAGGATGTAACTAATCGGGCTGCAGCGTGCGTGGCGCCTTTCCTGTGAACGGGACTGACGGCCTGGTCACATTTCAGTCCGGTGAACGTTCAGTGTGAGCGGGAGGGTGGGAAGGGAGAAAGTAGGGTAGAGAGGGTGGGGAGACAAAGGAGAAGGCTTCATGAGGAGGGCAGTGAGATAGAAAGGCATAGGAGGGAGAGGGTAAGAGGGAAAAGGGAGGGAGCTGGAGAGAGGTGCGAAATTGAAGCGGGTTAGAGACATTCATGGGAGACAAATAGGGAGATAGTGAGCGGAGAGTGAGGGAAGCAGAGAGAGAAAATGACAGAACCAGGTAATGGGGGTTTTTTGAGAGAGCTCCTGGACTCCGTCTGTTTGGCTGACGTCCCTGCTATTTTTATTTTCTGTTGTCTGTATGACCGCCCAGTCAGTGTAACCGCACGCTTTCAAGACTTCTTTGAAATAATGAAAACCCCCCGCTTATGTTCCAATGGGTGCAGTGTGGTAAACTTCAGATACTGATCAGCGTGCGTTGGTTCAAACTTCAATCTCTAAACTTCCGCTTTTTTCGCTAAATGCTACACGTTCTAAAAATGACAAACTATTTCTCTGACGTCTTCTCGGAGGGAAGGGGCTCGCTTACTTCAGTGGGTGTTGCGGGTTTGTCCCGGGGCCGTGGTTTCTGGAGCACAGAGGGTCTGAAGCCCCGGCGATAAGCAGAACAATGGGAGCGCTGACGCTCAAACCAGGAATCATCGGGAGGTTGGGGTTCTGGGGGGTGGTGTTCGTTGTAAATTTCCCGGACAATAAAGTCTCTGCGTGTGTGACAAAATATCCTTCCGCCTTTCTTTCCTTGTTCACTCGTCATCAATCAATCTTCCCCTTTTTCTATTGCTTTCTCTCTCTCTTCTTCTCTCCCTATGTCATTCCAACTTCTATATTCCTTCTCCCTCAATCGACCCTTCCCTGCATCCCTCCTCCCTCTCTGTAGCGCTTTCTCTTCTCCCTTTCTTCCTTCGGCCCCTCCCTGCCCGTTTTTTTTTATTCTCACTCTCTGTTTCTCCTGCTCGCGCTCTGTTTTCTCACTCTATCCTCTAATTTCTCTCCAAGACTCCACCCTCCCTATTTTAACCCCTCTCTCTCCCCATTCCCTCCCACTTCTCTCTCTCCATTTTTTTCATTCCGCTCCCCCTTTCTGACTCCTGTAACCCAGGTCTCTGTTTCCACCAAGCCCTAGCCTTTCCCTCACTCTCCCCTCCCTCTGAATCTCTACACACTCCATATTCTTCGCCCCGCCACTCTCATCTCTCCAGACCACCCACTCTCTCACCCTCCATCTCCCTCTTCCCCAGCACTTCCTCCGCCCGCTCTCGGCTCCTCTCTTTATCAGCTGTTCAGCTGCTGTTAATTTGTGTCGATCTGATCCCCTTGTCAACAAAAACTTCCTCTGACAACGGCTTCTTCCCCTCCCCCTTACTGAGCTCAGAGACGCAGAGAATCCGAGACAGGATTGGCGACAGCGAGACTTACATGAATGTGCAGCTCGTGAAACCGGACTCATCGCCTCCATCGAGAAGTGAGAGGGGCAGAGACGGAGGGAGGGGCTTCCAATCTCTTTCTGACTCCAGGAATGGGTAATGGGACAGGGTGGAGGGAGTTTCACACTGCGTCTGACAGCGGGAATGTGTAACGGGACAATGTGGAGTGAGCTTCACTCTGTCTCAACAAAAGACAGGGTGATGGGACGTTGTGGACGGAACTGGCCTCTGTGTCTGACCCTGGGCGTGTGTGATGGCACCATGCAGAGGGAGCTTCACCCTGTGTCTAGACACAGGACTGTGTGATGGGAGGGTGTGGAGGGAGATTCACTCTGTGTCTGACCGCGGGAGACTTTGACAGGACGGTGTGCAGGGAAATTCACTCTGTGTCTGACCCCCGGAGTGTGTGATAAGACGGTGTGGAGGGAGATTTTCTCTGTGTCTGACCCCGGGAGTGTGTGATGGGACGGTGTCGGGGGTGATTCAATCTCAGTCTAACCCCGGGAGTGTGTGACGGGACGGTGTGGAGGGAGATTTATTCTGTGTCTGACCCCGGGAGTGTGTGATGGGACGGTGCAGAGGGAGCTTCATTCTGTGTCTGACCCCAGGAGTGTGTGATGGGACGGTGCGGAGGGATCTTCATTTTTGTGTCTGACCCCAGAAGTGTGCGATGGGACGGTCTGCAGCGAGCAATACTCATGTCTGAACCCGGGACTGTTGTTCGGATGGTGCAGGGCTGTAGGGGCTCTCTCTCTCTCTCTCTCTCTTTCTCTCTCTCTCCCTCTCTCTCTCTCTCTCTCTCTCACACACACACACACACACAAAGCCGCTGCAGCACATCGCCTTCCGCACCACCGCCCCCTTAGCCACTACGCTCCCCCGCCCCCTTACATCCAAACTCCCTATTTCCTTTCACTTCCCCAGTACTTACTGTGGAGGATGTAGCGAAGTGGGCGGCGCCTTTCCTGGAAACAGAACAGACGGCCCGGTCATATTTCAATCAGGTGACCGTTTACTGTGAGTGGGAGAGAGTGGGAAGGGATAAAGGAGGGCAGAGGGTGTGGAGAGATAGAAAGAGAATGCTTCGTGAGTAAGGCAGTGAGATTGAAAGGGATCCGGAGAGAGGGCAGAGAGAGGGAGGGAGCTGGAGAGAGGAGCGAAATTGAAGCGGGATACGTACATTCATCGAAGTGGCCGTTGTCAGATCTGAGATAGAAAGGATTCGCAGGCTTTTCCGTTTTTTTTTAAGGGCCAACCAATTGGGATGGGAGGATCTGCAGAGAGCCGGCCAGCGAGCGCACTTTAAAAGAAGTTTCCTCTAGCGAAGCGGCCATCTTCCTAGCTGCCATCGTGGGAGTGGACAGCGTCAGAGTTAGACGGCTTTGGCTCAGCAGGCTTAGGCGAGAACAGGCAGAGGCGAGGGGAGGTTCCCTAAGTTGTTGTTGTTTTTTTTATCATTAGATTTATTTTTTTAACCAGTAAGTTTAGAGAGACGTTGGAATGCTCCTCTTGCAGGATAGAACATAGAACATAGAAAATAGGTGCAGGGGTAGGCCATTCGGCCCTTCGAGCCTGCACCGCCATTTATTATGATCATGGCTGATCATCCAACTCAGAACCCCGCCCCAGCCTTCCCTCCGTACCCCCTGACCCCCGTAGCCACAACGGCCATATCTAACTCCCTCTTAAATATAGCCAATGAACTGGCCTCAACTGTTTCCTGTGGCAGAGAATTCCACAGATTCACCACTCTCTGTGTGAAGAAGTTTTTCCTAATCTCGGTCCTAAAAGGCTTCCTCTCTATCCTCAAACTGTGGCCCCTCTTTCTGGACTTGCCCAACATCGGGAACAATCTTCCTGCATCTAGCCTGTCCAATCCCTTCAGGATCTTATACGTTTCAATCAGATCCCCCTCAATCTTCTAAATTCCAACGAGTACAAGTCCAGTTCATCCAGTCTTTCTTCATATGAAAGCCCTGTCATCCCAGGAATCAATCTGGTGAACCTTCTTTGTACTCCCTCTATGGCAAGGATGTCTTTCCTCAGATTAGGGGACCAAAACTGCACACAATACTCCAGGTGTGGTCTCACCAAGGCCTTGTACAACTGCAGTAGTACCTCCCTGCTCCTGTACTCGAATCCTCTCGCTATAAATGCCAGCATACCATTCGCCTTTTTCACCGCCTGCTGTACCTGCGTGCCCACTTTCAATGACTGGTGTATAATGACACCCAGGTCTCGTTACACCTCCCCTTTTCCTAATCGGCCACCATTCAGATAATAATCTGTTTTCTTGTTTTTGCCACCTAGGTGGACAACTTCACATTTATCCACATTAAATTGCATCTGCCATGAATTTGCCCACTCACCCAACCTATCCAAGTCACCCTGCATCTTCTTAGCATCCTCCTCACAGCTAACACTGCCACCCAGCTTCGTGTCATCCGCACACTTGGAGATGCTGCATTTAATTCCCTTATCCAAGTCATTAATATATTTTGTAAACACCTGGGGTCCCAGCACTGAGCCTTGCGGTACCCCACTAGTCATCACCTGCCAATCTGAAAAGGTCCCGTTTATTCCCACTCTTTGCTTCCTGTCTGCTAACCAATTCTCCACCCACACGAATACCTTACCCCAAATACCGTGTGCTTTAAGCTTGCACACTAATCTCCTGTGTGGGACCTTGTCAAAAGCCTTTCGAAAATCCAAATATACCACATCCACTGGTTCTCCCCTATCCACTCTACTAGTTACATCCTCAAAAAATTCTATGAGATTCGTCAGACACGATTTTCCTTTCACAAATCCATGCTGACTTTGTCCGATCATTTCACCGCTTTCCAAATGTGCTGTTATCACATCCTTGATAACTGACTCCAGCAGTTTCCCCACCACCGACGTTAGGCTAACCGGTCTATAATTCCCCGGTTTCTCTCTCCCTCCTTTTTTAAAAAGTGGAGTTACATTAGCCACCCTCCAATCCTCAGGAACTAGTCCAGATTCTAATGAGTTTTGAAAAATTATCACTAATGCATCCACTATTTCTTGGGCTACTTCCTTAAGCACTCTAGGATGCAGACCATCTGGCCCTGGGGATTTATCTGCCTTCAATCCCTTCAATTTACCCAACACCACTTCCCTACTAACATGTATTTCGCTCAGTTCCTCCATCTCACTGGACCCTCTGTCCCCTACCATTTCCGGAAGATTATTTATGTCCTCCTTAGTGAAGACAGAACCAAAGTAATTATCAATTGGTCTGCCATGTCCTTGCTCCCCATAATCAATTCACCTGTTTCTGTCTGCAGGGGACCTACACTTGTCTTTACCAGACTTTTCCTTTTCACATATCTATAAAAATTTTACAGTCCGTTTTTATGTTCCCTGCCAGTTTTCTCTCATAATCTTTTTTCCCCTTCCTAATTAATCCGTTTGCCCTCCTCTGCTGGACTCTGAATTTCTCCCAGTCCTCAGGTGAGCCATTTTCTCTGGCTAATTTGTATGCTTCTTCTTTGGAATTGATACTATCCCTAATTTCTCTTGCCAGCCACTGGTGTCCTGACAAAGACACCTGCAAGAAGTGCATCTAGCTACAGCTCATAACAAACCGCGTTATGGAACTGGAACGGGAACTGGATGACCTCCGGATCATTCGGGAGAATGATGTGTTTAAAGACAGTAGCTTCAGGGAGGTAGTCACGCCAAAGGAGCAGCGCCCACGTAATTTGGTTATCGTCAGGCGAGCGAAGGGGAAAGGGTTGGCAGAGCAGGGTTCCCCTGTGGCCATTTCCCTCAACAACAAGTATACCGAAGTCGTGACTTACCTGGGACAAGCTGCGGCAGCCGGAACTCTGGCACTGAGTCCGGTTCTGCAGTGCAGAAGGGAGGGTGGAAGAAGAGGAGAGCGGTAGTGATAAGGGGACTCGATAGTTAGAGGTACAGACTGGAGATTCTGTGGCCGTGGCAGGGACTCCGGGATGGTTTGGTGCCTCTTGGAAGCCATGTTCAGGAATGTCTCTGATCGCCTACACAGCATTCTGAAGTGGGAGCGTGATCAGTCAGATATCATGGTGCCAATGACGTAGGAGGAAAGAGCGAAGAGGTCCTGAAGAGTATAGAGAATTTGGTAGGAAGTTAAACAGCAAGACCTCGAGGGTGATAATCTCGGATCTGGGAATATATATACAAAATTCCCTGAAAATTGCGGCACAAGTAGATAGGGTAGTAACGATACCTATTGGAGCATTGCCCTTTATAAATCAAAGTATTGAGTACAGGAGTTGGACTGTTATGGTGAGGTTGTATAGGACATTGGTGAGGCCGCATTCGGAGTATTGTCTGCAGTTGTGATCGCCTAATTACAGCAAGGATATTAATAAGGTTGGAAGAGCGCAGATAATGTTTACAAGGATTTTACCGGGACGTGAGAAACTGAGTTACAGAGAAAGGTTGAATAGGCTAGGACATTATTCCCTGTGCGTAGAAGAATAAGGGGAGATTTGATAGAGGTATATAAAATTATGATGGGTATAGGCAGAGTGAATGCAAGCAGGCTTTTTCTACTGAGGCTAGGAGAGAAAAAAAAACAGAGGACATGGGTTAAGGGTGAAGGGGGGAAAGTTTAAAGGGAACATTGCGGGGGGCGCTTCTTCACACAGAGAATGGTGGGAGTGTGGAATGAGCTGCCAGATGAAGTGGTGAATGCGCACTCACTTTTAACTTTTAAGAAAAACTGGGACAGGTACATGAATGAAAGATGTATGGAGGCATATGATCCAGATGAAGGTCAGCGGGACTAGGCAGAAAAATGGTCCGGCACAGCCAAGAAGGGTCTAATGTTCTATGGATCTATGGTTCGATGGAGGGAGATTCACACTGTGTCCGGTCCCGGGAGAGTGTGACGGAACGGTGTGCAGCCAGCATTAGTCTGTGTATCTTCTTGGCAGTGTGCGAAGAGACAGTGTTGTCAGAGCTTTACTCTGCATCCTGACCTCGGGAGTGTATGAGGAGACAGTGTGGACTGAACATCACTCTGTGTCTGACACAGGGAGTGTGTGATGTGACGGTACGGAGGGAGATTCACTCTGTGTCTGACCCCGGGAGTATGTGATGTGACGGTGCGGAGGGAGATTCACTCTGTGTCTGACCCCGGGAGTGTGTGATGGGACGGTGTGGAGGGAGATTCACTCTGTGTCTGACCCCGGGAGTGTGTGATGGGACGGTGTGGAGGGAGATTCACTCTGTGTCTGACCCCGGGAGTGTGTGATGGGACGGTGTGGAGGGAGATTCACTCTGTGTTTGACCCCGGGAGTGTGTGATGGGACGGTGTGGAGGGAGATTCACTCTGTGTCTGACCCCCGGTGTGTCTGATTTGACGGGGTGGATGGAGGTTTACTGAGAGTCTGACCCCGGGAGTGCTTGACGGAGAGGCGTGGAGGGAGCTTCTCTCTGTGTGTCTTCGTGAGTGTGTGATGGGAAAGTGCGGAGGGAGTTTCACTTTGCCGGGATTGTGTGATGGGACGGTGTGACGTGAGCTTCACTCTGTGTCTGTTCCTGGGAGTTCGTGATGGGACAGCGTGGAGGTAGTTTCACTCTGTGTGTGACCTCGGCAGCGTGTGATGGGACGGCATGAAGGGAAATTCTCTCTCTGTCTAACTACGTGAGTGTGTGATGCACCAAGTTTACAGCAGAGGAAGTCGCGAAGAACAGATTGCCCTTCATAGACTATTGAATGTTTAACGAACAAAATGGCTATGTGGATATTGAAGTTTACAGGAAACCAACGCACGCTGATCGGTATCTACGGTTTGACTCTCATTTCCCGTGGAGGGAGCTTCGCTCTGTGTCTGACCCCGTGAGTGTGTGATGGGAAGGTATGGAGAGAGATTCGCTCTGCGTCTCACCCCCGGACTGTGTGCTGGGTAGGGATGGAAGGAGCTTTATTCTGAGTCTGACCCCGAGAGTGTGTGATGGGACGCTGCGGTGGTAGCATTTCGCTGTGTCTGACTCCGGGGAAGTGTGATGAGACGGTGTGGAGGGAGCTTCACTTTGTATCTGACTCCGGGAGTGTTTGAGTGTTTATTCTGCCGATGCCGAGGATCTCTCTCTCTCTCTCTCTCTCTCTCTCTCTCTCTCACACACACATCCACACGCACACACACACACACACGCATACAGCCGCTGTATCACATCGCTGCACACCACCACCCTCTTCGCCAAATCCCCCCTCATTTCCAAACCTCACTTCTCCTTCCGCCTTCGCCCTTACTGACTGTGGAGAATGTGACCGATCACAGATGGTCAGAAGGCGGCAACTTTCCTGGAAACGACCCTGTCACTTCCGTGAGGTGAACGATCAGTGTGCGCGGGAGGGAATGGGCAGAGTGAAGGTGGTGTTCAGAGGGTGTGGCGATAGAAAGGGAAGGCTTAGTGAGGAGGGAAGTGAGATGGAAAGGCACACGGCGAGAGGGGGTCGACAGAGGGAGGGAGAGAGGTGCGAACCTCAAGCGGGATAGGTACATTCATGGGGATAGATAGGGAGACAGTGACATGCAGAGAGCGAAAGGGATAGACAGGAAGTAGTGGAGGGTGTTTGAAATAGCTCCTGAAATCCCTCTTTTGGGTTGACGTCCCTGTTATTGTTTTGCTGTCTTGATGAAGAACCAGTCAGAGTATCCGCACGCTTTCAAGACTTCTCTGAAATACTGATAACGCCCAAGTTATGTTCTAATTGGAGATGAGAGTCAAACTGTAGATACCGATCAGCGTGCGCTTCCTGTAAACTTCAATGACCACATACCCATTTTTTTGTTAAACATTGCACAGTCTAAAAAGGGTAAACTGTTTTTGGCGACTTCTTCAGGTGTAAATTGGGTGCAGATTAGAGAGAGAGAGAGAGAGACAGTGAGGACCTGTTCATTTCACTCGGGAGTGGGGGCTTTCTTGCTTCGGTGGGTGTTGGGTGTTCGTACCTGGAGATATATTTCTCCAGGGCAATAGATGCTCTGCATGAGTGACATATATCCCTCCATCATCCATCTCTCTCTCTCTCTCTCTCTCTCTCGAACTCCTCCAAATCTCTCTCCTTCTCCCCTCCCCGTCTTTCTCCCCTTTGACACAACTCCTTCCCCCGCCACTCTCACCTCTCACCCGCTCTCACACCTTCAACCTTCGTCCTGCCCGGCACTTCCGGTCCCTGATCTCGGCCTCTCTCTTTATAATCCCTTCATCTGATGTTTGCTGGTGTCGGTCTGACACCCTGTCAACACGGGCTTCCTCTGACAACGGTCGTTTCCCCTTTCAGAGCTGAGAACGCAGAAAATTCTCGACGGGATGGACGACAGGGAGACATACATGAATGTGAAGATCACAAACACGGACTCACGGTCTCCATCCCGAGGTGAGTAGGGCAGAAGCAGGGAGGGAGGGAGTTTCACTCTGTGTCTGACCCCGGGCGTGTGTGATGGGACGGTGCGAAGGCAGATTCACTCTGCAGCTGACCCCGGGAGTGTGTGATGCGACGGTGTGGAGGGAGATTCACTCTGTGTCTGACCCGGGAGTGTGTGATGGGACGGTGTGGAGGGAGCTTCAGTCTCTGTCTGTCCTTGGGTGTGAGTGATAGGACGGTGTTGAGGCAGCTTCAGTCCATGTCTAACCCCATGAATGTGTAATGGGACGGCGTGGACGAAGCTTCACTATGTGGCTGACCCCAGGAGTGTGTGATGGGACGGTGTGGAGAGAGATTCACTCTGTGTCTGACGCCGGGTGTGTCTGATGGGACGGGGTGGAAGGAGCCTCTCTCTGTGCCTGACCCTGGAAGTGTGTGATGGGACGGTGTGGCGGGAGATTCACTCTTTGTCTGACCCCGGAGTGTGTGATGGGACGGTGTGGCGGGAGATTCACTCTGTGTCTGACCTCGGGAGTGTGTGATGGGACGGTCAGGAGGGAGCTTCACTCTGTGTCTGACCCCTGGAATGTGGGTTGGACATTTTGGAGGGAGTTTCACTCTATGTTTGGCCTCGGGAATCCTCAAGGCGATGGGGTGGTGGTTTGATCCCGGAGTCTGTGATGACAGCGTGTGACTCCAGGTGTGTGCGATGGGACTATGTGGAAGGAGTTTTACTCTGTGTCTGACCCTTACTGTTCTATCCCCAGCTGAACATGATGTATCGTACGGTGAAATTAATTTCAAGACCGTCTCTGAGCCCCGGGTCCGGACTGATCGCGGTCAGTTTCATCTTTGTTGTTTTGACTGTTTTTAGAATGTGTGTCCAGTCCTTTCGACAGATCTCAGGGCAAGCGCCCAACTAACCGGAATGGTTAACTGTTCCAAAATAAGACGGAGAGAACGCGTGAGAAATACGATGAAGAGGGAACTCTGTTTGATGGTCGGTGAGGAATATTGCACCCTGGGAGGGGCGCAATAGAGGGAGCGCAGTGGGATGGTTTGAGGAGAGAGTGCTGTGCAAGGATCGGTGGGGTAAGATAGCATGGGATGGGCCTGTGGAGGAAGTGGCCATGAGGAGGGAGCGCTGTGGGTCGGGGGTGGTGGTGCTGAGTTAGCGCCGAGAAAGGGATATGCAGAGGGACCCAGTGGGAGAAACAGTGATGAGGGAGCGGTATAAAACCATAACCACTCTCTCCCTTTTCTAACCACATTCTCTTTTCCTTCTTTTCCCTTCTCTCTCCTGCCTCACCCTCTCTCAACCCGTCTCCTCTCTCTCAATCTCTCCCTTGTCACTCACACTCTCTCTGTCTCTACGTCTCTATCCTCTCTCTTCCCCTTCTCCCTCACCCTCTCTCTCGCTGTCTCAATCCTTCTCTACCCCTCACTTATTCCTCTGACTGTTCCCTCACCCCATCTCTCTTCTCTCTCTTCCCGACTCCCTCCTCCATTCTCTATTCCTCTCACTCTCTTCCTCATCTGCCTGTCCGACTCTCTCTCCCAGACGGTCTGAACTCCACCTACTCGGAACTGTACTTTCGGAAAGAGGAACCCCTCATCGATGTGGACGAGGGTCCTCCCATTGCCTCAGGTCCCGGCGTGCTGCCAAACACTGCACAAACAGGTCAGAGACAGTAAAAATGACGTCGTTTTGGAGGGGTCACTTGCCTTACACCCAAATGACCAATTTTCTGATGCATCTGCTTCGACCACGTTCTCTGTCAGCTCATTCCACAGACTGACCACCATCTGGGTAACCAAAAGATGTCACTCGGCTCCCCAATTAAATCCCTTTCCCTTCTCACTTGGGACCTGGGCTCCCTGTTCCTCGATTCTCCAAGTCAATGCTAAATAACTGTACGCAGTAATCATCTTTGCATCATCAATGGGGACGGGGGAGGTTCCGGAGGATTGGAGGGTTGCGGATGTTGTTCCTTTATTCAAGAAAGGGAGCAGAGATAGCCCAGGAAATTATAGACTAGTGAGTCTTACCTCACTGGTTGGTAAGCTGATGGAGAAGATTCTGAGAGGCAGGATTTATGAACATTTGAGGAGGTATAATATGACTAGGAATAGTCAGCATGGCTTTGTCAAGGGTAGGTCGTGCCTTACGTGCCTGATTGAATTTATTGAGGATGTGACTAAACACATTGATGAAGTAAGAGCAGTAGATATAGAGTATATGGATTTCAGCGAAGCATTTGGTAAGGCAAGACTTATTGAGAAAGTAAAGAGGCATGGTGACCAAGGGGTCATTGCTTTGTGGATACAGAACTGGCTTGTCCACAGAAGGCAAAGAGTGGTTGTACACGGGTGATATTCTGCATGGAGGTCGGTCACCAGTGGAGTGCCTCAGGGATCTGTTCTGGGACCCTTACTCTTCGTATTTTTTATAAGTGACCCGGGTGAGGAAGTGGAGGGGTGGGTGAGTAAGGTTGCTGTATACACAAAGGTTGGACGTGCTGTGGATAGTGTCGGGGGCTGTCAGAGGTTATGACGGGACCTTGATGGGATGCCAAACTGGGCTGAGAAGTGGCAGATGGAGTTTAACAGAGATAAGTGTGAGGTGGTTCATTTTGGCAAGTCAAATAACATGGCAGAATCTAACTTTAATGGTTAGTCTCTTGGCATTGTGGAGGATCGTAGGGATCTTGGGGTCCGAGTCAATCGGACACTCAAAGCAGCTGAGTAGGTTGACTCTGTGGTTAAGAAGGCGTACAGTGTATTAACCTTCAACAGTCGTGGAATTAAATTTAGGAGCCTAGTGGTAATGTTGCAGCGATAAAGGACCCTAGTCAGACTACACTTTGTGTACTGTGCTCAGTTCTGGTCGCTTCACTAAAGGAAGGATATGGAAGCCACGGAAGAGGTGCAGAAGAGATTTAGAAGGATGTTGCCTGGATTTGGGAGCCTCTTTATGAGAATAGGTTGAGTGAACTCTGCCTTTTCTCCTTGGAGCGACGGAGAATGAGAGGTGACCTGATAGAGATGTATAAGATGATGAGAGGGAATGATCATATGGAAAGTAAGAGTTTTTTTTTTCTTCACAGCGCTGAAATGGTTGCCACAAGAGGATACAGGCTTAAGGTGCTGGGGTGTAGGCACAGAGGAGACGTCAGGGGTAAGGATTTTACTCAGAGAGTGGTGGAGGCGGATACGATAGGGTCTTTTAAGAGACTTCTGGATCAGCACATGGTGTTTAGTAAAATAGGGGGCTATAGGTAAGCCGAGTAATTTCTTCGGTAGGGACATTTTCGGCACAACACTGTGGACCGAATGGCCTGTATTGTGCTGTAGGTTTTCTGTGTTTCTATACTTCTATCTCATCTGGTCCCGGCGATTTATCCAACTTGATGCTTTCCAAAAGCTCCAGCACATCCTCTTTCTTAATATCTCCATGCTCAAGCTTTTCAGTCTGCTGCAAGTCATGACAACAATTACCAAGATGCTTTTCCATAGTGAATGCTGAAGTAACGTATTCATTAAGTACCTCTGCTGTTTCCTCCGATTCCATATACACTTTCACACTGTCACAATTGATAGGTCCTATACTTTCAAGTCTTATCTTCTTGCTGTTCACATACTTGTAGAATGCCTTGGGGTTTTCCTTAATCCTGCCCGCCCAGTCCTTCTCATCTTCCGTTCTGGCCCTCCTAATTACCTTCTTAAGCTGCTTCCAGTTAGCCTTATAATTTTTAGGTGTCTAACATTCCCTGGCTCTCTAATCCTTCTGTCAGCATTTCTTCTCTTCTTGACTAGATTAATTACAGCCTTTATACACCAGTTTTCCAAGCTTCAAGTAGCCAACTGTGAGTCTCTTAAAAAAACAAAACAATCGTTTCCGTATCCACTACAGCCACCGGCAGCCTATTCCACATACTCACCACTCTCTGTGTAAAAAAAAAGGAAAAAAATACTTACCCCTGAGATCTCCTCTGTACCTGCTTCCAAGCACTTCAAAACTATGCCCTGTCGTGGCTGCCATTTCAGCCCGTGGAAAAGCTTCTGACAATCCACACGATCAATGCCTCTCATTGTCTTGTACACCTCTATCAGGTCACCTCTCGTCCTCCGTCGCTCCAAGGAGAAAAGGCCAATTCTCTCAACCTATTCTCATAAGGCATGCTCCGCAGTTCATGCGACATCCTTGTAAATCCTCTCTTCACCGTTTCTGTGGTTTCCACATCCTTCCTCGAGTGAAGTGACCAAAACTGAGCACAGTACTCCAAGTACGGTTGACCAGGACCCTACATAGCTGCAACTTTAACTCTCGGCTCTTAAACTCAGCCCCACGATTGATGAAGGCCAATATATTTTATGCGTTTTTAACCATGGAGTCAACTTGCGGAGCAGCTTTGAGTGTCCTATGGACTCGGACCTCAAAATCCCTCTGATCATCCACAGTGCCAAGAGTCTTGCATGAATGCTATATTCTGCCATCATATTTGGCCTACCAGAATAAACCACCTCACACTTATCTAGGTTAAACTCCATTTGCCACTTATAGCCCAATTTTAAATTCTATCAATGTCCCGTTTTAAACTCTGACAGCCTTCCACACTATCTACAACACCACCAACCTTTGTGTCTCAGCAAATTTACTAACTCATCCCTCCACTTCCTCATCGAGGTCATTTATAAAAATAATTGCCGAGTTTTTTGAATCTTTCGTAAGCTCTTCTTTTCTTCTTGACGAGATTTAAAACCGCCCTTCTATTCCACGGATCTTATACCCTACCATCCTTCCCATGTCTCATTGGAACGTACGTACTCAGAACCCCACGCAAATATTCCCTGAACATTTGCCACATTTCTTCCGTACGTTTCCCTGAGAAAACCTGTTTCCAATTTATCTTCCAACTTCCTACCTAATAGCCTCATATTTCCCCTTACTCCAATTAAACGGTTGCCTAACTTGTCTGTTCCTATCCTTCCCCAATGCTATGGTAAAGGAGGGAGAATTGTGATCACTATCTACAAAATGTTCTCCCACTGAGAGACCTGACACCTGACCAGGTTCATTTCCCAATACCAGATCAAGTACAGCCTCTCCTCTTGTAGGCTTATCCACATATTGTGTCAAGAAACCCTCTTGAACACACCTAACAAACTCTACCCCACCTGAACCCCTCACACTAGGGGGATGCCGATCATTATTTGGGAAATTAAAACCTCCTACCACAGCAACCCTGTTTTTATTACTCCTTTCCAGAATTTGTCTCCCTATCTGCTCCTCGATGTCCCTGTTACTATTGTGTAGTCTATAAAAAATACCCAGTGGAGTTATTGACCCCTTCCTGTTTCTAACCTCCACCCACAGAGACTCCGTAGACAACTCCTCCATGACTTCCTCCTTTTCCACAGCCGTAACACTATCTCTGATCAACACCCACCTCTTTTTCCTCCCTCTCTATCCTTTCTGAAACATTTAAAGCTCGCACTTGAAGTAGCTATTCCTGGCTCTGCACTCCGCAAATTTATGTAATGGCCACAGCATCGTAGCTCCAAGTGCTGATCCATGCTCTGAGCTCATCCGCTTTATTCATAATGTTCCTCGTATTAATTTCAACACATCTCAAGCCATCAGTCAGGGCGCGTACCTTCTCCATCATCTGCCTATCCTCCCCTTTCGCACTGTCTCCAAGCTTTCTCTGTTTGTGAGTCAAAATCCCTTTCCTCCATCTCTTCAGTTTGGTTCCCAACCCCTAGGAATTCTAGTGTAAAATCTCCCCAGTAGCTTAGCAAATCTTTCCGCCAGGATATTGATCCACCTCGGATTCAAGTGCAACTCCTCATTTTTGTACAGGTCACATGTGCCCCAGAAGAAGTCCTAGTGATCCAGAAGTCTAAATCCCTGCTCCCCTCCTCCAATCTCTCAGCCACTCATTTATCCTCCACCTCATTCAATTCCTATACTCACTGTCACGTGGCACAGGGAATATTCCCGAGATTCCTACCTTTGAGGTCCTGCTTTTCAACTTCTTTGTGAAGTTAAGAAATGGCAAGGATAAAAAGACACTAACAGCAGCAGTTATATACATGCCTCGAAACAACAGCCGGGATGTGGACTACCAGTTAGAGCTGGAAATACAAAAAGCGTGACAGAAGGAAATTGTCAAGATAATTATGGGGAATTTTAATATGAAAGTGGATTGGGAAAGTCAGGAAGGTACTCGATCTCAGGAAAGGGAGATTATAGAATGCCCACGGGATGGCGTTTTGGAGCAACATGTCCATACGCCCACCAGGGGATCGGCTGTTTTGGATTGGGTGCTGTGTAATGAATCTGAGGCGATTAAGTTCAGTTTCAAATTTGAAAAGGAGAAGTTGGTGCCAGGTGTAACAATATTTCAGTGGAACAAAGTTAATTACAGTGGTATGAGTGATGAACTGGCCCAAATCGAATGGGAAAGTAAGCTAGATGGAAGGACGGTAGAGCAGAATTGGATGAAATTCCTACAACAAGTATACCGAGTTGGATACTGTTGGGGGGGATGGCTTACCTGGGACAAGCTGAGGCAGCCGGATCTCTGGCACTGGGTCTGGTTCTTCAGTGCAGAAGGAAGGGTTGAAGAAGATGAGAGCGGTAGTGATAGGGGACGCGATAGTTATAGGTACAGAAGGGCGGTTCTGTGGTCGTGACAGAGACTCCCGGATAGCTTGCTGCCTCCCGGGTGCCAGGGTCAGGGATGTCTCTGATCGCTTGCACAGCATTCTAAAGTGGGAGGGTGAACAGCCACATGTCATGGTGCACATCGGTACCAATGACGTAGGAAGAAAGAGAGAGGAGGTCCTGAAGAGTGAGTATAGAGAGCTTGGTAGGAATTTAAAATGCGGGACCTCAAGGGTGGTAATCTCGGTATTGCTACCTGTGCTACGTGACAGTGGGGGAAAGAATAGGATGCTATGGCAGATTAACAAGTGGCTGAGGTAGTAGTGTAGGGGGCAGAGTTTCAGAGTTCAGTATCATTGGGACCTCTTCTGGGGCAGGTGGGATCTGTACAAGAGAGACGGGTTACACCTAAACTGCAAAGGGACCAATATCCTTGCAGGGAGGTTTGATAGTGCTATTGGGGAGGGTTTAAATTAGATTCGCCGGGGGATGGGAACCAGAGTGTCAGAGAAGATAGTGGAGCGGGGGTGAAAATAAATAATGTTAAAGTTCATACAAAGTCACAAATAGAAGCGTTGTGTAGGAGAGCATGGTAGATTCAAACAAGCAGACATGACTTGAGAGTTAGGGGGCATAAGTTCAGGGGTAACACGAGGAGGAACGTTTTTACACAGAGAGTTGTGGCTGTGTGGAACGAGCTTCCAGTAGCAGTGGTTGAGGCTGGGTCGATATTGTCATTTAAAGAAAAATTGGATAGGTATATGGACAGAAAAGGAATGGAGGGTTATGAGCTGAGTGCAGGTTGGTGAGACTAGGTGAGAGTAAGCGTTCGGCATGGTCTAGAAGGGCAGAGATGGCCTCTTTCCGTGCTGTAACTGATATATGGTTATATGGTTATATGTGTGTGGTGGTAATAATATTCGGAGGTGTGTCTATTTTACGGATGACACCATGATATGTGGAGGAGCAGGAAGTGTTGAACAAACGGAAAAGTTGCACAGGGACATGGTCAGTTTTGGAGAGTGGGCAAAAAAAAAAATAATGGCAGATGAGATACAATGTTAGGAAATTGTCGCGGACAAACGATGCTCGGACCCGGAGTGAGAGAGCCGTAGAAAATTCTTTATTTGTCACATGATATCATGGGGAGCACAGCCCCTAAAATCGGGATCCTGGAGCTCCCTCAGACAAGAAAACTCAGTGATATTTATACATCAACGGTACGTGACAAGAGACACTTGTGTTGAATTTTTTTTTTACAGAAGTAAAGGTCACGTGCTTCAGGACATTGTATGGTCAGATAATTCCTTATTTGAACTTTTGTCTAGCATTTTCAGAGAACGCTACCGAATAGCAAAGTAGCAGAAATATGTGCCTGAGCAGCTACACATTTTACTGAAGTGTTAGTTCTCAGGCCAGCTGGCTCAACCGCGGACACATAAAAATTCTCAGAACAAGGAAGTACAGATGCAATTATTTTTATATCTCGGTTGCGAGGCACAGTTCAGTCACACAGAGTACATTAGTTACAGATAAATGATTGTAAACTTCGAATTCACATTTTAAAACAAATCATTAGCTCCCTCAATGCCCATTACAATGTAAGGCCTTGATATTTTCTTCCACAGAAGTGTACGGCTGTACATTTTGGAAGAAGAAATAATCGGGCAGATTATTGTTTAGATGGGGAGAAAATTCAAAAAGTGCAAAGGGACTTGGGGGGGGGGGGGTCCTCGTTCAGGATACCGTAAAGGTTACCCACCAGCTTGGATCGGCTGTGAGGAAAGCAAATGCTACATTAGCATTCATTTCAAGAGAAATAATGCGTAAGAGAAAGGAGGTGTTGCTGAGTCTCTATGGGGCACTGGTGTGACCTCATTTGGAAAACTGTGTGCAGTCTTGCGCCCCCTATCTTCGAAGGGATGTACTGATGTTGGAGAGGGTTCAGGAAAGATTCACCAGGATTATTCCTGGAATGCAGGGGCTAAGATGGGAGGAACTTGTGTCGGCTCTTGTACTGTATTCATTAGCGTACAGAAGAATGAGTGACGTTATCATAGAAACATTTCGAATGTTGAAAGGGTTGGACAGAGTAGATGTGGAAAGGCTGTTTCCCTTGGTGGGTGAGTCCAGGACAAGAGGCCGCAGTCTTAGGATAAGAGCATATCCATTTAAAACAACGATGAGGAGAAATGTTTTAGCCACAGGGTCCTGGACCTATGGAATCCGTTGCTACAAACAGCTGTGGAGGTCCGATCATGGAGGGTGTTTCAGGAGGAGATTGATAGGTATCTGATTTCTCAGGGTATTTGTCAGGGTGGGAATCAAATTAAAGAGGTTAGGCGAGAGGAGGTTAGTTCACTACAGGGGGATGGGAACCAGTGCAGAGAGACAGAGGGGTGTAACGTGAGGGTAGAAACAAAAAGTACTACGGAGAAAAGTACAGGTGGCAGGCCGACAAATCCAGGGCAAGCATTAAAAAGGGCCACTTTTCAGCATAATTGTATAAGGGCTAAGAGAGTTGTAAAAGAGCGCCTGAAGGCTTTGTGTGTCAATGCAAGGAGCATTCGTAATAAAGTGGATGAATTGAAAGTGCAGATTGTTATTAATGATTATGATATAGTTGAGATCACAGAGACATGGCTCCAGGGTGACCAGGGATGGGAGCTCAACGTACAGGGATATTCAATATTCAGGAGGGATAGACATGAAGGAAGGGGAGGTGGGGTGGCGTTGCTGGTTAAAGAAGAGATTAACGCAATAGAAAGGAAGGACATAAGCCGGGAAGATGTGGAATCGATATGGGTAGAGCTGCGTAACACTAAGGGGCAGAAGACGCTGGTGGGAGTTGTTTACAGGCCACCTAACAGTAGTAGTGAGGTCGGAGATGGTATTAAACAGGAAATTAGAAATGTGTGCAATAAAGGAACAGCAGTTATAATGGGTGACTTCAATCTACATGTAGATTGGGTGAACCAAATTGGTAAAGGTGCTGAGGAAGAGGATTTCTTGGAATGTATGCGGGATGGTTTTTTCAACCAACATGTCGAGGAACCAACTAGAGAGCAGGCTATTCTGGACTGGGTTTTGAGCAATGAGGAAGGGTTAATTAGCAATCTTGTCGTGAGAGGCCCCTTGGGTAAGAGTGACCATAATATGGTGGAATTCTTTATTAAGATGGAGAGTGACATAGTTAATTCAGAAACAAAGGTTCTGAACTTAAACGGGGGTAACTTTGAAGGTATGAGACGTGAATTAGCTAAGATAGACTGGCAAATGACACTTAAAGGATTGACGGTGGGTATGCAATGGCAAGCATTTAAAGATCGCATGGATGAACTACAACAATTGTTCATCCCAGTTTGGCAAAAGAATAAATCAAGGAAGGTAGTGCACCCGTGGCTGACAAGAGAAATTAGGGATAGTATCAATTCCAAAGAAGAAGCATACAAATTAGCCAGAGAAAGTGGCTCACCTGAGGACTGGGAGAAATTCAGAGTTCAGCAGAGGAGGACAAAGGGCTTAATTAGGAAGGGGAAAAAAGATTATGAGAGAAAACTGGCAGGAAACATAAAAACGGACTGTAAAAGCTTTTATAGATATGTAAAAAGGAAAAGACGGGTAAAGACAAATGTAGGTCCCCTGCAGACAGAAACAGGTGAATTGATTACGGGGAGCAAGGACATGGCTGACCAATTGAATAATTACTTTGGTTCTGTCTTCACTAAGGAGGACATAAATAATCTTCCGGAAATAGTAGGGGACAGAGGGTCCAGTGAGATGGAGGAACTGAGCGAAATACATGTTAGTAGGGAAGTGGTGTTAGGTAAATTGAAGGGATTGAAGGCAGATAAATCCCCAGGGCCAGATGGTCTGCATCCCAGGGTGCTTAAGGAAGTAGCCCAAGAAATAGTGGATGCATTAGTGATAATTTTTCAAAACTCGTTAGATTCTGGACTAGTTCCTGAGGATTGGAGGGTGGCTAATGTAACTCCACTTTTTAAAAAAGGAGGGAGAGAGAAACCGGGGAATTATAGACCGGTTAGCCTAACGTCAGTGGTGGAGAAACTGCTGGAGTCAGTTATCAAGGATGTGATAACAGCACATTTGGAAAGCGGTGAAATGATCGGACAAAGTCAGCATGGACTTGTGAAAGGAAAATCATGTCTGACGAATCTCATAGAATTTTTTGAGGATGTAACTAGTAGAGTGGATAGGGGAGAACCAGTGGATGTGGTATATTTGGATTTTCATAAGGCTTTTGACAAGGTCCCACACAGGAGATTAGTGTGCAAACTTAAAGCACACGGTATTGGGGGTAAGGTATTGGTGTGGGTGGAGAGTTGGTTAGCAGGTCAGAGTTCGCCGTAGTGACACCATTCTGCAAGCGTCAGGTGTCATTCGCCCAATATTTTCAAATTGCTAACTCATCTGCCTCGAACACCTCTCTGGAAGTTCATTCAACCTCCTGTCTGTGATGTATAAAAATGATCTTAATGAAATTGTAGATGGGTGCATTCGTGAGTTGTATCAGATACGAAGATGGGCGGTGTTGTGGATCATGTCGAGAACTGGCAAAAAAAATCTCAATGCGACATAGATCAGTCACAGATACAGTTGGAGAAACGGAAGAGCTTAGCCCGTCATGTATCCAATGTTTGAAGAAAAGAACAAAGCAGGCAAATAATAACACAGCTGTGAAAAATAATAAACTCTGAGTCCTTCATAGAAACATAGAAACATAGAAAATAGGTGCAGGAGTAGGCCATTCGGCCCTTCGAGTCTGCACAGCCATTTATTATGATCATGGCTGATCATCCAACTCAGAACCCCGCCCCAGCCTTCCCTCCATACCCCCTGACCCCCGTAGCCACAAGGGCCATATCTAACTCCCTCTTAAATATAGCCAATGAACTGGCCTCAACTGTTTCCTGTGGCAGAGAATTCCACAGATTCACCACTGTCTGTGTGAAGAAGTTTTTTCCTAATTTCGGTCCTAAAAGGCTTCCTCTCTGTCCTCAAACTGTGGCCCCTCGTTCTGGACTTTCCCAACATCGGGAACAATCTTCCTGCATCTAGCCTGTCCAATCCCTTTAGGATCTTATACGTTTCAATCAGATCCCCCTTCAATCTTCTAAATTCCAACGAGTACAAGCCCAGTTCATCCAGTCTTTCTTCATATGAAAGTCCTGCCATCCCAGGAATCAATCTGGTGAACCTTCTTTGTACTCCCTCTATGGCAAGGATGTCTTTCCTCAGATTAGGGGACCAAAACAGCACACAATACTCCAGGTGTGGTCTCACCAAGGCCTTGTACAACTGCAGTAGTACCTCCCTGCTCCTGTATTCGAATCCTCTCGCTATAAATGCCAGCATACCATTCGCCTTTTTCACCGCCTACTGTACCTGCATGCCCACTTTCAATGACTGGTGTATAATGACACCCAGGTCTCGTTGCACCTCCCCTTTTCCTAATCGGCCACCATTCAGAGAATAATCTGTTTTCCTATTTTTGCCACCAAAGTGGATAACTTCACATTTATCCACATTAAATTGCATCTGCCATGAATTTGCCCACTCACTCAACCTATCCAAGTCACCCTGCATCCTCTTAGCATCCTCCTCACAGCTAACACTGCCACCCAGCTTCGTGTCATCCGCAAACTTGGAGATGCTGCATTTAACTCCCTCATCCAAGTCATTAATATATATTGTAAACAACTGGGGTCCCAGCACTGAGCGTTACGGTACCCCACTAGTCACCGCCTGCCATTCTGAAAAGGTCCCGTTTATTCCCACTCTTTGCTTCCTGTCTGCTAACCAATTCTCCACCCACACCAATACCTTACCCCCAATACCGTGTGCTTTAAGTTTGCACACTCATCTCCTGTGTGGGACCTTGTCAAAAGCCTTTTGAAAATCCAAATATACCACATCCACTGGTTCTCCCCTATCCACTCTACTAGTTACATCCTCAAAAAATTCTATGAGATTCGTCAGACATGATTTTCCTTTCACAAATCCATGCTGACTTTGTCCGATCCTTTCACCGCTTTCCAAATGTGCTGTTATCACATCCTTGATAACTGACTCCAGCAGTTTCCCCACCACCGACGTTAGGCTAACCGGTCTATAATTCCCCGGTTTCTCTCTCCTTCCTTTTTTAAAAAGTGGAGTTACATTAGCCACCTTCAGGTTCAGTCGGTGGTGAAGAAAGCGAAATAAATTAGGTGTATTATAGACCACCCAATGGAGAGCGAGACTTGGAGGAGCAAATTTGTAAGGAGATGGCAGATATTTGTTGTCAGCACAAGGTTGTGATTGTGGGAGATTGCAATTGTCCACACATTGACTGGGAAGCCCATTCTGTAAAAGGGCTGGATGGTTTGGAGTTTGTAAAATGTGTGCAAGATAGTTTTTTGCAGCGATACATAGAGGTACCAATTAGAGAAGGGGCAGTGTTGGATATCCTGTTAGGGAATGAGATAGGGCAGGTGACGGAGGTATCTGTTGGAGAGCACTTCGGGTCCAGTGATCACAAGACCTTTGGTTTCAATGTGATTATAGAGAAGGATTGGACTGGGCCCAGGGTTCAGATTTTTGATTGGAGAAAGTCTAACTTTGAGGAGATGAGATAGGATTTAGAAGCAGTGGATTGGGACAATTTGTTTTGTGGGAAGGATATAACAGCTAAATGAAGGACATTTAAAGTTGAAATTTTGAGGGTACAGGATCTTTATGTTCCTGTTAGGTTGAAAGGAAAGGGAGAAGTTTGAGAGAGCCATGGTTTTCAAGGGATATTGGAAACTCGGTTCGGAAAAAGAGAGATATCTACAATAAATATAGGCAGCATGGAGTAAATGAGGTGCTTGAGGAATATAAAGAATGTAAAAAGAAACTTAAAGAAATTAGAAAAGCTAAAAGAAGATATGAGATTGCTTTGGCAAGTAAGGTGAAAATAAATCCAAAGGGTTTCTACAGATATATTAATAGCAAAAGGATAGTGAGGGATAAAATTGGTCCCTTAGAGAATCAGAGTGGACAGCTATGTGTGGAACCAAAAGAGATGGGGGAGATTCTGAACAACTTCTTTTCTTCGGTATTCACTAAGAAGAAGGATACTGAATCGTGTAAGATAAGGGAAACAGGTAGGGAAGTTATGGAAACTATGATGATTAAAGAAGAGGCAGTATTGGCGCTTTTAAGGGATATAAAAGTGGATAAGTCTCCTGGTCCTGACAGGATATTCCCTAGGACATTGAGGAAAGTTAGTGTGGAAATAGCAGGGGCTCTGACAGAAATATTCCAAATGTCATTAGAAACGGGAATGGCGCCGGAGGATTGACATATTGCTCATGTTGTTCCATTGCTTAAAAAGGGTTCTAAGAGTAAACCTAGCAATTATCGGCCTCTGACTTTGACGTCAGTGGTGGGTAAATTGATGGAAAGTATTCTTAGAGATGGTATATATAATTATCTGGATAGACAGGGTCTGATTAGGAACAGTCAACATGGATTTGTGCGTGGAAGGTCACGTTTGACAAATCCTATTGAATTTTTTGAAGAGGTTACTGGGAATATTGACGAGGGTAAAGCGGTGAATGTTGTCTATATGGACTTCAGTAAAGCCTTTGACAAGGTCCCACACAGAAGGTTGGTTAGGAAGGTTCAATCGTTAGGTATTAATATTGAAGTAGTAAAATGGATTCAGCAGTGGCTGGATGAGAGACACCAGAGTGTAGTGGTGGATAACTGTGAGCCAGATTGGAGGCCGGTGACTAGTGGTGTGCCTCCGGGATCTGTACTGGGTCCAATGTTGTTTGTCATTTATATATTAATGATGTGGATGATGGAGTGGTAAATTGGATTAGTAAGTATGCAGATGATACTAAGATAGGTGGAGTTGTGGATAATGAAGTAGGTTTTCAAAGCTTGCAGAGAGATTTAGACCACTTAGAAGAGTGGACTGAAAGATGGCAGATGCAGTTTAATGCTGATAAATGTGAGGTGCTACATTTTGGTAGGACTAATCAAAATAAGACAAACATGGTAAATAGTAGGGCATTGAAGAATGCAGTAGAACAGAGGGATCTAAGAATAATGGCGCATAGTTCCCTGAAGGTGGAATCTCATGTGGATAGGGTGGTGAAGAAAGTTTTGGTATGCTGGCCTTTATAAATTAGAGCACTGAGTATACGAGTTGGGATGTAATGGTGAAATTGTATATGGCATTGGTAAGGGCAAATTTGGAGTATTGTGTACAGTTCTGGTCACCGAAATATCGGAAAGATGTCAATAGAATTGAGAGAATACAGAGGAGTTTCACTAAAATGCTGCCTAGGTTTCCATCTTCTAGTTAATGAGAAAGGTTGAACAAGTTAGGTATTTATTCTTTGGAACGTAGAAGGTTGTGGGCTGACTTCATATAGGTATTTAAGATTATGAGGGGGATAGATAGAGTTGACGTGGATAGGCTTTTCCATAAGAGGACATGAACTGAGAGTTAAAGGACGAAAGTTTAGGGGCGGGGGGGGGGGGGGGTTCTTTACTCAGAGGGTGGTAGCTGTGTGGAAAGAGCTTCCAGAAAAAAATTGTCGAGGCAGGTTCGATGTTGTCATTTAAAGTTAAATTGGATAGATATATGGACAGGAAATAAATGAAGGTTATGGGCTGAGTGCAGGTCGGTGGACTAGGTGAGAGTAAGAGTTCGGCATGGACTAGAAGGGCCGAGATGGCCTGTTTCCCTGCTGTAATCGTTATATGTTTATATATGTTTATAAGTGTTGACATTCATTTATAGAGCTATAGAATAGAAGAGCAGGGATGTGATGTTGAGGCAGCAAAAGGCACTCGTGAGACACACTTAGAGTAGTGTGTGGTGATTTGAGCTCCTGGGATAAACTGACATAAGACAGGGTTCAGAGAATATTCACGAGAATGACTCCCGGAATGAAAGGGTTGCTGTATGAAGAACATCGGGCAGCTCTTGGGCTGTATTCCCCGGTGATCAGGAGAATGAGAGGCGATCTCATAGAAACGTTCCGAATGCTCAAAAGCCTCAACAGATTAGACATGGACATTTTATTTCCCATGGTAGGGGATTCTAGGACAAGAAGGCACGACTTCAGGATTGAAGGACGTCCTTTTAGAACTGAGTTGTGGGGAAATTACTTCAGTCAGAGAGTGAGAAATCTGTGGAATTTGGTGCCACAAGCGGCTGTGGAGCCAAGTCATTGGATGCATTTCAGGCAGAGATAGATAGGCTCTTGATTAGCCAGCGTTTCAAAGGGTAATGGGAGAAGGCAGGGGAGAGAGGATGACTGGAAGAATGAGATCTGCCCATGATTGAATGGCCGAGCAGACTCGATGGCCGAATAGCCTATTTCTGCTCCTATATCTTTTGGTCTTATGGTCCTGTGGTCGCTGCACAGGTGCGCATGATCAGGAGTCGAAACTGAAGATCGGAAAGAGACTGCACTGTCTGATCTGCCTACTCTGCCTAGTTACGTTCGCACTCATCGTGACAGTGACAGCATTCTCGATCCATGGTGAGTGGAACGGTCTCCGGGTGGAGGCAAACCATAAATAAAGAGAGTGGAACAAACTGTTATTGCAAAACACCACAGTGACACGGACACCCCTCTGACCGTAACACGGATTAAAACCTACCACCATAAAACAGACAAGCCTCTAACCGTGATAAGGACACGGCCTTCACCGTAACACAATCAAGACTCATCCTGACACTGACAGGCCATTCACCATAACATGAACAATGCTGTCACCGTAGCACGGTCACGACCTTCAACGAGACACAGATAGACTCCTAACCACGACAAGGACGTGAGCATCGCCGTGATACACACATGGCCGTCACACTGACCGCAACCAACCCCTCACTGTAACAGCGACAAGCCTTTGACCGTGTCAATGATAAACTGGTCAAGGCGACACCGAAACATATCTCACAATGACACCGACACGCTCTTCATCGTGACAACATCACATTCCTTAAGGTGATCCGCTCAGCACCGCCTCGTGACAAAGACTCAGATGCCAATGTAACAAACCTTACCGAGGCAGTATCGCCGAAAATAGCGATGCACCGCTCACTGAGGCAATTACCCACACCTCATCCTGACACAAGCAAACCTGTTAACGTGCTACCAAATCACTTTAGCCTGGCACCGTCACACCCACCGTGGAAATGACACGCCTCTTACCGTGCCAAAGACACACCCCTCTCTGTGAGACCAGCACACCCCACACCATCGCACAGATACTCACCATGACACCACCAAGCCCCTCTGACATTTCCCTCGCCCTGACATCGAGATACACTTCATTGCGGCCTGGAGCAACTCTCGCCGGGGCACAGAATCATCTATCACGGTGGCACGCCACGTCCTTCACAGCAACTCGAATATGCCCCGCATGATATTGCCGGAGACCCCCATTGGAACAACAACGTAACCTTCACCGACACATTAATATACCCGTCAGCGTGACACGACAGGCCGACGCCACTCACTGTGACGACCTTCAACGTGACACTGACACAAGACTCTCTGTGACCCGCTCGGTAACGTGATGCTGACTCACGTGTCACTGTAAAGGCTAAACATCCTTCACCATCTCTCTCAGTATCACAGATTCGTCAGTCTCAGACCACCCTCGACCGAAACTGCCATGAGTTGAACTCAATTCTTCAGTCCGAGATCAACGAGATGGAAACGAAGTACAAAGCTGTGAACGAAACCAAGGCTCAAATCTGTGAATTGTTGACCAGCAGAAGAGGTGAGGCATCATTCTCATCTTTAACCCGCTCCTCATCACAGGGCAGCCACAGACAGGGGAGGCGTCACTTTGTGTTTGACATCGGGAGTAGTGAAGAGGTGGTGTGGAAGGAGATTTCCTCTGTGTTTGACGGGGGAGTGTGTCATGGTGCTGCGTGGAGGAAGTTTCACTCTGTCACTGAACCCAGGAGAGTGTGACGGGACGGTGTGGAGGTGGATTCCCTCTGTGTCTGACCACGGGATTGTGTGACGTAACATTACAACTTCTGACTCCGGGAAATTCTGATGTGACGGTGGATCCAGCTGCACTCTGTGTCTGACAGGCGGACTGTGTGATCGGACAGGGCCCAGAGAGCTTCACTCCATGTCTGACCCCTGAATGGTATTATGGCACCGTGGAGAGAGAGTTTCACTTTGAATCCGGGAGTGTGTGAGGGGACGGTGCAGAGGGGCGTTCACTCTGTGTCTGATGGGATCGGGGAGAGAGAGAGAGAGAGAGAGAGAGAGAATGTGTCTGACTCTGGGAGTGTGTGATGGGAAAGTGCAGAGGGGAGGTCACTTTATGTTACATCAGATTGTGTGATTGGATGTTGTGAAGGTTGTCTGACCCCGTGAGTGTGCCATGGGAAGTGAGGGCGGAACTTCACTTTGTGTGTGAACACAAGGGGGTGTGATGGGACGGTTCAGATACAGTTGCCAGGGAGTGTGTGATGAAACGTAAGGAGGGAGAATCACACTTTGTTAGACTCGGTGGTGTGTGATGTGGCCGTGCAGAGGGAGATTCATTCTGTGTCTGACCACGTGAGTGTGGTACTGGACGTGAGGAGGGAGATTCGCACTGTGTTATTCTCGGGAGTGTGTGATGGGACGGTGAGGAGGCAGCTTCCCTCTGTGCCAGACAGTTTGCTCTGTGGTGTGTTGAGAAGATGTAGAGGGAGAATCAGTCTCCCTCTGACATTTGTCGTGTGCGCTAAGGGAATTTCTTTCCGTGTCTAACCCCTGGAGTGTGTGATGGGGTTGCAGAGAGAGAGAGATTCAGAGTGTGTCTGAACAAGGCTGTGTGAGATTGGACTTTGGGGAAGGATCTATATTCTGATATCTTACTCAAGGAGTGTATGAGCGGCCGAGGGGAGGTAGCTTCACTCTGTGTCTGACCCAGAGACTGTGTAATGAAACGGTGGGGAAGGAGTAACACCCAGAATCTGACACGGGAAGAGTGTAATTGGACAGTGTGCAGGAAACATCACTCCACGTCTGACCGCTGGAATGTGTGATAAGCCCATGAGAGAGAGATTCACTCTGTTTCTGACGCAGGGAGTACGTGACGAGGCTTTGTAGAGGGAACTAAACTCGGCGTCTGATTCCCGGAGTGTATGATTTGACAATGTGGACGTGAGCTTCACTCCACGTCTGACGCCTAGAGTGTGTGCTGAGACCGTGGAGAGAGAGATTCCATTTGCGCCTGACCGTTTTAGTCTGTGATCTGACCGTATGCAGGGAGCTTGAATCTGTGTCTCACCCCGTGTGTGTATCATTGGACTCTGTGACACGGTGTGCGTGTGATGGGAAGGAATAGCGGAGGTGGGGTGGTGGGTGAGTGCGTTTGGGAGGGAGGTCATGTGTGTGACTGACAGCGGGAACATTGACGCGTGCCTGGATGGTGTTCCGCTCTGTGTCTGATAACAGAAGTGTGAGATAGAACGATGCAGAGGGAGAATCTCTAGTTTTCTGACCCCTGTGTTGTGTGATGTGACGGGGTAGAAGGAGCATCATACTGTGTCGGACCACGGGAGTATGCGGTCGGGTGGTGCCGAGAGCATTTCATTTCCTATCTGATCACGGGCGGGTGTAACGGGGTAGTGTGGGCGGAGGTTGACTCTGTGTGTGCCCGCAGGACTGTGTGATGTGACAGTGTGCAGGGAGCTTCACTCCATGTCTGACCCAGGCGTGTCTGATAGTGTGGTGCAGAGAAAGCTTCAGTCTGAGGCTGAACCCGGGACAGTGCGGAAGGAGCATAACTCTGTGTCTGACACCGGGGGAGTATGATGGGCCCGTGAGACAACAGCGTCATTCTTCGTCTCTCCCCGAGAGCGTGTGACGGGTCATTGCGGATGGAAGGCAATGTGTGTCTGACCCATCAGGAAGTCTGTGACTGAATGGCGTGCGGAGACCAACACTGTATAACTGACTCCGGGTGTCTGTGATGGGTCTGTTTCTGATCCTGCTCGTGTGTCACGGGAGAGTGGAAGAGAGCTTCTCTCCATGTCTTTCACAAGGTGTCAGTAATCAGACGGTGCTGAAGCAGCTACACTGTGCCTGATCCCTGGAGTGTGCTCTATGCCTTACCGCTCGATTTTATGGTGGGAGGGTATGGAGCAGACGTCTCTCTGTTTTTCACCCGGGAGTGTGTGATAGGATGGTGTGGAGGGAGCTTCTTGCGTATCTGACCTCTGTGTTGTGTGATCTGACGGGAAAGAAGAGCAGCAGACTGTGTCTGACCACGGTGAGATAGGGCTGAAAGTGTTTCGTTTTCTGTCTTATCACGGGAGAGTGGAATGGGGTAGAGTAGACGGAAAAGTACCATGGACATGTGGTCGATGTTTAGAGATCTCTTGCAGGATGTTAGGGATAAATTTGTCCCGGTGAGGAAGATAAAGAATGGTAGGGTGGAGGAACCATGGGTGACAAGTGAGGTGGAAAATCTAGTTAGGTGGACGAAGGCAGCATACATGTGGTTGAGGAAGCAACGATCAGATGGGTCAATTGAGGAATATATGGAAACAAGAAAGGAGCTTAAGAAGGGGCTGAGAAGAGCAAGAAGCGTGCATAAGAAGGCCTTGGCGAGTAGGGTAAAGGAAAACCCCAATGCATTCTTCAATTATGTGAATAAAAAAAGGATGACAGGAGTGAAACATGGAAACATAGAAAATAGGTGCAGGAGTAGGCCCTTCGGCCCTTCGAGCCTGTACCGCCATTCAGTATGATCATGGCTGATCATCTAACTCAGAAACCTGTACCAGCCTTCTCTCCATACCCCCTGATCACTTTAGCCACAAGGGCCATATCTAACTCCCTCTTAAATAGAGCCAATGAACTGGCCTCAACTGTTTCCTGTGGCAGAGAATTCACAGATTCACCACTCTCTGTGTGAAGAAGTTTTTCCTAATCTTGGTCCTAAAAGGCTTCCCCTTTATCCTCAAACTGTGACCCCTCGTTCTGGACTTCCCCAACAGCGGGAACAATCTTCCTGCATCTAGCCTGTGAAATCCCTTTAGAATTTTATACGTTTCGATAAGATCTCCCCCTCAATCTTCTAAATTCCGGCGAGTATAAGCCTAGTCGATCCAGTCGTTCATCATATGAAAGTTCTGCCATACCAGGAATCAATCTGGTGAACCTTCTTTGTACACCCACTCCGGCAAGAATGTCTTTCCTCAGATTAAGGCAGTGGTCCCCAATCACCGGGCCGCAAAGCATGCGCTACAGGGCCAGGAGAAAACGATATAATTTAGCGATAGGAGTCATCCGAACCTGTCCTCATTTACTGTCTCGGTCACTGAGGAGCTTGAAAGCACACGACGTCATTACCCGCGCGACATGCATGTCAGCGCGGGAAGGAGATCAACTCCTCAAGCTTACAAATGACGGCGGGCTGAAAAGTATGTTTGATATAACATCTCTGCCGGCATTCTGGATCAAAGTCACGGCTAAATATCCTGAGATATCATTAGGGTACCAAAACTGCACACAATACTCCAGGTGTGGTCTCCCTAGGACTTGTACAGCTGCAGTAGTACCTCCCTGCTCCTGTATTCGAATCCTTTTGCTATGAATGCCAGCATACCATTCGCCTTTTTCACCGCCTGCTGTACCTGCATGCCCACTTTCAATGAGTGCTGTATAATGACACCCAGGTCTCGTTGCACCTTCCCTTTTCCTAATCGGCCGCCATTCAGATAATAATTTGTTTTCCTGTTTTTGGCACCAAAGTGGATAACCTCACATTTATCTACATTAAGTTGCATCTGCCATGAATTTGCCCACTCACCCAACCTATCCAAGTCACCCTGCATCCTCTTAGCATCCTCCTCACAGCTAATACTGCCGCCCAGCTTCGTGTCATCCGCAAACATGGAGATGCTGCATTGAATTCCCTCATCTAAATCATCAATATATATTGTAAACAACTGGGGTCCCGGCACTGAGCCTTCAGGCACCCCACTAGTCTCTGCCTGCCATTCTGAAAAGATACCGTTTATTCACACATTTTGCTTCCTATCTGCCAACCAATTCTCTATCCATAGCAATACCATACCCCCAATACCGTGTGCTTTAAGGTTGCACACTACTCTCCTGTGTGGGACTTTGTCAAAAGCCTTTTGAAAATCCAAATATACCACATCCACTGGTTCTCCCCTATCCACTCTACTAGTTACATCCTCAAAAAATTCTATGAGATTCGTCAGACATGATTTTCCTTTCACAAATCCATGCTGACTTTGTCCGATGATTCCACCGCTTTCCAAATGAGCTGTTATCACATCTTTGACTCTAGCATTTTCCCTACCACCGAAGTCAGGCGAACCGGTCTATAATTCCCCCGTTCTCTCTCTCTCTTTCTCTCTCTCTCTCTCTCTCTCTCTCTCTCTCTCTCTCTCTCTCTCTCTCTCTCTCTCTCTCTCTCTCTCTCTCTCTCTCTCTCTCTCTCTCTCTCTCTCTCTCTCTCTCTCTCTCTCTCTCTCTCTCTCGTTTAAAGCGAGGTTGCATTACCCTCCCTCCAATCCTCAGGAACTAGTCCAGAATCTAAAGAATTTTGAAAAATTATCACTAATGCATTCACTATTTCTTGGGCTACTTCCTTAAGCACTCTGGGATGCAGACCATCTGGCCCTGGGGATTTATCTGCCTTTAATCTCTTCAATTTACCTAACACCACTTCCCTACTAACATGTATTTCCCTCAGTTCTTCCATCTCACTAGTCCCTCCGTCTCCTACTATTCAGGGAAGATTATTTATGTCCTCCTTAGTGAAGACAGAACCAAAGTAGGTATTCAATTGGTCTGCCATTTCCTTGCTCCACGTAATCAATTTATCTGTGTTTCGTCTGCAAGCTTGCCAACCCAGCCTTCCACCCCCACATCCAGGTCGTTAATAAAAATCACGAAACGTAGAGATCCCAGAACGGATCCTTGTGCGACACCTCGAGTCACAACCCTCCAATCCGAATGTATTCCCTCCACCACGACCTTATGCCTTCTGCATGCAAGCCCTTTCTGAATCCACCTGGCCAAACCTCCCTGGATCTCATGCCTTCTGACCTTCTCAATAAGCCTGCCGTGTGGAACCTTGTCAAATGTCTTACTAAAATCCATAGAGATCACATCCACATCGATACCCTCATCTATATGCCCGGTCACCTTCTCAAAAAACTCTATCAGGCTTGTTAGATACGATCTGCTCTTCAAGAAGGCTTAAGGAATTCTTGTCTTTATTAGTCGAGGCATTGAATACAAATGTCAGGGAGTTATGTTGCAACTTTATAAACATCACCAGTTAGTATGAATCAGGCGTTTCGTATGCAGCTCTGGTCACCAGATTATCGGATGTATGTTAAGGCGCTGGGTACCCACCAGAGAGGTGTAACAGGATGCTGCCTGGATTCGATGGCATGTGTTACAACGAGAGGTCGGACACATGGGTTGCTTCCTATAGAGCGGAGGAGGCTCCGGGGAGATCCGACTGATCTCTGGAATCCGTCAGACTCCCGTCAGCCAAACACAAGCCAAGGAATTTGGACTCTCAGCGACGACGGCTGACAATAGCTGAGATTGAGAGAGGGAGAGGGTGATCGTGATGGAAGGAGACAGCGTGGATCGTGGGTGGAAGCGAGTCCCAGTGGGAGTCACGGCTGAATTCACGCACAAACTGAAAGTTCTCTCTACAGGTCCGCATAAACAAGAGTCGAAAGAAAACATCGGAAATAGAGCGTACCATAAGATCTGCCTACTCTGCCTCGTTACATCCATCCTCGTCGCGATAGTGGCCGGCCTCTCGATCCATGGTGAGTCGAACGAGCTCCGGCAGGAGTCAGACCATAAACAAACAGAGTGGGATGAAATGTTAGCGCATAACCTCACCGTGACACCGACACGCCTCCCACAGTGACATCGACACACCCCTCACAGTGACACCGACACACCCCACATCATAAGACTGAGTCTCCCCTCACAAGGATACAGTAACACACTTCACCGTGACACCGGCCGTCCCCACACCGTGAAATTCTCACGGCCCACACCGTGATACTGACACTCCCCCTCACTGTGACACGGACACTTCCCTCACTGTGACACCGCCTCTCTCTTCACCGTGACACTTATACACTGCACATAGAAACACTGACACGCCCTCCACCGTAACACCGACACTTCACTCACTGTGACACCGCCACAACCCTTTCCGTAACACTGATAAACCGCTCATTGTCACACCGACACACCGTTCACTGTAACAGTGACAGAGCAATCTGCGTGATAGCGACTCTCACATCACTGTGACACCGGCAATCCCCTCTCTGTGACACCACCACACCACTCACTGTGACATTGGCACTTCCAACACCGTGATCCCGAAGCTCTCCGCACCGTCACATTGACTGTTCCCTCACTGTGACACCGATACTCCCCACAACTTGACGCTAAACCTGCGAACACAGTGACACCGACACACTCCTCACCGTGACACCGACACATACCCCTCACCGTGACACCGACACATATCCCTCCCCGTGACACTGTCAAGCCCACACTATTACACCGGCACTCCCCTTACCGTGACACTTACACACCCCACACAGCCACTGACACTGCCCACAGAGTGACACCGTCACGCTCCTCACCGTGACTCCGGCACGCTCCACTCTGAGACATCATCACGCCCCTCACCGTAACACCGAGAGTCCCGTCACCGTGACACCGACACTTTCCTCATTGTGACTCTTACACACTCCACACCATAATATTTGCAGCTCCTTCACCGTGACACTGACCCTTCACTCACTGTGACATCGACACAACTCTCTCCGTGACACTGTTACACCCCTGTGCGTGACGCCGATACTCCGCTCACAGTGTCACAGTGAGGCCCCTCACTGTGAACCACACACCCCTCACTCTGACAGGGACACACCTCACACCGTGCCACTGACACACCCCTTACCATCACCCTCAGCATCACAGACTCGTCAGTCTCTGATTGGCTCCGACCGAAACTACCGGAGACTTTGGGAACAACATCAGGAGATGAACAGGAGCCAGCGCCAATGTCAACAGCAAGTTCGTGAGTTGAACTCAACCGTTAAATCCAGGACATCTGAGAATTCCCGCCTGGATCTCTCCCAGAGAAACTGTCTGAAGAATATTTCCGTCCTCAACAACAACCTCTCCAAACTCGAAAACAACATTACCGTCCTCAACTCCGATCTCTCAGAGCTGAATCAAACACACACCGATCTCCATCGTCAATTCAATCAGCTCGAAACGAAGTACAAAACCATCTCTGAAAACAAAGTTCAGATTTGCCAGTACCTCACCAGCAGAAGAGGTGAGACGACATCCCCCGCTGCTCGTGCTTCTCATCACAGGAGGGTGGGGGTGGGGGTGAGATAGGGGGAGGGAGGAGGTTGAGAGCTTCACTCCGTCTCTTATGCCGGGAGTGTGTGATGGGATAGGCTGGAGGGAGTTTTACTCTGTATCCCACCCCGGCACTGTGTGATGGGGCGGTGTGGAGTGAGATTCACTCTGTGTCTGACCCCAGGAGTGTGCGATGGGACGGAGTGGAGGGAGCTTCACTCTGTGTCTGACACCAGGAGTGCGTGATGGGACGGTATGAAGGGAGCTTCACTCTATGACTGACTTCGGGAGTGTGTGATGCGACGATGTGGAGGGAGATTTTCTCTGTGTCTAACCCCGAGAGTGTGTGATAGGACGGTTTGGAGGGACATTAATTCTGTGTGTCTGACCCTGGGAGTGTGTGATGGGGCGGTGTGGAGGGACATTAATTCTGTGTGTCTGACCCTGGGAGTGTGTGATGGGGCGGTGTGGAGGGAGCTTCATTCTGGGTCTGGCCGTCGGAAGAGTTTTTGATGGGACGGTGTGAGAGCAGCGACACCTGCTGTCTGAATCCGGGATGGCAAACAAGAGGATTTCAGCAGACGCTGGAAATTCAAGCAACAGACATCAAAGTTGCTGGTGACCACAGTAGGCCAGGCAGCATCTCTAGGAAGAGGTACATCGACGTTTTAGTCCGAAACCCTTCGTCAGGACTAACTCCTCCTGTCATTTTGGATCTCCCCTCCCCCTCCCACTTCCAAATCTCTTACTAACTCTTACTTCAGTTAGTCCTAACGAAGCGTCTCGGCCTGAAACGTCGACTGTACCTCTTCCTGGAGATGCTGCCTCGACTGCTGGGTTCAACAGCAACTTCGATGTGTGTTGCTCGAATCTGGGATGGGACGTTGTACATGGAGGTTGACTTCCCTCTGTTCCCAGCCGGTGCAATTGGAGGTATGGAGGCACATTCAGTGTTGCTTGTTCCTGATTTGCAGAGCAAACGTGTCCCCAGGACTGGATTGACAATGAAGATCGGTGTTATTTAATATCCAGGTTGGAGAATTCTTATGATGGAGCGAGGGAACATTGTTCAAAATTTGATGCAAGGCTCCTGGAAATAAATTCAAACGTGGAAAGGGTAAGTGTCACACCGTGAGAGGAGATATAAACAACAATCACACACTCCCGTGGACTAACATAGATTCAATCATTCCACACCGTCCCATCACACACTCCCGGGGATAGACACAGAGTGAAACTCCCTCCAGAATGAGAATCATAATCGGGTTT